>NC_140941.1:146993556-147028556 GCF_014529385.1 Adiantum capillus-veneris | reverse complement strand
GGGGATAGAGAGAGTAGAGAGAGGGTAGAGATAGAGATTAGGTAGAGAGTAGATATATAAGGTTAGGATTTAGAAAGATATTAGGGTGTAGAGAGATGTAGATAGAGTGGGTGTATAGATTAGGTAGAGAGGGAGAATACGTAGAGATTAGCAATAGAGAGAGTTGAGGTTAGGGGATAGAGAGAGTAGAGAGAGGGTAGATTTTTCATAGATTAGATAGATAATGTTAGGATTTAAAAAAATATTACGGTGTAGAGAGAGGTGTGGATAGAGTAGATAGAGAGGGTGTAAAGATTAAGTAGATTAGTTAAGAGATTACGTAGAGAAGGTGTAGAGATAGAGACTAGGTAGAGAGAGAGAGAGAGAGAGAGAGAGAGAGAGAGAGAGAGAGGTGTAGAGATAGAGACTAGGTAGAGAGATAAAGAAGGTGTAGAGAGAGAGAGAGGTGGATAGAGGTTAGGATGTAGAGGGAGAGTATCGTGTCTTGGCATTCAAATTCAGCAAAACCGCACAAAATATATTTTGTTCCTTCGCTAGTCAAAGTTTCTTGCACACACTATTCAAAAATTTTGTTTGGAATCTGCACATTCAGTTAACACACCTTGCCTTGTGAGCTCTAGGAAGAACACTTTTGAAAGTGGCAATTAGCTTGTCACAAATCAACCTTATGCTAACTTGATCGGATGTCCGAGTCTTCAGTTTATTGGCATGAACAAGCTCCCTGATATTTTATTTGTTGCTAATTATCGTGGACAACATCTTGCACGTCCTTCTCTTAAGCATTGGTCTACAACAAAGTGTGTATTGAAATACTTAAAAGGCACTACATATTTTGCTTTGGTCTATTGACGACAATTGGCATCGGGCTCTATGTAATCTCTCTCTTTTGGGTTACAAGTTGTTGGAGCTATATATGGCTCACTCTACTCAACTTGGTCTCACCTATATATATTTATTTTGTTCTTAATATGAATTAGTCTTTGGGAGCGTACATGGTGTGTCTCTTGTCTCATCTCTCTCCCTCTCACTCTCTCTTTCTCTCTACATCTCAACATGGTATCAAAGCGGGAACAATCATGTGACGATTCAACTCATGATGACAAGAGTGGGATATGAACCCATACCCATCTTAGCCTATTGATCCAGATCATGATAATGTTCTTGTTATAGTAAAGGACCTATATTTGAAGAGTATCATCTTGCATATACAAATTGACAGTAACGGGACATGATAAAGCAGCTCATCGGCACATTCTTTCTCCTCTTAGCGATTCTCTTCTACTTGATGTGTATGAGCTTCCTACTTCCCATGACGTATGGAAGTACCTTGTTGCAAACTTTCAGAAGAAATCTATCACAAAAATACTTTATTTGAGAGGTTTGCTTACCAAGTTACAATATGAAGTTGGTATTGCTATGGCGGGACATATTGAATCTTTCAAATCTATAATTAATGAGCTTGCTGCTACCGTTGATCGTCTCCCCCAAAAACAACTGATTATACTTCTCCTTGATGCGGTGAAGAACCCTTCCTATGATAACATCGTTACCATTCTTTCTAAGAAGGATGGTCTTGATTTTGACCAAACTTGCATATCTTTAATTGAATATTCTCAACGTCAAGAACAACGTAATGCTAGTTAGATGCATATATGATTTCACAAGAGGAGACGGAGTCACAAGAGATGGAACGTGCTTTTTATGCTCGAAGGTGTCCATTTCAACAAGGAAACCGCAGAGGTGGTCGTCGCGGTAATATTTTCTCTTGTCTCAAATTTACTAGCAAGAACCACTCTTACTGCAACAGAAATGGCCATACTGAAGATGATTGTTGGACACGTCTATATGATGAAGAACACAATATTACCACTAAACAACCACGTTTATCTAGAGATTCTTCCTCTTCTTGTAAATACTATGGACGATCTGATCATCCCACTCATATGTGCTATAAGCATCAATTTACACAGATGTAATAGAGTATATGCTATTGAACATCATAGCAATGTTGTACCAAAAATAACCTGCATCCTATGTTCGGTTGCTCCAGACATAATATTTCATGTATGTGATGGTTCACTTTTTATTATCAATTCTAGTGCTATAGGAAATATGACATATCAGTCTAAGTGGCTTTATAACTATCATCCACTACCAGTTCAACATGTTAATCTTGCAGATGATACGACTTGTCAAGTAAAGGGTATTGGAGAATTATATCTTGGTACCTTATCTTCTTCCACTCGAGTTTTGCGAGGGGTCTACTATATGTTCCAGATCTTCAATGTAATCTTCTTTCGGTTGCTAGAGTTGTGGATCTTGGTCTTTTTGTTGGATTTGATCATATCAAATGCCGCATTGACAAAAATGGATAGACTATAGCCACTGCTTCTTCAAATGGTAATCTGTTTAAACTCTCTCTCAACGATGATATAGCAAATGTTGTCATTGCTCTAGGTTGCAAGATATGGCATCACCACTTTGTTCAGGCTGATTTCTCAAAACTCCTTGATCTTTATTGTTATGATCTTGTTCGTGGCATGGACCTTAAAGCTCATCCCCAGATGGGAATTTGTGAGTTTTGTGCTCTTGGAAACATAATCGTAAATCTTTTCCTCTCTCAAATACAACTCATTTTCATGATATTGGATCTTGTTTATACTACTATATGTGGAACTCTACCTTCTTTGAGATCACAACATTGTTACGTCATTACATTTATTGATGATTACTCACAATATACCACTATTTTTTTTTGCTTAGACAGAATTTGAGGCCTTATCTGTTTGCAAATAATTCAACAAGGTTACAAAACTTCAAACCGATCATCACCTCAAGAAGCTTTGCAATGATAATGGAGGTAAATATGTCTCTTGAGAGTTTGCAAATTACTATGCGGATAGTGGCATTCATCATGAATACACTATTCCATATTCACCTCAACAGAATGTCATTGTTGAACAAAAGAATCACACTATTCTTGTCATAATAATCAATATCTAATTCTCCTAAATGATTTTCTCATGTTAAACTGATCATTTAATATGGGGAAGTGCGAGGGGAGAAAAAGCTAGAATATTGGTTAAGTTAGCAGACCGGCCACAGTAGGGATCCAAAGGAGGGAAAATAGGGATCCAAACGGTGGGCCATTTGCAAAAGAGCTATGTGCAACAATGGGCTTAAAGACCTTAAGGTTCAGCCCATTAAGACTTCCAAAATGCTAAGGTTCCAAAATTCAAAGGTTCTGTCCAAAGGTTAAACATTAGGGAAATTGGATGCTTTGTGTGTGCCTTAAAAGTCTTCATCCATTCCTACATAGGAGGGGGCGATCCTTGCAAGTAGGGGATGAGAGAGAAAGTCACACACACACACACACAAGCTCCCTTTACACAAAGGGAATGAGGGACACATGTTAGGTCCCTAGCCCAGATGCCCACAAGGTGTACTCAAATCCTATTGGATGGCCTTGGAGGTGAACCAATGAGAATTAGGCTAGAGTAAATCTACTTTAATTAATTTAAAAACACTTAATAAAAGAACCAATAAGAATTAATCTCTCTAGAAGACTATTGGACAGTCTCCCAAGGGGACCAATGAGCATTCAACAGTCCAATGGCTTGCTTGATTCCTATTGGCCAGGAGGCAAAGGGGTCCAATGAGAGTTTAGTTGAATTGTTAAATTACCTAAAGCTCTCACAAAAGGGGAAAGGGGGACACATGTAAGAAGGCTATCACTTATGCTGCTCAATTGTCATTGGCTAAGCCTGGGGAGGTCCAATAGGATGCTAGCATTGGTAATTAGAAACGGGGGTAGACCAAGAGAGTTAGGGGGCTGATTTTTGCAAGGCATTATCACACACACACTCACACAATCTCATGTGTGAAGTAAAGAAGACTCTCTCTCCTTCTCAAGCTTTACTGGAAAGCTTATCACCGACTCCAAGGTTGTGAGAAGGAAGGCCTACACCAACAACTCTTGGCTTTGTGATGCAAATCCAACCAAGAGCCAAGCTTCAATGCATGCTCATCTCCTCTACCATGCTAATTACTAAGCTAAGCTATGCTAATATGAGTGATTATGTGAGGAGATGTACATCTTTCTCGTAAGAATACTCCTTCTTCCTCTCAATCTACTCTCATACCCCGCTATCTCTCACCATCTTCGAAGGTGTGTGAGGTCTTGGGTCTGAGACCGTGAGGGAATTGATGTTGTGTTTGATAAGTGTTTTGCGTAGTGCATGAATTTTCCATCTTCATTGCACTAGCTAGTATTGAAGAAACAAAAGAAATTGTATTGTAAAATGTCTCTCTTGATGGGAGAAACCATAATGCAAAGCCTTTTGGAGGGGTGACCGGCTCCATGCGAATTCGGTCCTCAACTGTTGTCAATTGATTAATTTATCTCTCTTTTGAAGTATTGTTCATGCTATCTAACTAGGTGTTATGCTTTTTGTTGCTCTCTCCACCCAAGCACTCTTGTTAATCTCATTAGGAATCTATTCTAATGAAATGCTCACTATGTTCATTCTATTTTCCGCTACACACAAGTTACTAGGCCATTAAATGTTACATTGGTATCAGAGCACAAGGTTTCTCTTTTCTTGCTCAAGAAGGGAGGTCCTCAAGCTAGCTATAAATGGTTGGTACTATTAATTGCATGTGAGTAAGAAGAATAGGGATTTTTCAGCCTTGCAGTGCGCCTGCCTTGTTGCAGATAACGGGGCATCACCGTCAAGAGCTATGGTTTTAATAGTGGAGTCCTATGGGGCTTGCCTAAGGCTTAACCACTATTGAGCTATTAGAAGCTTGACAGGAGCTGGTGCTGTTTTGGTGTTGAACGACCCTCTCTTCTATTCCTTGCAATTAATGGTATTCGAGCCACGGGTACAGTAGCTTGAGTGCTTTTTCTAAAGGGGGGTAAAGAGGAGTAGCAACTAGGGCTTGAAGTGCCAAAGTACACCTAAAATGTTTGTACCTAAAAGTTGTTAGAATGGCTGACAATAGTAAAGAGAGTGAAATTAATGTTAATAACTTTGATTTTGCTAATGAGCAAGCTACTAATGCTGCCCCAATGCTTGTTAACTATCTTGTTTCTAGGCTTCAACAAGCCATGGGCAATCCATCCCTCCGAAGTGAAGTGCAACGGCAGCTTCGTGCTCATGGGATTCTCCAAGCTCCCCACCATGATGAGAGAACACCTAGGAAGACTCCTTGCGAGACTTCCAAAAGAGGTCTCTCTCCGATCCGAGAAGAAGAAGAGGATCCCTATGAAGGGCTCAAAAATTTGCTCCTTGATGACGCATCTCCTTCTCAAAGGAGAATTCAAGAGCCTCCATCGAAGGAACGAGAAAGAAGTGAGTCTCCTGCCACCTCGACGGAGATGGCTCCATGAAGACGGCGGGCTAAACGCTTTCCATCACCTCCAAAATGGAGAAGACCATGGCATACTTCTCCACACCATACTTCAAAGAGGGATGACAAAAATCAAGAGAAGAAAAAGGCGAGAAAGAGGACACCCTCTTCTCCATCTTCTTCATCCTCTTCCTCTTATGAAAGTGATGGTGAGGACAAAGAAGATCAAGGAAAGAAAAAGGCGAGAAAGAGGTCACCCTCTTCTCCATCTTCTTCATCCTCTTCCTCTTATGAAAGTGATGGTGAAGACAAAGAAGATCAAGGAAAGAAAAAGGCGAGAAAGAGGTCACCCTCTTCTCCATCTTCCTCAAATTCTTCATCTTTTGAAGAAAGTGATGGTGCAACCTTTTCAAGAACCATAAAAAAGAAGAGGCCATAGGAAATCCTATGCCACGTGGAAGAGGTTGTACAAGCTCAAGAAATTCAAAGAGGGAGGGAAGAGAATCTCTTTCCTTACCTATGATGGCACTTTTGGTGCTACGGACAAAGTCTTGGCCTTTATCAAACAATTTGATGCGGCGTTCGGAGATGAGGGCTTCACGGAGTCCTCTAAGCTATGCCATGTAGCTATACACTTTCAAAAGTCCAATGGTGGTCTAGCCTACACTTCACGAACATGGAAAGCTTTAAGAGCTTCCATTATGAAGAAATTTTTGGCCATCGATGCCAAAGACAAAGTACTTACCGAATGGCGAAGCTTGAAGCTCTCTCCCTATGAATCCATCCACAAATATGTAGACAAGTTTTGGGACCTACAATTGAAAGCCACTGTCTTCAAAAAGTTGGATTTTGGGAGAAAAAGCAACAATTTTGTGCGGGCTTAACCAAAGAAATGGTGGAGTATGTCAACTCCCAAAGGCAACGCACCATATCGGCGGTAATACATCATACTATGGTGGCCTCTCGAATCAATTTCCAAACAGGGGCTAAGAGGAATTCTAAGCCCCCTGAAAAAAAGGGTTCCAATGAGCCTAAGGGGAAGGGCAATGTCCAAAAGTCTCCTAAGGGCAACTCCAACAAAGCTAAAGAGAAGGGAGTTTATAAAGGCAAAAATAAACTCTCTCCTGAAGAGCTTGAGCGTTATCGCAAGGATAACCGATGTTTCAAGTGCGGCGAACAAGGGCATGCGTACCTCGCTTGTCCCCAAAAGAACAACCACCATGATCCTCCTAGAGCTACCTTGGTCGAAATCCAAGAGGAGGAAACTCACCACAAAGGATCTCCTCTATGCCATGCTTAGGGAAAGGTAAGAGAACATGATGATTTTATTCTCTTTGACCCCGGTTCTACTCATAATTTTATATCTATAGAGTTGGCCACCAAGCTAGGCATACAAACTTACAAGATGGGAGATGTCCTACCCGCAGATGGTGCTTTCAAGGGGCAAGAAGCTTCAGTCACTCCCTTAATCGGGAAATTGAGGCTCCATGTCCAAAGCTATGTGAACAAAGAGAACTTATTTATCTCTCCTCTCAAGCATGAGGATGTAATCCTAGGGGCACCATGGTTTGATCGCATGGCTGCCAATATTAAATTCCCTGAAAGGAGAATCTCCTTTAAGTTCAGGGAAAAAGATATGTATATATATGCTAAGGAAATGGGTAACACTATACCCATTGTACATACACAAGCTTTCAACAAGTCAATAAAGAGCTCTATTTCTGTGTACATGATTTTTATTAAAGATTCTCAAAATGAACCTAATGTTTCAGCAAAAGAAAAGATACACAATCAAAAGGAATTAGAGTTATCAAAATTTCTCAAGGGGTTTCAAGATGTCTTTATTGATGACATCCCTTGTGAGATACCTCCTAAACGAGGCAATGATGACCATGCAATTGAGCTTCTTCCAGGAAGTTCACCGCCTAACAAACCTCCTTATAGAGTTTCTCAAGCTCAACAACTAGAGATTATGTGGCAAGTGCATGAGTTGGTTGAGAAGGGCATGGTTAGGCCTAGCTCATCTCCATTTTGTTCTCCTGTGCTACTAGTGCAAAAGAAAGACGTCACATATCATATGTGTGTCGACTATAGAGCACTAAATAGGATCACTATCAAAAATAGGTTTCGTGTTCCACGAGTAGAAGACCTATTTGATAAGCTACAAGGATCCACCTACTTCAGTAGGATTGACCTAAAAAGTGGCTATCATCAAATAAGGATAGTTGATCAAGACATTGTAAAGACCGCATTTTGCACTACTTTTGGTCTTTACAAATACATTGTCATGCCTTTTGGCTTGACCAATGCACCAGCCACATTCAACCGCTTGATGGAGAAGCTATTTAGGCCTCACCAAACCTTTACTGGAGTGTTCTTTGATGATATCATCATCTACTTTAATTCATTAGACGAACACAAGCGACACCTCCAGGTAATATTTCAAATTCTAAGATAGAATTAACTTTATGTTAATCGAAAGAAAAGTGGATTTTCTTACAAGAGATTCAGTATTTAGGTCACATTATCTCTCAAGATGGCATCCAAATGGATCCATCAAAGTTAGAGATAATAAAAGGATGGACTAAACCAAAGAATCTTCATGAGTTAAGAAGCTTTATAGGTATGTGCGCATACTATAGATGCTTCATAAAAAAGTTCTCACTAATAGCACGACCATTACATGACCTAACAAAGAAAAACGTTAGGTACACATGGTCTACCAAGGAGAACAATGCTTTTGAAAAGCTTATCTCTGAACCTGTGCTTACACTACCAGATCTCTCAAAGCCATTTGAGGTCCAATGTGATGCTTGTGGTGATTTCCTTGGAGCTGTTTTGCTTCAAGAAGGGCACGCCATAGGCTATGAAAGTTGAAGGCTCGACCCTGTTGAGCAAGCTCTAGGCATATATGAAAAGGAACTCCTTGCAGTTCTACATGCCTTAGACTCATGGAAGCACTATTTATTGGGGACTCCTTTCATTCTGCGCGAACGGATCACCAAAGTCTTAAGTAATTCATGACGCAGACCAAGCTCTCCAACAAATAAATGAGATGGGAAAATTTCCTTTCGCAATTTCATTTTCATATTGCTCACATTGCTAGCAAGCATAATCAAGTAGCCGATGCACTCTCAAGACGGCCAAGAATGAATGCGGTTTCCATAGCAACTCACAATGATCTATCTTCTATGATAGATGAGTATGCCATTGATCCTGATTTTAGAGATGTGATTTCAGTCCTTGCACTAGGGAAGAAAGAGGAACCATTAACTTTACAAGATGGTTATCTTCTCTACGGCAATAGAATATGCATTACTAGCTCACTACGTGAGAAAGTAATGTATGAATCTCATGCTCCTCCTTATGAGGGACATAGAGGGATTCAGTCCACCCTAAAGGGGATTGAAACATATTTCTATTGGCCTACCATGAAAAGCAAACATACAAGAGTATGTTTCTAAATGTGTGGTATGCCAAAAGACGAAGTTTGATAGAGGAATGCAACTTGGATGCTTCAACCTTTGCCAATCCTTAATTCACCATGGGAGAGCATTATCCATGGATTGCCTAAGTCTATCCATGGGAATACGAGAATATGGATGATAGTAGACAGGTTCAGTAAACAAGCTCATTTTATACTTGTCAAAAAGACTATCAAAGCCCATCAAATGGCAACCCTCTTCATTTCAAAAATCTTCAAGTACCATTGCTTGCCAATGTCCATAGTGTCGGATAGAGATCCTAGAATGACCAGTAATTTTTGGAAGGGTATTTTGAGAATTTAGGAACAAGGTTAAACTTCTATTTGGCATATCACCCGCAAACGGATGGCCAAAGTGAAATAGCCAACCTAACAATTCTCAATCTACTAAAAGCCTATGTAACGGAAGTAGATCAAAGATCCCAATGGGAGAAGTACTTACCCTTAGTGGAGTATGCCTACAATAACACTGTACATACTTCCACGGGAAAAGCACCTTTTGAGGTAATTGAGGGAAGATCAAAAAGTCCCTTGCTACTTAAGGTACACGGGAAGATCTTCCCTGCAGATGAGTATAGCCGAGACCTACAAGAATCTTTTCAAAAGATTAAGGATGCTATCTCTATCTCATAGCAAAGGCAAAAGGCTACTCCTGACAAGCACAGAAGAGCCCAAGCCTTTAAAGAAAATGATTGGGTCTTATTAAAATTTCCCAAGGCTCGATTAAGGCACACGAAGAACAAGAATCCTACGGGACACCAAAAGAACTATGCTAAATTTGCAAAAAGGTACTATGGTCCCTTCCAGATTCTTAGGCCAATCAATGAGATGGCCTATCAATTCAAGTTGCCTAACCATTGGCTCATACACAATGCTTCCATGTGAGCCTACTAAAGCCTTACAAAGGAGAGCCACCTCAAGAACCAACTATTGAAGACCCATCGGAGATTGAGGACCAAGAAGAGGTGTTGCAGCCCGAGTCCATTCTCCGACATGAAGACAAGGTATTAAGAGGCGGTAAGACTATCCGACAATATCTTACTAAGTTTAAGAATTATCCTTTTGAAGATGCTAGATGGATGCAAAGCATACAATTAAAGGATAACCTAAACCTTGTCAATGCTTACAATGCTTCCCTAGAGTAAGCAAATGTACAAATGTTAAAAATAAACTTCATCCAGTCCTACATAGGAGGGGGCGAGCCTTGCAAGTAGGGGATGAGAGAGAAACTCACTCACACACACACACACACACACACACACACACACACACACACACACACACACACACACACACACACACACACACACACACACACACACACACACACACACACACACACACACACACACACACACACACACACACACAAGCTCTCTTTACACAAAGGGAACGAGGGACACATTTTAGCTCCCTAGCCCAGATGTCCACAAGGTGTACTCAATCCTATTGGATGGCCTTGGAGGTGGACCAATGAGAATTAGGCTAGAGTAAATCTACTTTAATTAATTTAAAAACACTTAATAAAAGAACCAATAAGAATTAAGCTCTCTAGAAGACTATTGGACAGTCTCCCAAGGGGACCAATGAGCATAGCAGCCCAATGGCTTTCCTGATTCCTGTTGGCCAGGATGCAAAGGGGTCAAATGAGAGTTTAGTTGAATTATTAAATTACCTAAAGCTCTCACAAAAGGGGAAAGGGGGGCACATGTTAGAAGGCTATCACCTATGCTGCTTAATTGTCATTGGCTAAGCCTGGGGAGGTCCAATAGGATGCTAACATGAGTAATTAGCAAGGGGGGTCAACCAAGAGAGAGAGGGGGCTGATTTTTGCAAGGCATTATCACACACACACACACACACACACACTCACACAGTCTCATGTGTGAAGTAAAGAAGACTCTCTCTCCTTCTCAAGATTTAATGGAAAGCTTATCACCTACTCCAAGGTTGTGAGAAGGAAGGCCTACACCAACAACTCTTGGCTTTGTGATGCAAATCCAACCAAGAGCCAAGCTTCAATGCATGCTCATCTCCTCTACCATGGTAATTACTAAGCTAAGCTATGCTAATATAAGTGATTATGCGAGGAGATGTACATCTTTCTCGTAAGAATACTCCTTCTTCCTCTCAATCTACTCTCATACCCCGCTAGCTCTCACCATCTTCGAAGGTGTGTGAGGTCTTGGGTCTGAGACCATGAGGGAATTGATGTTGTGTTTGATAAGTGTTTTCCATAGTGCATGAAGTTTCCATCTTCATTGCACTAGCTAGGATTGAAGGAACACAAGAAATTGTATTGTAAAATGTCTCTCTTGATGGGAGAAACCATAATACAAAGCCTTTTGGAGGGGGGACCGGCTCCATGCAAATCCGGTCCTCAAATGTTGTCAATTGATTAATTTATCTCTCTTTTGAAGTATTGTTCATGCTATCTAACTAGGTGCTATGCTTTTTGTTGCTCTCTCCACCCAAGCACTCTTGTTAATCTCACTAGGAATCTATTCTAATGAAATGCTCATTATGTTCATGCTATTGCCCGCTACACACAAGTTACTAGGCCATTAAATGTTACAATTCTCAATGCTGTAAGATGTATGTTGATTCACTTTGGGTTATCTCGTGTTTTTTGGGTTGAAGCTACTTTGAGAGAAGTATTTATTCAGAATAATGTTCTTACTACTGCACCTTCTAGTAAGATACCCATAACATCATGGAAATATGACATTCCTTGTATATCTCATTTTTGACCCTTTGGATGTATTGCTTATATTCATGTTCCCAAAGAAACACAAAAAAAGCTTGATGCTCCTTGTTTTTAAAATTATTATTATTGGATATTCTAACACTTCCAAAGGCTACAAATTCTATGACCCTTCCTCCAAGAAAGTAATTGTGAATCATGATGCTACTTTTAACGAACAGCTTATGGTCCATGGATGATGGTGATGATACTAAATCATTGCTTCAAGCTTTGCCATTTCTTTTAGATGATGAAAATCTTTGTATGGAGGAGCTTTCCTCTTAACAATTATCTATTTCGAATGTTACCAATGATGATATTGACATTTTCATTGATCTGCCTATTGATTTTGAACATGGTTCATGTCAAGTTTATGATGATGATATTGTTGATAATGTTTTCTCTACTTTTGAAGATCCTGTTACTTACAGTGAAGCTATCTCTTCTCCGCAAAAGGATCAATGGCAAGAGGCTATGGAAGTAGAGTACAATTCTCTTATCTCTAAAGGTACATGGATACTAACTGAACTACCTCCTAGTCGTTACATCTATTAAGTGTAAAGATAAAAGTAAAAGCAGATGGATCTTTTTACAACTTCAAGGCATGCTTAGTTGCAAAAGGTTATTCCCAAGTTGTTGATGCTGATTATCAAGAGACCTTTTCACCAGTTGTTTGTATTACAAGTGTTTGGTGTTTTATTGGCATTTGCTGTTCAATTTGATTTAGAAGCTCATCAAATGGATGTACAAACTGCTTTCTTGAATGGTGATTTGGAAGAGGAAATTTATATGGACCAAGTAGAAGGTTATGTTATTCGAGATAATGAAGATCTTGTTGCTCAGCTTCATAAGGCACTATATGGTCTCAAAAAAGCTTTACAAACCTGGAATACAAAATTTGATCTTTTTCTCACCTCCAAAGGCTAGATCGCTGCTCATGCCAAATTCCCTTGACCACATAAGATCCTTGCATGCAATATTTACCTCAAGAATCAGTAATTGGAGACTCAATGCATGTCTTCTCTCTTGTGCACTTCAACAAATAGAAGTCCACAAGCTCTTCATTGTTTGCACTTGCAGCAACAACAAAGTTATCAACTACATGTAGAACATCCCAGTGTTAGGGCATCATAATGTCCTTCATAGGTTGGATTGTCCTTTTCTTCCTCCACCTCAAAGTCACTCTTCATGGGATCAACAAAAATGTACTCCCAAGACCCCACATGTGTTGAATTGGAGCATCTCCTCCGAAGACTGTGCATACATGCACTACAAAAGCATGATAGTGTCCTACTTTTTAGAGCTCTCCCATTTGTCAACGAATAACCAGATATGCAATGAATGCTCTGCACATTAGGGATGGCTTTACAATCCCATGTCTGACTTCGATCAACCTCATCTAACTTGATCTCCCAAAACACCCGTGATACTTGCCTGGTTATTGATGGATAAGAAGCCTGTGTGCCTGTAGACATGGTCTACATGCATGGTCTCCCTCAAGAATGCTACAATTTCATGTGCACATTGGGGTTTTACTCAATTTGGATTCAATTGCTCATTAGTGAGATAACATTTGATAATAGCCCCTCCTCCATCATGCTAACTTTTTTCGTGACCTGATCCTGAAAAATTCCGTGTCATATGAGCCTCTGTTAGCGTGCCATACCTAGCAACAAAGTAAAATGCCTTCTTGGCTTTGAATTGAGAGCTTGTGCCATCCACCACACCCAATGTTCTTGGACTGCTATCCCAAGTTGTTGCAACCATTGGTGATGTAGCATGAAACAATGTTGAACAAAAAGAGTATCGTGAGTCTTGTCATTTGACATGTAGAAGTGAGTAATAGTTTTGGACTAATCTTGCAACACAGATATATGTGATGTGGACAAATATTGTGACCTCATTAAAGTACCGGTGCATTGTTTGAATCTCATTCTGCTCTTTGAACGTGTAGTTGTTTACAAAGTCCACTAAAGACAATACCACAGTTTCTGGAAAAACTAGAAGACACTCTTTAAATTTCTTAGCCTACCATCTATACACAAAGTTATGCTGAATATACTTCTTCAAGTGATCCCTAAACAAAATCAGAAGCTCTCTTTTGTTAATCTTCTTGAATGGAAGGACTTTTCTCTTCTTCTTTTTACCGACATCTGTTTGTCCAACTTTGACATCATCGAATAGCTTGACTGTCACGATGCATCCTGTCTGTGATTATTCTCTTGGGAATTTAGGCTTTTTTCTGGTCCACAAATAGAGCATTCTCCCATTAAACATTTTTTATTGTGATGGCTGGCACTTTCTAACTTCGGACACACAACAGATTCCCATAGTACTGCCATACTACTGCAGGTTTGAGCACATGCATTGCACTTGTCAGTGGTCCCACACATTTTTCATTGGCAAGTACAACTAGCCGAATGCAAGCCAAGAGACCTTGCCTTATCTGGTGTAAAGAATCTCTAAAAAAAGCTACATTGTGCTCAGACCCCACCAGATGGGTAAACCTAGCTACCAAACCAGTAAGTTTTTACCACAAGCAATACTATAACTACCATCTTGGATGCCTATTAGTAAGTAGCTACACTCAATATGTCTTATAGATTGGGTAGTCACCAAGAAAATGAATTTGGAAGATACCTAATATATATATTAGGTGGACCTCCCAGGTTATAAGCTACATGCTGATTGATAGGGCATCATGTCATTGACTTCTTCCTTAAAATTGATAGCTACCACACTTACCTCACACAATCTGGTAACTATGAAAACCATTCTTGTAGATATGCAGCAAGAACTAAGATTGTGTCAGCACCGACGGCCTATCGCATATCACTCCAATGGTAGCACTCATGAAAACCACAGGGTGGCTCCCACCATAAGAATGATCACCGTATTTATCCCACCTAATGTTACAACTATGAAATAGCTTACAATACCCCAACAAGAAAGATAGGAATGAAGATAATGTCATCTCAGGATGCTTTTCAAAGTGCAAAAAAACATCAGAACGCAAAAAAGTTCACCTAGGGTTGCTCCAAAAGATGTACATGACGCTTTTGCCACAATTTTCTCTTGATGCGTCTTCGATGCACATCCTTCTTGTTCGATGAGACATGCGTATTCTCTATCTAGAAGGAGAGCACCAATTCCTTGACCTCATAAGAGATTGCATCCTTTGTGCATGCTTGTCGCTCACATAAATGCAATGGTAAGGATTCCTTCTTTAATTTCTCTCTTGCTATGTAGAAGTTTCTACAGTGTGTCCCTAAAAGTTTTGAAGCTGCATAAATGTTTGGGGCCGGTGCTCTCATGGCCATCATGATAGTCACCGTATTAAGAAACAACCCCTTCTTGCTTTTGAGTTTCTTAATGTGGTAAGAGTGTCCCTCAAATCCACCAGCATTGGATTCTCTCACGTCTCAATTTTGAGCCCACGCATGCAACCATCATTCAACACATCATTCATGATGGATTCCTTCGTCTCGTTGTCAAGACCTTTTGTGTGCTGTTTGAAGTAGGTGACAATACGCTTTGCAATTGCTTGGCGTGTCACAATAATCGAACAAGATGGATGTTGGTTCTGACTTTGCTTGAGCTTGTGATGGTACTGTCTCTTTCTGCGAGCTTCATAACTTCTAGCAACAAGCCTTCTACATTTTGCACACTCACAAATGAAATTTCCCATGTCATGGTTTGCACATGCTCCAAAACTTGAGGAAGCTTCAATACATGTTGCTCCATCTATTGTCCCTACTAGGGAATTCATTAACGTAATCATAATCGGGTGATTACGTCAATAACTCTAGTATTTACACAAAAAAATCACGTGATCATGTTAATTGTTAACGTGACTTTGATTTTGACCTGTAAAAACCTATAGAGTCGGTTAGCCCTTCGGGTTTTCCATTTTCCCCCTGCGGGGCCCGCCGGGCTTTTTCATTTTCCCGACGAGCCCGTCGGGTATATGTATTGCCCGGCGTGCCCGGCGGGAAAATGAAAAAGCCCAGTGGGAATAATTATATATAGTAAACAGTGTGCTAACCAAGGTCCTTTAGCTAGGAAAATCCTTGGAGAATGTATCCGAGTGCTGGGTATAGTCATCTCCTTGTGAATTGACCTAAGGTTATAGAGTCACATGTCCTTTTTTTTGGGCCGAATGTGATTCTTAATTCGGTACCCACTTCTAATTTTTTTTAATTTGTTTACCAACATAAAGGTACAAAACCAAAACAACTGAAAACTTGGAGAGTCATGCTCATTGCGAAGAAGCCATTGGTCCAAATGAGGGTTGTAATTGGTTTTAGAAGATGAACATATGTAAATGACGAGTCGACAGTCAAGGGTCGGATGTCCTATACTAGTGTACCGGGCATATAAAGATCCTTGAAGTCTTGCATTTGAGTTGATTTACACTTGTCACTCCACAATATAAGAGCTATAATCCTTAATTGGATTAAAATAGCTTTTATATATTGAATTGGTTGCATGGGTGGGCTACAATCCTTCACTGGGTACAAAGTAGTCCTCAATTGAGTGATTATATTGAAGATTTATTTGCATTAGTTTATGCATAGGTTTATACAGAGAGTGCATTATGTTTTACGATAGATTATTAGTGCATGAAATGACCAATCATATATTTTATTGCTTTCATTTGTTTTTTTGTAGCAATTGAAATTAGATGTGTCTTATTGTTTGCAAATCAAAGTGGACATATACATAAACATTATGATAATAATTGCATTGAGAGATTCATAGCATTGTTATAGTTATTATGCCATGCATAGATTGCATTGCAATGTGTATGGTTGCTCACAATATAGGTGATCGGTATCTGAATATATTGACTAGCGTGCATTGAAAATATCATATTGTGCATCATGGTTACTTTCATATTGAATGGTTTTTAAATTTTAATATATGTTGAAAATAAGAAAAATGTTTAAAAAACTGAACATATGGTTCTTTTGTCTTCAGTTTTAATTTAAAAGCAATGGAGCAAAATGTGGGCACAAGTGGTACGAGGAAGCCAAAGAATAAAAAAACTCATGGCAAAGAGTGGGATTATGCTCACAACATATGCAGCCGATAATATATGGAGTGATAATGTAAATTTTGTCACACAACAAAATCAAACGGTGCACCACGTATTAGGGATCATTTTTTGGGTAGCGTTCAAAAGAGTTGTAAGAAATGTGAACATCCTCAGGCACTTGCAGTTGCAAAGCGTTTGAGAGAAGAGCTCGTCAAAAAAGGTGGCAAGAGACAACAGATATATAGCTCTGTGGCTTTGATTCAAGAGTTCTCAGAGCCAAATATTAATTCCACAGATCTTGTAGTGACACCAACTAACCTTGGAGAACAACCTGTGCAAGGAGAGGACATTCCAGGCAGTGTTCCTTTTAAGCGTCACAATGAAGGTGGACTTAGTCAAATGCGTCAAAAATAATTACATCAAAGCTTTCGAGTGCAGTCTAGAAGAAGCACAAACTGCACTCATCAAAGCAATATTCTTTACTGGAAGTGCTTTAGTCATGGTAGACAGCAATCATTGGAAGGCTGCTTGGAAGAAAATCGGTGAGTTTGGTCCAGGATTATGAGCTCCTTCTTATCACACGATAAGAAATGCTTTCTTGGACAAATGTTACATCGAAGTCAAAGAGCATGTTGGCAAAATAATACTTGGGAATATTTCACTTTCAGGTTGTACGATTGTGAATGATGGCTGGTCAAATGTTCAAAGAAGACCGCTGATCAATGTAATGCTGGTTTGTCCAAGGGGAGAAACATTTATAAAGGTGATTGATATTTTTGGTGCAATTAAAAGTGAAAAATATATTTTTGAGGTCTTGATTAATGTAATTACAGGAATTGGTGCTGAACATGTCGTTCAAGTAGTCATGCACAAGGCAAAGAATTGTAAAAACACCAGTAAATTAATAAATAAGTGCTTTCCATACATTTTTGCCTATGGTTGTAATACGCACAGCTTAAACTTGGTGCTGAAATATTGGTACACTAGCGAAGAAACCACATGGTTCGCCAAAATAATTGATTAGCACGTCATGTTGTGAAATTTATCTTGAAATGACAAAGAGTGCTCGATTTGTATAGGATGCGCATGTCAGTGATGTTGAAACTTCCTGCTGAAACTCAGTTCTGCACACACTTTCATACCTTGGAATCACTTCTCCGCAATTTGATGAATGGCAGCTTGAGCAGAAAGAAAATGTGAAAGATAAAATTACATGTCTACGTGGCAATGTAAACAAGGCTGCTTGGTGGAGGAGTGTAATGGATGCATACCATGTAATGATACCCGTTATATTCGCGATCCGCAATCTTGATCAAAGGGTGCCAAAATTGGGCAAAGTGTGGATGACTTGGTGGTCAGTCCAACAGAGTCTTGAAAATCCCGAAGAGCTGAAAGAGTCTGTAGTAGAGAAGGATTGGCAATTACCATTCTCTGGCAAACAACGAAAAATTTTGGCCAAGTATTTTCATGCAAGGTGGAAGAGCGCATAGTCCACTCCATAGTGTTGCTTACATGCTCGATCCAGAGTATTGGAATTTAGATCTGATGTCTAATACACAGGTGGTAAGTGATTTCTATCACGTTGTCAACACGTTCTACTCCAACGTTCAGGATCGAATTGATTGCATCAAAGAAATGAGTGCATTTAGATTAAAAGAATGTTCTTTTGTGAATGATTTTGTACAGGTAATGGCAAAAGAGTAACCTGCATGGAAGTGGTGGATGATGAATGGTGGAGAGCATTACTCTACCTTACGTCCCCTTGCAATGAAAGTACTGGCACAATGCGCAACAAACTCAAGTTCAAAGAGAAATTGGAGTATGTACAAGTATGTTCACAACACTATTTACAACAGACCATTAGCAGACAAAGAAGAAAAATTAGTGTATGTGTTTTGCAGCGAAAAGATATTGAAGCACATTGAAAGTGCTGGCTATGAGGAGGAAATGCCAACCTGGTTGTATAATTGTCAAAGCGAAGACAAATAAGAATTCAATGTTGGTGTATCTCAATGCACTATAGACGAAATAGAAGAGAATTTGATAACAGATGTGGAGGCTGAATTACAAGGAAAACCAAAATACTCAGACTTAGAACCGGATAACAACTCAACAGATTCAATATAGCTTGAGAGTAGAACAAGTAAATGTCAAAAACCATTGTAAAAGACCTTGTATTCAATTGTGTTTTGAGTAATTACAATGCTTCATATTTGCAATTGTACATAGTTTGTCGATCTCAATTGTGTTGCTCTAAAGCAGCATCTTGCTCATCAAACAGATTTCTAATTGTGCTAGGGGTATCTTGGCGGGCTTGCTTGAATTTATACTCGTTTACCATGCCAAACATAATATATATTCCTTGTGGAATATCTTGTGAATAGATTGTGCATAGACTACTAATTTACATTAAACGAATAAGACAAACAAAATGATAATAATGACCACATGTCAATGTATAATATCCACTCCATCCATCAAAATTCTTGTAGCAAACTGGACATTGGGAAGATGAGGGTGCATCTGAAGTAGATGAGGGGACCAAATCTGGATGCATGACAAGATGATTGATGTGTGTCCCTTGTACAGGCGTTGGATTCACTCGTTTGAATATCTTGGCTTAAGCGGTGAATGCTTTTCTCCATCCGGACTTGTGAGGGTTGGGATGTATGGGTGGCTATAGAAAGCCGTGTTATTTTTGCATCTTTCTCTGCCAACTGTGTCCAAAAAATATCCTTCTCTCTCTTTAACTATAGGTCGGCGCCTTCCACTATCAATGCCAGCTCATCTTGGGTGAAAGTGACACAACTCTCCCTTAAATCATGAGTGGCAACAATTGTCTCCTTTGACAAGAAAACTACTGGTCGCTATTGTACAAAGTGAACATATAACATTTTTGCAAAATATAGCGCACAATGTGCTTTGTGCATGGGATGTCCATAAACTTCCAAATAAATCCTCTCAACGTTTTCTTTGATCGCATCATTGTTGCACTTCGAAACCTTCCACCTTCCTTTCTTGATCTCTGCATCCTCACATGGCCATATTGTCTTGATCATGTCCTTTGTCACTTATTTATTGATCTTTTTCCATTGCATGTGGTTTGGGTTTGCCCATTTTGAGAGTCGCCGAGCAGTACGCATTGTTTATTGTGCCGACACATGAAATAAACTTATGAGGGCTATTCGAATTAAAGTAGATTGTTGGAAAATAAACTTCTTTTATTTTTGGATTAAAGTTATGAGGGCTATTTGGATTAAAGTAGATTGTTGAAGAACTTCTTCTGGAAAATAAACTTTTCTGGTTGCACTCCAAATCTGTGAGCATGTCGAATAGGTAGCTTAATGCATAAATGTCGCTCGCTTTTGTGTATGCATCTGTGCACCGTGGATCGTATAGTTTGAGAGCAATCCACGGTTGCTTAGCCATCTCGACATTCCCTGCTCTTTGTGCCTCCAAAAGTGTAGAGTCCGACTGTGAGCATTGGATGCAGATAATTAATTGCTGCACACTTAGCTGGTGTTCTAAGCATCATACCCCAATCAATGATGCTGATGCAAGGTTTATTGGTGCGAGTAAAGTCCAATATTATACTGAACGGGTGCAGGTCACTGTGCACTATACCGGCCGAGTGGGCAGCCGCAACGTCGTCGATTAAGGCGTGACAAATGGCTGGCATTCGCTCGATCACTGCTTTGATCCGCACCGTTTCTATCTCTTGTATAGGAAGATTTGCTACAGGCAATGACCTCCATCCGTGTTGTAGCCTATGCATGTGTCGTCTGAGCAATTTGTGAGCGAATGGTAAGTGGCAGATCATGTCACCCACGGTACCTCCATTGTAATATGGGAATATTGTGATCCAAAGAGCTTCGGTAGTAAATCCAATGCACCTTACAATGGAGGGGTGAAGCATTTGCATTCCTTGCTCTGTCTGAAAGCTGTCAAATTTTACCTCACTCCCTCCCTTGTAACATTTTCCCACATATGTAATGTGGTCTGGAAAAAAAGAGATGCCTTTGATGGTGTACAATGTGCACACACCAAACGAGCCTGCTCCAATCCTCATACCTTCTACCAAGGCTTTGTGAGGGATGCCAACAAGATGAGTGCACTTTGCATTCAAAGCCATGTGCATGATTGTGTCGGTGCCGCTGGCATCGGATCGACCTCCCAAAGCTGCTTGCGCATCTTGGGCCATCTTCAATCTCTTGGGTAAGGCTGCTTGGTCCTGCGCTTTCACACACTTCATCTTTACCTTCTGTTCTTCCCATAATTTATCCCAGAGCTCTAATTTTGACATGTCGCAGGTAGGTGGGATATCTTCCTTTAAGTCTTTGCAACATACTTTCATATTGCCCAACATTGTCCTAACCTTGTGGTGGGGGTCAAATTCTCAAATCCCTGTTGGAATCAACAACTCATATTGGCCTTCAACTCGCAGCCTGCGCACTGTGTTCTCCCATATAGCATTAGTGAGGTCTTTGATGAAGACATCACCTTCACTAATCTGCTGTATGCAATCATCTGCACATGATGAGATTGCCAAAATACATTCTTTATGAATGGCACGCATAATAATTTTCTTTTGATCTGACATCATATTTGCACTGGACAATAAAAAACAACATATCAAATACAAATTCATGGTTGCGAATGACACTAACATTCTCACACTACTTCAGGCGAACCCTTAACCACCACTTGAAGACTTTAAGAAATGTGCAAGGAAATATTGATAAAAATTGAAAACAATCTTCACTTAAAATTGCAATCTGTTACACGTGTAGAATGCAGATCAAACAAGTGGTTTATAAGAACTTAATTCAGATAAAACAATACATGTTAACAGTCTGGTACATTTCAACATATACTGAATTTTTAACTTATATTTTTCACCGTCTGCACATACTAGTTCAAACAAAGCACACGCCGACTTAAAAACTTCAAAAACATTTAAAACATTGGAAGTATACAAATTGGACTAGCAAATTGTTTCACACACTTTTTTACATAGAATTTATGTAAATGTAGCAATCAGAAAAGCGATGATAATTGATGCTAAAAGATACAAAATAATATTTAACATGCAAATTGTGCGTAAATTCTTTTTTACAAGAATTTATGTAAATGAAGCAATAAAAATAGCGATAATGCTCGAGGTCCTTTAAAAAGATAAAAAGGAATATTTAACATGCAATTTGTGTGCAAATACTTTTTTGTATATAATTTATATAAATGGAGCATTTAAAATAGCGATGATTGATGAATAAAATATTCTTTTGAATATGATTAGCTAGTATATAATTTCATATGGACAGTTAAAAACAACAAAATCAAACAATTTATACATTTGTATATGAAATACTTTTCACAGCCACGTTACCGACCAAGTATTTCATATTTTTAATACTTAAAAAGTTAACTGCACATGCACATACAAATTATATGACGTTCGTATGGCCGGGTTAACAACCTAAACACCACATTTATGCAAAACTAGATGCTTCTAACAAACGACACTCTATTAGCCGCATTACCGACCGAGTGCCGCCTGAATCTAAGGAGAAATAATGGCTTGCATACGAACATCATATAGCCGCGTTACCAATCGATGCCCATATGTTTTTTGGGTAAGGGGAAGGGAGTTGACTTACCATAAGGAAACTAGATTCGCCGTGTTACCAATGTAGTACCCAGACAGTAAGCCAATACTTACCACAAAGACACCATCTTCCCCGCGTCATCGAGGTGATGCCCCTGTGATAAGCACTGTTCTGTAGAACAGCTTACACACACATTACACTCCCATTGTGTGGTAAGGTACCTTATCACTACTGTGCAATATGACAAAAGGCACGCTACCACACATCGCATACACACACACACACAACACATACCCAGGTCGTGTGGTCAGGTACTCCACTACTGCCGCGCACTGCGCAAAGCACACTCCCACACGACCCCCTCTCTCCCTCTCTCCTCTCTCCTCTTGACGTACCTGCAAAGGTGGTTCTCTCTCTTTCTCTCTCTCTCTCTCTCTCTCTCTCTCTCACACACACACACACACACACACACACACACACACACACACACACACACACACACACACACACACACACACACACACACACACAAAAGATGAAAGCAATAAATAACATCCAGCGGGCCCGATCGGGCCCGCATATATATAATTGTGCGAGCCCGCCGGGCTTTGTAGTATTCCCGACAGGCCTGTAGGGAAAATGAAAAAGCCCGGTGGGAATTTAGTGGGTTTGCAGGTCGCCCTTAACCGGATTCTTTGTGATCATGTTTAGTGTAATCATGTAAATGTGTCAATAAGACCTTGTGATCACACAAAATTCATCATAATTACGTAAATATTAAATCCCTGGTCCTTGCTCCAAAACTTGTCAATGCCCCAATCAATGCTCTTTCCATAGATGCATTCATGTTTCTTTCTCCGATAAATCCATTATCCAAGGGTGCTACAACCGATGCTGATCCAATGCTTGAGGTTGCTCCGCTCGATGCAGGTGCAATGTAGTTCGAAAGTGAAAGTCATACCGCTTGTAAGATCAAGACGTGGTTGTCTTCCCACCATGACTTTCTTGATATGTGGCAAGAGTGCATGCTGAGCACTCCTTCTGTAATGTACAAGATGCATTAGGAAATTTTGGAGGTCATTTGGAGGGCCATATGAAGAGAGAGAAAAATAGAGCGCGTCCAATGAGCAGGAGGGCTACATTACGTAGGAAAGTACATGGAAAGACTCAAAAAATAGGAAAATAGCCTAAAAACTTTCACGAATCTAAGATTGTGGAATCGTAACTTCCTTGCTTTTACCAAGCTGTTAGGTGCTTGCCAGTGGTCCCACTGCTGATATTCTCTTATGTTCATTAACGTACTGGAGGGTGACCATTAAGCCCGCACAAGATATTGGAATTCTAAAACACTTTCCCTCCATTAGAATGCTTTCAAAGTGAATCTCCCTCCACTAAATATTTTCTCTGAGAGCTATGGCTTCCATGTCTTCTCGGCCAAGAAGCTCTAGGTGTTTACTGTCTCTCACACCAACAACCAACAGCTGCACTTTGCCTAGAAGGCCAAGTAGTAGCATATCCTCAATTACAATATCAACTTCAATAAGTGCAGAGAACCAATGGGTTGGACAAAGGATAAACAAAGGTTCATGGGTCCTCATGCAACCAAGAAGACCCAAGAGGTCTAGTGGTATCAATGTTTACCGCTCAGCATGGAAGGCCAGAGTGTTGGATTTCAAAGTTGAAATCGGCAAAAGATCTGTAAAGGAAGTTCTTGTTCAGCATGTGTTTACCCATCCAGACGTGATAGCAAACGGTGGAAATGTATCAGATATATATCAACCACGTTGCAATTGTAAGTACTCTTGACATCTGAACTTCATTTGATTTGTCATTTCACTTATTGATACTCTCATTATAGCTTTTCTTATATATTTTGCAACGTTTATCCCTCTTCTTATGAGCAATGTCTCCATTCTTCACAGCTCAACTACATTAGATTTTCCATTTTTACTTATTGATACTCTTAGTTTAACTCTTGTTATATATATTGCAGATGTTTATCCCTCTTCTTATGAGCAATGGGAGCCTGTGGAGTGCATAATAGGCCTCTTCCTTGTTGTTCATGCCCACATTGGTTCTCTACAGTATTCAGGGAGGAGCAGCAAAAGCCTGGCTGATGAAGAAATATTTTTCTATGACCACTTCTACCAATTCAGCTCAGGGAATAAGAATGGCATGTTGGTGAAACTGGCTCTACCAACCGATTGGAACACTGTGGACTGGCCAGTTCCCGAGGAAACAATGGTGGAGGCAATGCGAAGTAAGCTCTACAAGGATATACAGAGGTCTCTACGTAGCTCTATTCCCACCAAACTGGTTAGAATTGCAAACTTCTGTCCTGCTGCACTCTTCATAGAGTTGTTTCATAGCTACAATATCCGTGTTACGAAAACTATGTTCATGTGCAAGTCATTTCAACAGTCATCCTGTGACAAACTTCTTGACAGAGGATGGTATGTAAAGGAAGAGATTGGCTTATGGTGCAAGGTCGCAATTGATACTCTAGTTGTCAAGTACATAATTGCAAGCCAATCACTGTTAGTCTCCTTTTGGTATATGCGATCACAACTGCTCAAAGGTAAGTACATTCCTATGAACCAGGTTTCTTTAGGTTTGGAAGATAATCCTGTTGTGGATGTGGAAGTGATTGATAAAGAGCATGGCCTAATGTTGGTGGTTACAATAAGGGAGCTATGCAGTCTTCTGCAGTTGCGGCATGAAATAATTGAAGAGTCAATGGACAGGGACCTATCAGATTTTTCCTTTTTCCTAGTTGGCCGTAAGCTAATGCGGCGAAGGGAAAAAGATATTTTGTGCAAAGAGTTGGATGGTCGGGTTGAAATAGTGTCAATGTAACAGAGATTCTTGTGAACCCAAGTGTATACGAATGACTTTCAATACATGAAGTTTTTTGAGCTCATTTGTCAATTGTGCCCTGTGAATATAAGTGTGCTTGAAATACATTTCTTTAGCATGTCAAATCTCTCTCTCTCTCTCTCTCTCTCTCTCTCTCTCTCTCTCTCTCTCTCAATGTTAGACAAGACAAAGACATGATAGAAGAGTCATCGTAATTCATTAGAAAGTACAAACTCGTCCGTGAACAATGGACTGAGATACAATTTCTGTAAGTATGGAATCAGAATGTCTTCAAGGTAAAAATCAAAGGAATGCCCCTCGAAAGAAGGTGGTGAGATAGTTGTTCCCGGTGGATTTAGTTCTCCCTTTTCAAGAGTATCATCAATTAGTAGTGTATTAGTTGCATCAAAGGGTACACCGATTTGGCTAAACGGTTTGTACAAAAGAGATAAATGTGGTTTTTTAGGGTGGTAGTGGCCCTCGACGGTAACACATTTTCTTTGATCATACAAAAAGGCAAAATCTGACGTGTGAGCGCCGCATACACCGCAAACTATTGTAGCTAGTGGCGACAAGTTTTGCCTTTGAATTGAAGACCATCTGGAAACTCTGAAGCGCAGAAGAAGAAACTGAATAAATTCCTTGGTTCCTGGACGAACCACAACTCAAAAAGTTCCCATCCGAAATGTTTGCAAATCCTCAAAGGGTGTGTCACCGAGAGGCACGCACATCAACAACAATCCATTGAGGTCCAAGATAATCAACCTCTGTAAAAGTTGACAAGTACATATAAGTAGTTAGAAGCTGAACATATTTTGCCATACTTGAATAGACATTACCGGAACAACCGTATCTACAGGTAGCAAGGGTCCATACTGGGTCTCTGTAGTGTTGTTGTCGTTGTTGCTCTCCTTTGCTTTAGCTTCATCATTCACATCTTCATAGTCATCATTCACATCTTCATCAAGGGTCTCCCCATGGCTCTTTCTGCCTCATTCAGGGTTTCCTCCAAGGTCTTTTCCTCTGCCTCGGTTGGCCGGCTTGCATCATCCATCCTTGCCTCATCCATATCAGTTTGCTCATCCCTAGGCCTACTTTCCTCATCCATATCAGTTTGCTCATCCCTAGGCCTGCTTTCCTCATCCAGGGTTTCATCCATAGGCTCTTTTGGCTCCTCCACTGGCTGACTTGTTAGGAAATAAGACGTAGCTAAATAGATTTTTGAGTAGATTACTTAATGGAGAGAGATAGATTTCACACACAAGAGATTATACTAGAGAAGAGAGAGAGAGAGAGTACACACGATATACGTGGTTCACCCAATGTGGGCTACGTCCACGGGAAAGCAGCCACTCAATGGCTTTAGCACTTCAAAAGAAGAAGTAGTTTACAAAGGGATTAAACCCTTGATAGAGCTCCCGCCTTGCTTCACTCTCACCACCTCACACTCACCTTGTTGCATCAACTTCACACTCTGAAATGTGTGTAGAAATGGCCTCCTTTTATAGGCCAAAAGGGCTGCCCTCTCTTATGAGAGACAGCCATGTGTAGCTGCCCTTGTGCGAATAAGTCCAAATCGGACCCTCCAATCCGCCCATGTGTGGCCGCCCTTGAGAAGACAAGTCCGCTTTTGAATTCGGCCACCGGCCACCGGCCATTGACTTCCGACCACCGGCCACCGACCATTGACTTCCGACCACCGGCCATCGGCCATTGACTACCGGCCACCGGCCAACCGACCACTTTCCGGCCGCCGTCCGGCCATAATATTCCGGAGAAAAAAAGTCTCGGGGGCCTCCGCCCCCGAGGCCTCTAAAGTTGCCCCTGATTCTTGTCCATGAAAATTTTGGTTTCCGGTGAGTGATTTTCCTTCACGCACGATGGCTTCTCCTCATAATGGGGGCCTTACAAATGTGCGCTTTTACCACAGAAAATTACAAGGGTAAATCAGGCTCCATACTTAACATGACTTGGCTCTTTCACTTGGAGACTGATCTCCAAACCAAACTTGTGATTGCTTTCCATCCTGGCTTCTTATCTTTGAATGCCGATTGAAGATGAGCAAAAGCTCAACTTCTCCTTGTTGACTACCTTTGTAAACATGTCTGCAGGATTTTCACTTGTATGCACCTTTCCTAGCTTTAGCTGTCCCTCTTCCAAAAGAGTGCGTATGAAGTGATATCTCACCTCAATGTGCTTTGTCCTTGAATGAAAGGCTGAGTTCTTCGCAAGATGGATAGCGCTTTGGCTATCACTGTACAAGACACAATTGTTTTGTTTGAATCCAAGCTCTTCTAAGAATCTGTGAAGCCACAGAATTTCTTTGCTTGCCTCCGTCATTGATACATACTCTGCTTCTGTGGTAGAAAGTGAAACCACTTTCTGCAGCTTTGAAGCCCAGCTTACTGCTGTGCCTCCAACCGTGAACACACAGACAGTAGTGCTCCTTCGAGTATCTTTGTCACCTGCCATATCTGCATCAGCATACCCTTCTAGAAAAATATCAGTTCCTCCAAAATACAAAGCATTTGTTGTTGTCCCTTTTAGATACCTAAGTATCCACTTCACAGCTTGCCAATGCTCTTTACCTGGGTTGTCCATGACCCTACTCACAACTCCCACTGCATGTGCAATGTCTAGCCTTGTCCAGACCATAGCATACATTAGAGAACCTACCGCTGCAGCATATGGAACTTTAGACATATAGGCTATCTCCTCTTATGTCTTTGGACACATATCCTTCGTTAGTTTAAAATGACCAGCCAAAGGTGTAGAAAATGGTTTTGCATTTTGCATTGCAAACCTTTCTAGTACCTTCTTGATGTAATCTTCTTGAGATAGCTTTATTGTCTTCTTCGTCCCGTCCCTTGATATTTTCATACCAAGTATCCTCTTTGCAGCACCTAAATCTTTCATTGAAAAAGATTTGGACAGCTCCTCTTTTAGGTCTTTGATGTCCTGCATGTTAGCACTTGCAATCAACATGTCATCAACATACAACATTAGGATGATGAATTTACCATCTCCCAAATTCTTCGTGTAGACGCAGTGATCCGAGTTGCATCTTGTGAATCCATGATCCAACATCCATCGATCAAACTTCAAGTACCATTGTCTTGATGCTTGATTTAAACCATACAAGCTCTTCTTTAATCTGCAAACCATTTTCTCCTTACCTTTTACTTCATACCCCTTTGGTTGAAGCATGTAGATTTCCTCCTCTAAGTCACCGTGAGGGAATGCCGTATTTACATCCATTTGCTCGAGATTTAGATCATGAGCAGCCACAAGGCTTAAGACAAGCCTAATTGAGTTCATTTTTACAACAGGAGAAAATATTTCATTGAAGTCAATACCTTTCTTTTGAGAAAACCCTTTTACCACAAGCCTAGACTTGTACCTTTTCTTCCCACCTTCTTCTTCCTTCAGCTTGTACACCCATTTGTTTTGAAGTGCCCGCTTACCTTTAGGCAACTCAACCAACTCCCATGTTTGGTTGCGATGTAGTGAGTCTATCTCCACTTGCATGCTCTTCGTCCATTCTTCTTTGGATTCATGTTGCATAGCTTCTTCGTATGATTCCGGCTCTCCAGAATCTGAGATCAATGGTTGAAGGAAGGAACAAACCTTTCTGTAGGTCTACTTGCTCTTGTAGATCTTCGGGGAATAGGTTGAGGCTCCTCATTTGGTTGACGTTGTTGCACATTGTCACCGTTTGCAGTCCTTGAGTCTTCACCGTCCTCAAGCTCCATGTACTCATCACCTGCTTCTTTTGTTTGTTTTCTTTCCAAGTAATCTTTGTATATATTTTGTTTGTTAAAAATTACATCCCTACTCCTTAAGATTTTACCATCTTCAGGATTCCATAGGCGATACCCAAAGTCTCCTTCTCCATAGCCAATGAAGAAACACTTTTTGGACTTTGCATCTAGCTTTGATCTTAGGCTTCTATCTATGTGCATGAAAGCCTCACACCCAAACACTTTGAGAAATGCATAATTCACCGGTTTACCTGTCCATGCCTCATTTGGAACTCCCCCATCCAATGCCGTTGAGGGTGACCGGTTGATTAAGTACACAGACGTACTTACAGCTTCCGCTCAAAGCTCAAGCGGTAGGCCTGCATGTAGCCGCATGCTTCGTGCTCGTTCCATGATTGTCCTGTTCATCCTTTCCAAAATCCCATTTTGTTGAGGTGTCCTTGGGGTTGTCCTTTGCCTTCGAATGCCATTGCTAGCACAAAAGCTTTCAAAATCTTGGCTACAATATTCCCCTCCATTGTCGGATCTGAGGCATTTAACCTTGGTACCTGTTTCATTCTCCACAAAGGCTTTCCACCTTTGAAATATGGAAAATACATCGGATTTATTCTTCATGACATAAACCCATGTTTTTCTAGTCGCATCCTCTATGAATGTTACATAGTACAATGAGCCACCAAGTGATGGTGTACTTGCAGGACCCCAAACATCAGAATGAACCAACTCAAGTTTTTTATTTTTTCTTTCATTTCCTGATTTTTGAAATTTTACCTTCTTTTGTTTACCATAAACACAATCTTCACAGAACTCTAAGTCCACTTCTTTCAAACCTGGTAGAAGCTTCTTTATTTGAAGGATTTGCATTCCTTTGGCACTCATATGCCCAAGTCGATAGTGCCACACCGCACTGTCAACTTCTGTAGTTGCTGCACAAGCTGAAGGTTGCGTGCTAACAGTACACAAGTAAAGTGTACCGACTTTTTCTCCCTTGGCAACCACCAAAGATCCCTTTGAGATCTTCCACCGTTTGTTTCCGAATGCAATGTTGTGACCTTCATCGTCCAATTGTCCTGTAGAGATCAAATTTTTGCGAAGAGAAGGAACATGCCTAACATCTTTAAGCTTCCATTCATTTCCGTTAGCAGTTTTGACAGAAACTGTACCTTTGCCGACAATCTCACAAGCTTCATCATCTCCCAAGTATACATACCCAAAATTACCTTTGGTGTAGTCTTGGAAATGTTGCTTGTGTGGTGTCGCATGGAATGAAGCCCCGGAATCTACTATCCAGGAATTAGACACATTGTCTCATGAGAGAATTAGAGCATCTTGCTCTACTTTACCTGCCACATTGGCCTCTGATGTTGGATTGTTGTCTTGAGACTCAGTCTCCTTCTTCTTCTTGGACCAACAATCCTTGATGTGGCCCTTCTTGCCGCAGTTCCAACATTCAAGAACTGACTTTGTGCGTGACTTGCTCCGCCTTGAGCGATCACGACCCTTTTGGTTTTTGAACCTCTCCTTAGGCCTTCCTCTTGTTTCCACTGATAGTGCAGCACTTGATGATTCTCCTGTGCTTCTCCTTCGCATTTCCTCGCTTAGGAGAACACCCACAACATCATCAAACTTAAGAGTATTTGTGCCAGAGATAGAATTTCTTACAGCCATCACAAGGCTGTCCCAACTATCCGGTAGAGATGATAGTATAAGGAGAACTCGCACTTCGTCATCTAAATTTATTTTCACTGATCGAAGTTGACTTATGTTTGTGTTAAAGTCATTTAGGTGTTCTGCAACTGAACCATTCTCTGCCATCTTTAGATTGAACAAGCGATTCATAAGAAATACCTTATTGGATGCCGATGGTTTCTCGTAGAAGTCGTCAAGTGACTTCATCAAGTCCTCCGTGGTCTTCATCTCTGAAACATTGAAGGCCACCGTTGACGCCAAGCTTAACCGGATTGTTCCCAGTGCCTTTTGATCAAGGACAATCCATGCTTCATCTGCCATTGTTGCGGGCTTCTTCGCAAGACCGCCTAGTGGCAAATAGAGGTCCTTCTGGTAGAGATAGTCTTCAATCTGCATCTTCCAATGTTGGTAGTTTTTGCCGTTGAAATTCTCAATCTTGAGCTTCCCTTCCTCCGCCATAACTCCCACTCAATTCAAGGAATCCTTTCCTTGAGATAATTTAGCTATGAGCAAACCTTGCTCTGATACCAGTTGTTAGGAAATAAGACGTAGCTAAATAGATTTTTGAGTATATTACTTAATGGAGAGAGATAGATTTCACACACAAGAGATTATACTAGAGTAGAGAGAGAGAGAGAGAGTACACACGATATACGTGGTTCACCCAATGTGGGCTACGTCCACGGGAAAGCAGCCACTCAATGGCTTTAGCACTTCAAAAGAAGAAGTAGTTTACAAAGGGATTAAACCCTTGATAGAGCTCCCGCCTTGCTTCACTCTCACCACCTCACACTCACCTTGTTGCATCAACTTCACACTCTGAAATGTGTGTAGAAATGGCCTCCTTTTATAGGCCAAAAGGGCTGCCCTCTCTTATGAGAGACAGCCATGTGTAGCCGCCCTTGTGCGAATAAGTCCAAATCGGACCCTCCAATCCGCCCTTGAGAAGACAAGTCCGCTTTTGAATTCGGCCACCGGCCATCGGCCATTGACTTCCGACCACCGGCCATTGACTACCGGCCACCGGCCAACCGGCCACTTTCCGGCCGCCGTCCGGCCATAATATTCCGGCGAAAAAGGAATATTCCGGTGAGAAAAAGTCTCAGGGGCCTCCGCCCCCGAGGCCTCTAAAGTTGCCCCTGATTCTTGTCCGTGAAAATTTTGGTTTTCGGTGAGTGATTTTCCTTCACGCACGATGGCTTCTCCTCATAATGGGGGCCTTACAAATGTGCGCTTTTACCACAGAAAATTACAAGGGTAAATCAGGCTCCATACTTAACATGACTTGGCTCTTTCACTGTCTCCTCCATAAGCCCCTTTGGTTGTACACTAGCACCTTCCATATCCTCATTTGACCTTTCCTCATCCTCGGCTCTTTCATCTTCGGCTGATATGACCCCCTCGGTCCGTTGTGATTCGAGTGTATCTGATGCAGGGTTTTTTCATGGTGGCACGTCATGTATTGTCATATCAATTGTGCGGTCATCCAAGCCGCTATCTTCAGGTTCTCTGGGGCTCGACATAGTAAGCAGGTGTTGTATTAAACTTACCCGGTATCTTTGCAAATAATCATATGTGTAGTTTTCTAAAGAACTTTGCAAAATTGAAAGACCACATGGTGAGAAGTCATAACTAAACCAAAACTGACTGAATGCATTGCCAAATGGTTACCTTAGTCATGAAAGGTTTTAACACTAGGTTGGTAACCTAACAGGACATAAAAGTGTCCTTTCAGGGTTTTGAAAAAAACCTCCAAAACCATAGTAGATCCACTCATTTTGTAAAATCCTTTCATGAGGTTATAGTTCAAGGCCTACTAAACATGGAAAAAATAAGAAACTTGTAAAATTTCTCATCTTTTGGTCACACCAAGCCTCCAAAGTTGATGGACCAGTGAATTTTCATCAAAACAGTCATTTCTTACGTTTTGTTGCATAAAAATAAGATTAGGGATTTTTGTAGGACTTGAGATAAATTCCCTAGTTAACTTCAATGGGTTGGTGATGAGAACATATGATTGCTTATCACTCACTATTTTTTGTTTTTCCAAAATAAATAGGTACAAAAAAGTTGAATTTTTACCATTCTGCAAACCTATCATCAAAGTTTCTATAGCCACGTTCAATACAAATAATATATGCATGTTTTCTTAGTTCCCTATTGTCCTTTATGTTCATAAGGAGCCATGGAGCATGTCAAAAGAATAATACATCTCTTACCAAGGGGAATCTTGGGGACAAAGATGAATTAAGTGTTAAATACAACAAACATGAAAAAACTGGGTTGAACATTATGAGTTGTAGAATCCCATAGAAACTATTCAATATCTAGCCAAATTTGATCCGTATGACTAGATATGGTTACTACCTACAAAATGCATGTAGTTGTCACAAGAAACTAACAATATTGAAAAAGCACTACTTGATATACTAGAATGTTTCGTTTTCTTCCATAATTGAAAAAATCAACCATCCTTGTGTACTATGCAAAATAGGGTATTAGGTGCCCCAAAACTCAAGGAATGTTAGCTTTATGTTACAATATGCGACATAGAAAATCAAAAATGAATTTGGATATCATGAAATCCACCAAAAAAATCATAGAAGAGCTAAAATTGACTAAAAAACAGGATTTGACAATTTTTGTAATTTGGTCATAACTTACAACTTTAATATTTATTTCTCCCTAGAAGCATTAGGACATGTTGAGGACTACTAAAGATAGTTCTCTAGCATTATAGACCTCACAAACATGAATTCTAGAGTGGTATAGTTGCAAAAAGTTGAAAAAAGCCAAAAACAGGACCCGTTTTTTCACACAGTTTGGGTTGTGAAATGTTGTGCAAGGACAATGTTAAAGATGGAATTGATATTCCAAAAAAATGTCGAGTTTTTTTCAGATCATGAGACAACTTTTTAGATAGATAGAACCTCAAAATCCATTTTCAAACTCTTGACATAATTCAAGGAAAATGGTCACTTCACAGGACATAAAAGTGTCCCAGGACATAAAAGTGTCCCATTACCAACCTAGTGTTAATGCAAAGTAGCTTTGTAGGACATATTCTGCATGGAGAAGACATCTCCAGCCGCAAGAATTTCCATCAGTTTGATTTGGGACAGGTACATCTTTGATTGGGGCCTTGTATAGTTCATACCTTCCACATAGCTTGCCATAAGCAAGCAACAACCTCTTTATACAACTGCACAAAGCAGTATCAAGATGTTAGCTTGAGGCTTCAAATTTACATGGATATCTATAAGAAACACTTTCTGATACATAACACTTACAACCTAATTTCAGGGTGGGTTCCTTTTATTGAATTGAACACCCACACTGCTGGTTGGTCAACATCAAGGCATATGAGACTCCAGTGATGGTTGTTCTCATATGGAAAGATGATGACAGTTACTTCCAGCATAGCACAGTGGAGAAACCAACTCTCAAAGGTCCCTGATGGACTGTTCTTCTGTCTAATAATCACTGACATTTGTGGATCAAGAAGAAACACCTCCATGTGGGTGTGCGGTGGGAGTTGACTTTTGATCAAGCTGCAGAGAGTATACCTGAGTTAGTAAACCTATTATCTGAGTTTTCAAAGTTAGCAAGATAGTAACACTTACTTAAGACAAGCATAGATAATTGTGTCTGAGATCTGAGCATCTGGATTCATCAATAAATTAATGTCTTTTTTTTCCAGAGCCAGCTTTCTGGCTCCATCTACAAATGGTATCTCTGCAAGCAAACCATCCTTCATTGAAAGTAGAGTTTCTTTATTGCTTGCCTCTATGGACAGGGTCACATTGCATTCTGTTTGCCTTTGGGACTCCAGTGCTACTTTTGCTTTCTCCTTAAGCTCTGCTTCCCTCATGTCCTCTGTTTGGCGAGCAACCGTCTCTGCCCTTGCCCTTGTATTCACATCATGTGTGACATCTACAACTGTGAGTTGTGGCAATAGCTCAGGGGGGTATAACAAAATTTCCCTCATTTTCTTATCCCTGCAGACATTGGGGACCAGTAGTTTGCCATACCTCCACCTTATTCTTTTTAGTGTCTCACTATCTTTGTCCATTACAGTAACCCTGTGGGCATGGGCTCCTACAATGGTGATGTCACTGAAGTACTCGAGTAGGAAGTCCTCTGTTGCTTCTTGTAGAGCCATCAATGCCACCACCTTCCACCTTTTAGTGCCCCAGGTAGCTTCTTCACATATGGACCTCACCATCCTCTGAAAGGGCATCTTTGGTATGCACAAATCTACACATTTATGTGCCTTTCTGATTTCTCTGAAAAGTCCCATGCAGCTCTATAACTTCTTCACCCTTGGACCTTTCAAAATTTATTTGGTTTTCCAGGTCTCTTCTTTGGGGTTGCAGATCTGCTACTTGCATTAGCTGCTAATCTTGGTCCCTTGCCTGCCTTCCTTGCAGTGGCCTTTGTTCTAGCCATTTCACTGTATAAAAATAGAGGA
>NC_140941.1:146876056-146991056 GCF_014529385.1 Adiantum capillus-veneris | reverse complement strand
CATTGAAATGACTGTGGTGGAAAGGGACAGGGACTGAAGAAGTATAGGGAATTACCACCTGCTTGCCGACATTCAGCCTGCCCTTTGCACCAAAAAGAGTGCAAGATTATTCAGGAATCCTTTGGCTTTATGATTTACCTGAACAACCTGTTTGGATTCCTCATGTAGAATCCTGATGAGGTGTTAGAGGAGCAGGATGCAGCACCGGATGAAGAATGCGAGGAGACAACACATATACAAGAAGTCGAGGAGGTTGAAGATACAGTCGACCTTGAGGTTGAGGCAATTGAAGTACAAAGAAGTAAGATGCTCTCTGTGAAAACCACAGAAATCAAACTACCTTTGGATGTCACTAACTTCACTGAGAAGAATGCTCAGATGATGCTGCCTGGTGTGCCTGACTTCAGGATTGGAGACAGGACCTATATCTTTTTACATGATGTGCAAAGCATCTTTTATTTAAGGGAGGACTTCTCCCTGGCTATCATTTCCAGAGTCCAAGAGGAGAGGAGTGGATTTGTTTCAGAGGATAGTAGTGATGATGAGGCAATGGAAACATCCAACAATCCAATGGAATGCCTCAGAAGATTCTTTGAGAAAGCTGAAAAATACAAGGAGATACTACCCGATGAAGCCACCTTCCAAGCAATAAGACAAAGCCTAAGACCATCAACAAGTAACCAAGAAGTGGAGGATTGGTTTAACCATTCAGGTCAGGGGTCAACTACATCTGTAGACCTATGGCAGGAAAACCTCTTTCTGCAGGATGAGAGCTTCATGGTAATTCTGTGTGTGTGTGTGTGTGTGTGTGTCACTTACTCAGACATGATATGTGCAGTCTTGGATTGCTGACAAGGATGACTTCCTTCGGCAACGGACTCGAGAGTATTGTGGGAGGGATGCGTCCCTAGGGCGGTACCTTTCAAAGCTTTGCGAGTCGCCGATAGTAGTTTTTCACAATTCCATGTCACAAGAGGGTTCAATAGCAACTTACACATTAAAGACACTATCACGCTTCTTGGGTGGACCCGTGTTGCCCAAAAGTGCAGATAAAGTCATTCTTGTGGACAAAGTGTTTGCTAGAGATTGTTTTGGTTACTGCCCGAGCTATACAAATGGTCGGGTAGCGTATTACTACACTTACACAGCAATGGCACTAGCTCTTGGTAGACAAAACCCAGATGAACTTTTAGAGTATGGCAAACATCTCATGATTCGTTACAAGGGTGATGTGCCAAAAAACAAAATTGAACCTTCAAAATCTTGATACACTTCAAGTAGCAATTGTATGAGATCATGTATTACATAAATTTTGTACAATGTCATCCACTTAGAGTATCTTTCTCCACTTGTGGTTCACATACACCATTGTCTCTCTCCACCTTCGTTGACTTTCACGAGCACCGGAGTTGTTGTATGCCATTGATCTTTTAACTTTTTGTTGTTGTAAATGTCTGATTGGTTGTGCTATTGCTGAAGAGTCCAAGACTTCTTTTGCTTGCATTTGATGAATGATTCTACGATAGAACCATTCAAATAGTTATCTCAAACTATGAGCCTTGATTGGAGAGCCACCATGTCGTGTGTGCTTGAAATAAGCATTTCTCGCCATGTAATGAGACTTTTCCATCCCTTGGGTATTCCATATTGCCAGGTTCCCGTACTTTTGTATAAAATATGGTAAATGATTGAAGATGATGTGTTGGATATGAAAACAGATTAGTTAGAATGTTTTACACTCACATAGTTGCACATGGAAGAGAATCAAATACACGATAATACCATGTAGTGAGTAATCTCGGTGTCTGTCCATGCTGTCTTGAATGATTTTTTGAGAAGGTTGAGATTCTCCTTGAACTTGTTCATATCACCTTGTGACCAGTCATCTTTGTCGCACATCAAAAATAGGATGTCTATTGATCGCCAAACCTCAGCCTTCGCGTTACGAGTAGTTGGTTCTTGGTCTTTGACTGCAATATGTAGCTTTTTCCAGCCCTGATACTCTACCTTGCTAACATAAGATGTGTTATATATTTTTCCATGTTTTGTTAGCTTCGGATCTCGTATACCTTGGGGTTTAGATAAAAACCTCTGTGCCTTCAACCCACCGATGGATGGTTTGCATGGGACATCCTTCTCAGCAGTTGATCTCTTTTCATCCCGCTGGATTTTCACATTGCCACCATGAATCCCCATATCCGACAATACCAATTCTAAGCACTGCAGGGCTACTTGTCGCTCTGCTGAGTTCTTAATTTTCCAAGCAAACCCGATATATAAGTAGACCAATTTCTCCACAATTCTACAAAGGGCATGCATTGTACAGATGTGGACATTCACAAGTGGTATTTTCAAAACCGGTTGAAAAGCAGGGTCCTCAATGTGACGTGTTGGAGCTTTTCTCCACCACTTTGGGTCCATGACCTTTGCAGGCTCCATGCAGAACAAACACGGCGACTTTGCCATTGCACCCATTCCACAATTATACATGCACTTTAATGTTTTGAGGTCACCAATAAGATGCCACTGAACTTGAAAGTCTCCCCTTCCATCTAGACGTAGTACCTCTCCCTGGTTAGTCTGTCGATCAATCACCTCCGGAATATTAGTTCGATGGAACACCCAATATAGAATCTCATGATCTTCTTTCTCTACCTGCAACACAAAATAAATGGGACTTAAGTAGATGTGAACATTTGAGCTTACCTGAGAATCTCGCTTACCTCAAACGCACCAAGCCACCATATGTTAGATTCTGATTGAACACTAAAATACAAAGGATCATCACTGGGACACTTTGAGAGGGCTCTATTCATTAAAGTAATAGTAACACGCTCTAGTTTTTTCTCTTTAACAAGCTCACACTCTTCCAGTTTTAACACAAAATGTAATACCCCTCGTGACTCTTCAAATGTGATGTTGTAAAACTCCACCATTCTCTTCTGTAACATCTGCAGGTCCATAAAAATATTATTGAACTCATCATATGCCATGTTTTCTCCATGGCCACTGTAAGTTGCTTTAATATGAAAGGGCTATCCAAGATAGTCTCCCTGTGCCTCGTTAAGCTGAAGCCTCTCTTTCCAAACACTTGAGGTTGATGGTAAAAGTTTGGATTTTATACCCTTCTTAACAAAGATGGATGAGACAGATTTTTGTATAGCCGAATATCCTCTTTTGCTTACACCAAGTGAATCAAGTGTGCCTTGTATATCTTTTGCAGGCAATGAGTTCTCTGAAATAAAGCGGTCCACTACATTTCGTTGTAGGACCTTAAACTTCTTGTTATGTACTATATCTGCTGCCAGGCTTCTACTTATAAGTGGCTTCAATCTCTTTCCTATATTGGCTAGGGGTCAATGTTTTCCTTGTTAGGATAGATTGAATCTCTGCATGAAGACAATGCATAAGTAAATAACAGAAAATTTACTTCACTAACACTATTTAGGCACATGAAAACAATGCATAACAAGAAAAAAAAAGATTACTTAACTAAGACAATGTAGCCAACCAAGAAGCATCACCTTAATGCTCGGATTCTTTTCTTGAGACCTCCGGATGCAACCTGCAATGTTTCAAGATTGCGCAATTTCTTCTTTCGGATACGACCACCCAAGATGGTGTCCTTCATTTAACAACTTTGTACCTTTCCTTTCAGTTCCTGTACCTCTGTTTTGTGTTGCAAAATGGTAACCTGATCTGTAGAATGTAAATGTGAAAGACGAACAATATCACATTGTTGAGCTTGGAGAATGCCCTTATAAGTTTCAGCTTCTCTTGTAAGAGATTTACAATAACCCAGAAGGCCCTTTTCTCCATCACCAGCAAAGGTCAATAAGCTTGTAGGATTGACAAACGGTGGAGACGCATTAGTCATTGGATTTTTAGGGTAGAGAGAGCCTCTCGTCCAGATATCTATGTGTTTAGCTCCCTGAGCTCTGAGTGTGTCTATGGAAGCGGGAGGTATATGTGTGTTTGTTTTACTACTCTTAATCAATGGTTGGTACTCATTGTCCAAATCAATGTGAAGGTGATATTTGGCTCGTTTTTGCGTAACATTTGTGCCATTTGAGGAGTGCGCCATTAGCCAAATGTGCAGGTTTAATGGAAAGTGAATAGCGGCTGCGCCTTCGTCCCTCCATGTTAGCCTCATTCCCTCCATATTGACGAGGTTCATTCAATGCAACTGAAAAGAAGATTATCCCTCAATCATTACAAACGAATGTTCAGAAGAGTAAGGAATCTACTTAAAGTACACTTTTTGAACTTTTACCATGAAAGACCCAGCTCTATTATTTGCCATTTTTTCTAGAGAGAGAGTGCAAAAAATACATTTTCTTAGAAGGCCCTCCAAATGACCTCCGAAATTTCCTAATGTAGTTGTAGTAGGTGTTGCTTGAATAGAAGCAAACTCCTTTTGAGTGAAACCTCCTACCTCACAACCAACACCCTCTGTGCTTTGCTTGAAAAGATGCTCTAACTGCTAGCCGATTGGAAAACAAAGTCAAAACACCTTCTCTACAAAACCTCTTGTGAAACTCCCCTTCTATGTTTGTCTTGAAAAGAAGCTTTTGTGCAAATGCTCCTGCAAGACTACCTCTTGCGAAACTCCCCTTTTGTGTGTGCCTTGTAAAGAATCTTTTATGAAAATTTTCTTGCAAGACTACCAACGTTTACTCTCTTGTGCTTGGTTTTTGTGCATGGAGCGAGAGCGAGAGAGAGAGAGAGAGAGAGAGAGAGAGAGAGAGAGAGAGAGAGAGAGAGAGAGAGAGAGAGAGAGAGAGAGAGAGAGAGAGAGAGAGAGAGAGAGAGAGAGAGAGAGAGATCCGATGAATTTTGTTTGAAAGTGCTCGAGGGACCTGGAGGGTACTATAAAACTACCAGAGATCGTGGGATTTTAAAATCATAAGTGTCCATGCTCTAAAACTTTAAGGTTTTATATCTCTATTTTTTGGCTCCTACTTTGATATGCAAGGACCTAGCTTTCCACTACCTATGTCTGGGACATAGGTATTTAGTCCACCTAACCATGCATACACCCATGAACAAGAGTGGCAATACAGAGGGTCAAGATTAATGGATAGAGAGAGTAGAGAGAGGGTAGATATAGAGATTAGATAGATAAGATTAGGATTTAGAAAAAGATTAGCCTGTAAAGAGAGGTGTGGATATAGTAGATAGAGAGGGTGTAGAGATAAAGTAGATTAGGTAGTACATAAAGAAGGTGCACAGAGTGAGAGGCACATTATTTTGACCTCTTGGTATATTTGTACATAGATACACAATGCACTTTCACATCATTATCGTTGGTTCATATTTTCACATTTGTATAGGGACTTGGGTTTTTCCTTTGAACTCCCCAAGGGTTTTTTCATCCAAAGCTAGAGACCTTTTAGCATACTGAGCCAATGCTAAGAGAATGTTGTGTTGATTCTATGGGTGCAAGTGAGGGCTACTCTCTTTGGTTCAACTTTTTGTTGGTTTACTGTTTGGAAGATTGACAGCTGGTTTGAAGTTTGTGAAGGAGTTTCTACCTTTTGGATGGAGTCTTGTACCAACCTGATGTTATTCATTTGTACAAAATCAGGCTATCTAAGTTTGTTTTGTATAATAAACCATGTATTTATCTTGGTACCTTGGCCTTTGAACATGTATATGTTCGTTTGTGGGTAGCATAAGTAAATAACTAAAACACACACAAATTGCACTTAGATCTAGTCTTGCCCCTGGGTTAGGACCAGTCTCCCAGTATTGTGGTAGGTCAGGCTGTTCTGGTGAAACAGTTAGTCTGAGCTAGAGGGGCTAGCCTCACACGGTCATTATGAATGTTTTTTGACTAGTTGAAGGTTGAGGTAGCTACCAGAATATTACACTAAACTATTAACTATAAAGTTTGTTTTAGATTCTTCCTTGTATAATACTTCCATTCAAATTTCTGGGACTTTTCTAACTATGCCTCCTTCAGCAATTTCCTTGTATCAGGGACTGGATTTGCCAATGGAGCCGCTATCACGGGCTTCAGTTTTGGTTCTTAGATGCATTCAAGATGCGAAAGCATCTGCTCTCATTGTGGCCTCGTCTAGTAATCGTACTACCTCCCTGATTCACACAGTCTCCTTTCACAAATGGGTCAAAACTTTGGTTGTTTTGGTTAAAAACAATAAGGAGGGTGTCTATTGACATTATTGATAATATTCCAACTATCTCTAAAGGCTCATAAAGATGGTGCTGAACTTGCTAACCTTCTCAAAAAGCAATGTGGGCTCAGCTCGAGTTTTGTCACGGCCCCGACTATTTTGATTCTCCTACCTACCAATAGTCTTTTCTGTAGGGATGTTGTAGTTGCGAAAGCTGTTAAAGAATTTTAGAAAGATTTATGTTCTCTTAGTGAGACTTCTCTTTTGGAATTGGTACCTAAGGTATACAGAATTTTCCCATTTCTACCAATACGATGAGTGGAGGTTGAATCTTTAGGGGTGGAGCACAAACTTTGGTTACTCCCTAATAAAGGTTTTCTAGCTCCTATCTCAATAGAGACCTGGGTTTTTTTGGCAAATTTGCCAGGTGCAACAATGGAGGATTCTCGACCAAAGATACTCAAAGGAGTGCAATGTTTGGACAAAGGAGAGCTGATTAAAGCTCCATTCAACATGTACTTTCTGGATTCCAAGAAGTGTAGCTCTAATGCAGGTCTTTATGTGAGAACCAAAGGTCTCATGGAATTCAGTAAAAACAATGCTAATTATTATGCGGAATCAATCTGGAATATTTATAGATCGTATCTCAAGTGCGCTTGTAGGTTTTGTGACCCTAAAGTGTCATGTGAGTCTAGCATTACATGGTTCGACCATGCAATTTGGTATGCAATCAATAATCTGGAATCATATTCCCGGAAAAGCCTACATCCTTTCATCTTACTCTTATCTATTCTTGGTTAGGCAGACAAGCCAAGGAGTTGGTTTGGCACAAATTGCATTCATACAATTTTGTACATTAATGGTTGACATGCTCAAGGAGCTCGGGGCAAATGAACCACGGATGCTCCTTACTACTTACGATTCTTACAAAGGGATAGGGACTTCTGAAGCCTAACTTTGAAGATGATGAACCCCTTCTCAAAAAAGACCCAACATACTGCTAACTCCAAACTCCTCGTTTACTTCCTTTCTTACACCCTCTTTGTCTGCTGACAGCTCCAGTTTTGGAAGAGGAAAATCTAGAAGCTTCACAAGAGGAAGGGGTCGGGGGTTGCCTATTAAACATCTTTTGGAAATGTGTTTGTCCAGGTAGTGGTCAATGAGATTGCGAGGCACTATCTACCAAGAAAAACTGGGGACTGCAGTGCAAATTACATTCATTGTCATTTCACCAATAGAATTTTCACCAAAATCAATTTTTGTTGAATGCTTTGATTTAATATATGGTAATCATTCTATGATTAAAAAATGGTGTTTGGTTGGAGATATTCTGACCCTATTAAGTGTTTTGTATACTCAAATGAATTCCTAAGAAATGAACATATTTTAAAGTGTAAATGCAAAACTTTTACCGCTTACTGCATGGATTTTGGTTTACTTGGTATTCATGTCTGTACGACAAACCTAACTATTATTAAGACTTCTTCTCTTTGAGATTTACTTGGTATGGGTTTGAATCACATACCTGTAGAACCTTTAAATCCTAGAATGGCACTATCCGTACTACTGGACTGTCTGGCTGAATTAGCCTTAAAGCTCCAACTGGAGCATCAGATCCTACAGGATCTTGTTGAAAAACTTAAAATAGTCTTTTCTCAAAAGGTTAGTCTTTGGCCAGATAAATGGCTCAGCTTGGATACTAATAATTGGGTCACCCCAAAAATTATGCAAGACTGTCATGAGCTGACTCGTGATTGGTTTATAGTTGGCCTTGATAAAGCAGCTAATGCTGTGTCAGTTATTTGTAAAAAGCTTGTGTATGAAGCTACCCTGGTAATGAATTTGAAAAGGAGAATGAAACACTAAGGGGGTGGCCCTAGCCTTGCTAAGGGATTTGGATAATATGGGATACATTGAAACTTCAAGTAAGCTTCCCGTGTTGTTCCAAATTTTAAAAAACACAAACAAAAGTTCGGATGGATTTTTGATGCTTCAAACTGTATTTTTTCTTGTGTTACAAAAGATGTCACTTCTTGCCTAAACCTAGTCATGGAAGAGGTCTGCAATCTTTGTGCTAAAAGAAGAACAGATCCTAAAAGGTATAGAGTGCTGTACTTTCTGGCTTGCTAAGAATTCATTGGAGGTGTTTATCAACCTACCTACGGATATTTATTGTATCTCCATCGTTGATATTACAAAATGTTATGAAAATATTCCTCTCTTAGAAAATGACGGCTTTCTTGGAGTGCTCGAAGATATTATCAACATGACTTTTTCCAACAAAAAAACACAAGGGTTTGAAAAGATCTCACTGGTAAGAACACCTTGTTGGGTTAAAAGTTCAGTAAAAAAGCCACCACAATACTTTGGCAAAATTACTCTTATTATGGTAAATAGATGGACATTGCAGAATTTCTTTATCCAATTAGGGACAAACTGTTATAGACAAAAGATGGGAATACCTATGGGGTTCTCTTGCTCACCAATAATGTACAATCTTTACTTATTATTTTTTGAATACAAATGGTAGTGTTCAAAAATGAAACATTATGAGGAGGCTAAACAACTTTTAGTCTTCAATAACATATTTAGATTTATGGATGATTTATTGAGGATAAACAATTAGACCTTCAAAGACTACCTAACAGGGTTTTCTTGACCGTGCCTCTTTATAGAGCCTACCTCTCTAGAAGAATTGGTGGTAGATGATAAAACTATAGTTTAAAAAACCTGCTTTTTGAACATGGAAATTCAACTTCACTCTCCCTAGATTGGACAATACACTACACTCTTCTTTTGGAAGCGAGATAATTTGTCACTTAATCCTGCTGAATTCATTAAAAGAAAAATTTACAAACCTGTAAAAAATGCACATAACGCCTGCTTAGGTATTTTGTCACTAATTATATACTCATCTACGATAATTTTTCCGCCTATGAAGAAATCAACAAGTAATTGATATTTAAATTTTCTAATAATGGTTTTCTATGGAATGAATTGGTTACTAGTATAACAAAAGCAATTTGCTTAACTAAATGGCTAGGTGTCAGAGTAGATCTTGTTTACTTTGTAACCTAATAAGGAAGTAGGCCCATACCTAATGGGTCTACGACCTTATTAGGTAAGTGCCTGGGTATGGGTGGGCACACGCGTGTGTGTGTGCGCGCACGCACACACACACACACACACACACACACACACACACACACACACACACACACACACACACACACACACACACACACACACACACACACACACACACACACACACACACACACACAAGTCAAATTTGAGAAATTTTTCCTATTTTATAGGCTTGGTTAGCTCACATTTACATGGTTTTATTTTCTTGACCGGCCATGTTCCCTTTTCTTGTAGATTTTTTTTGGCCTCACTATTAGTAGCATTATCGTATGGCTCTATAGGGTTAAGGTCGAAACAGGAAACTTTACTTGCCTACACATGTATGCGGGATAAGATGGATCTGCAAGTTGTGGATTCTACCCTATTCTGGAGGTCGTCTACTGGCATTACACATGGCCCCATTAATGGAAAATCGCCTTCCAACTAATGACTGCCGAGGATGAATGACGTAGCTGCATTTAGCAATAGTTTACTCTCAGCCTGATCCGTCAATCCTATATAAAGGTGAGGGTCTTCCTCACTTAGCAAGCTCGTGTATACTTTGTTGGTAGCCGTTGTGGTGAGGAAGAGTTGTTTAAGTAAATGTACTTTGAGTGTGTGACACTATGGCTAAAGGAAAAGAAAAGAAACAAGATTTGGAGGTCCATTCTCTGGCTTCTTCTTCTTCTCAGGTGGAGTTCTTTGGCTTAATGGGCTAAGTTTTGAAAGTAATACTTCTTTGCTTGGTAATTGGGAACTTATGGACATTCTAAATGTGTTTTGAATTATTGATGGCATGGTCTGCTAACGGGTTGGATGGGGACTCTGGTCTCTTCATAAGGTTTGTTATGATTAAATGAATTTGTATGGTAAGTATTCTTCTTATAGCTCATGAGGCTTCTTGGCTAATGCTCTATACACTAGCAAATATAGTTATTATTTACGATTGTGATGGAATTCTGCTAACTTATTACATCTCGAAGTAGGGGATGGCTTGGCTGGATGGAAAGGGTTATTGGCTCTTAGCAGGACTCTTATAGAATTACCTTTTTCCATTTCTAAGTATAAAACTCCTGGTTTTTCCATTTCTAAGTATAAAACTCCTAGTTTTTACATTTTTTTTGGTTATTCTTGACATGGACTAGCTATATGACCATTATACCAGTTAATCGGTATATTAGTATAGCAATATAGTACTACCAGCACCAGTACTAGCACTGAAAGTCTGAGATTAGTACCAATCATTAGGAAAAATATGAACCCTCTAGGGGCCCTTTGGGATTAAGGTAAATTAGAGGCCAGCCAATAGGAAGAGGGTGGTGGACACAATCTATACCCTCAAAAAAGTAGGGGGACAAGGTAGCCTTACACCTCTTAATGGCCTCTTACCTAGTGAGAAGGTAAGGGAGGTGGCTAGGGGAAAGGGAGGGGGGGGGGGGGGGGGGGGGGGGACCACTTTGACCTTTTTTCCCCCACTTTTTGGCCCGGATTTAAAAATACACTAAAAATTTCAAATTTCAAGTTTTCCCTCCTTAAAAGGTCCCCTAACCTATTTCATGGTCAAAAAAGTATTTTTGACCTCCAAAAGTAAAAAACGTGCACTAAAAAATTCCAAAAAAATATTAAAATAAAATAAAATCAAAAGATCATTTTTCACCCTCCAAAGTCTTTCCAAACCTATTCTATAGCTAAAAGTGATTTTCTCTCTCTACAAACCCTTTTCCAAGCTCTCCATGGCTGCAACAACCACATGCACCCCCTATAGTCCAACATTATCTCTCTACTAGCTTTCTCCCATCTCAATTGTAGCACCAAGCAAGCTTCTCCCCCATCTCTCCCCCTTGCCCACCACATAGCTCCACACCAAGCTAGCTACTCTCCCTTCTCTCACCTCCATTACAGCATGAAACAAGATTCTCCTTCTTCTACTTTCATTCACTCGCACTACATGGAAAACTCTACTCCCGAAGGTGGAAAAAGCTCAACTCACATGACTTGCATACCACAAGAACAGGAGGTGTGAATAGTGCATGGGCATTGCAAGGATTCATCTCCAACATAAAGATAGAATGGTGAGAAAACTACCCTTGTACCTTACATTCAGAGCTTAAGATCATCTCCATCTTTAAGTTTATCATGCTGGAGGGAATTATCCTCTTTATGGATTTCAATGTTTAGGCTTAAGTAAGTTGTGTTATCTATGGAGAGTCATCAAATATTTTTCTTATAATTTATTCTTTGTATAGTTGTCATTAGATTATTAGAATGATATCATTTTGTACTTTATAACTTTGTGCTCACATAATCTGTTGTTTACTTACAGAGTCAACTTGTTTTGAGAGGACATGAGCAAGCAACCATGTGCAGAGATGGAAATCATCCTATTTTTGTTCCGTGAGGAACCTTTCACTACCGTGTTAAAAGATTTTGATAAGAATAGTAGGATTTTTGTAGAATAGTAGGATTTTTGTAGAATCTTGAACCAATAGGTACTCTCTAGGAGCTCTTAGAAAAGACATCCCTATAGTACTACTATCTTCCCTAGTGTCATAGACACACAAATACTCGTGTATATGAATCTCTAGATGAGAAAGACAAATACTTGTAAGAGAAGCCTAACAGCAACAACATTGTCTCCATTTGTAATTATTTTTATGAGGCTGGATTCCTCTATAAATGCAATATAAATATTTATTTTTGTTAAATGGTATCGCACTGAGTGAGAGTATTTTATTTAGATTACTGGAGTTTCATACAGATTTGAGAAATATTGTTGATTTTTTTGGATATTCTGATTTGCCTGTAAGATGTTTGAAGTTTCAAGTCTTAATCATTCCACCATGAAGAAATTCATGCAATATTTTGATTTCAGTTTAATCACTAATGGTTATTCTTATTAAGTGGATCATAACCTTTGTCAAGATGTCCTCATTTGGGGATGTTGAATATATATCAATAGCAACATTTCAAAAGTTGAGAAAGCTAAATTCTTGCTTTCCAAAATGTTATTGTTTCCATACTATGCCTATGCCAAGCTTGACTTAGAGAAATGACAACTTGAGATGGAGGTGTAGATATATAGGGGTGACTTATTATTGATTCTTGTTTCATCATATATATTATAAAGCCTTTGAGTTTCCACCTTTTTGAGTAGTGTTGACAAGTTTTTGGTATCAAACCTTCTTAAATATCCCTATTCATTCGCTATTGGTAGCTATTTATTTGGTATTGCTAAAGATAATACCAATAGCTATCACCTTGTGAACTTAATTGTTGAATTGCGGATTTGATTTTTACTATGTAGCTCATTTGGATAGAGAAAGTGTAAACATAAATTATAGATACATGCATTGTTAACAATATAGAAGATATGTATCACTCGAACCTATATAACTGCTAATCAAGAAACCTTTGGTCGGATACTATAACAATAGGGGTCACATGTGGTTTTAAATACCAAAGAAATGGCTTAACCAAAACATTCCCAAGAACACGAGGTGAACACAACGAAGTAAAAATTGGCTCCTTGTTTGGTTGATTTCTAGTGCTAAATGTTCTGAGTGCACAAAATTTGTGAGGCCTTTGACCTTGGGAGTTCACTAAAGTATATGTAACATAGCACATGTGTTCAACAGAAGGGAATTTATATTCTTGTAAAGTTACAGAAACATGTGTAGGTAAGGCCTATAAGGGCTACTTTCAATCCATTGTGGTGAATGCACATGATATAGGAAAATTTGACATAGTGAATACTCCGGACATCAAACACTACAACTCTATCTCATTGCCATACATTAAAACAAAGCTCCTATTTGTCATTTTGAAGCCCCAGGGACCCTCAACAAGAGGGACCACAACGGCGAGTAGAATGCCCATCCAGGCACAAATAGGGACCAAGATATTTCCAAGAACAGGGGATGGACACAAGGAAGTAAAAAATGCACTACAAGAGGTTGTGTGCTCTTGTGACGCTCTTAGCGATGGAAATACACTGGGTTTTTATAACCCCCGGCGTCGCTAAAGGCGTCGCTAATAGCGTCGCTACGAGAGCGTCGCTATATGCGTCGCTATATAGCGACGCTCATAGCGACGGTTATAGCGACGTTTACACAGAAGTCTATAGCGACGCTACAAAGCCATAAATAGCGACGGTTATAGCGACGCCCGAGAGAAATTTTTTTTGATGACAGGGCATTGAATGCCCTGCCACCCATCAACCATATTGTACTTGATTCACTTTTTTGAAAAAGTGCAAGGGTAGATAATAGACCCAAAATGGTCACCCACAAGACGCATTGTTTGCAAAATTGACAAGCGTAAAATTGACAATTGTACACATCATAGGCAAAATGAATTGATTGGCAAATGTAATAATGACAATTGTACAACATCATAGGCATAAAGAATTGATTGGCAAAATGAACTGCGGTGACAAATGTAATAATATACATGGTTCAAAAAGATGTATTGATGCCGTCTCATGATACATAAGCTATGAGAAACCCTAAACTAATGCTATCTAGCTACGGCTAAACTGACGTCGTCTAGTCAGACGTCTCATCGCGTCCAAACGGCGTATCTGTCGGATTCTGCAAAAAAAGACAATAAGACAGCTTTCAGTAAGTATAAACATATAACGACAGTTATAAAACAATACAAAAAATAGAAAAGAGTAAACCCTAATACTAACCATGCCGCCGCGAGAACTGAGAATGTCCATCAGGGCGTTTAAGCCCTTCCTGCATGCGTACTCGCGCTCGTATGGTGTGGGATCACGTCCTGTCATCGACCACTGTCAAAACATACAAAGATTTCATTATGTTAGAATTAAAAAACTCATAAACCCTAAACTATCGAACATAAAGAGCAATGCGAAAACACTTACAAAATCGGCCTCAAATGATGCCCATCCACCGCTCCCCAAGTGGTGCGAGCTCCCTGCCTCTACTCGCGCTCTGGCTGCATCCTTTTGTTGCTTCCACTTGTCGAGATTCTCGCGCACTGCTTTCTTCGCATTCTTCCAATCTTCTTTGGCCAGCCAATCTGGCCTGTTCCACCCATGCTTGATTGCTTTTTGCACTTCGGAACGCTTGTGTTTGCAGTATTCGCGCATTCGAATCTTCATCAGGTCTTCATTGAAGCGCTGATCCCGTGTTGGAATGGGAAACTCATCATGAAGTATACTGATGACTCTGGCTTTTAAATCACTTGGTACTTCACTCCATTTGTTTAGTATGTAGTGTCTAAACAGCTGAGAGCAAAGACCACGCATGCGCGAGATCACCTTCTTGCCGCCATCATCCATGATGATGCCGCCGCTGAAGTCGACGGAGTAAGGCAAGACCTCTGGCCGGTGACGCGTGAACCTGGGTGTCCCGGCAGGGGTCTCTAGCGGCGTGTCGATGGGGGTACGGACGTCAGGTGTCTCCACCGGCGTCTGGGCCCCGAAGCGAGGAGTGTCGAGTGGGGTGGCTCCTGGCAGAGTAGGTAGAGGTGTGTAGCTGCTAGGAACAGTCAGCCGCGCAAAACCTGGCGTAGATGGCGATGCTGTGGCTGGTGTGGGGGCGGGCAAAGAAGGGGAGGGTAAAGAGCCTCGTCGAACACGAGGCGGTGTGGAGGCATCGACGGCGGAACCCCCACAACAACCGCCACCGCCACCACTAGAGCGCCGGTGTCTAGACGAGTGTGAAGATCGTCTCGTCGACACTGAAGCTTCGGAGCGCGCCGAATGCTCCGAAAGAGAGGGAGATGCGGATGGAGTAGGAACACGCGATGATGCGCCAGAGCGATGACGCTGCACGTACCACTGTCTCTGCTGCGGTGACAAAGAAGAAAGAAACTCCTCATCATCCATACCTGCATTAAACACACGAATATTTAAACTTAATATTGAATGAATAGAGTAGACAATGACGCAAAGACCATTAAATACAATGACGTAATGACGCATATAAATACAATGACGCAATGAATTGAGTGATAGAAGAGGCAAGTCGAAAACTCAGAATTTTCAATCAAAAGATGTGAGCGCGAGTAGAAAAGAGCGTTATACACCATGGAAGGTACTTAGAGAGACAGAGCTTTTACAACACGGAGCAAAATTGTTCAAATACAATATTTGTGGCTTTAAGAGATCTCTCTCTCATCCTCGCATAACTTAGCATAACTTCCTATATCTATATAGAGCTCTCCGTTTAAACACATATCCTCTGTTTCATTTTGTAGCTCCTCTGCATGCACCCCATATAGAGTAGTAGCATCTTGATGCTCGTCTGGCACCACCGCAACGGCTTCTGATTGAGCATCTTCTCTGATCTCCTCCATTGATGCCGTTGTGATTGGCACATGGTAGCCTTCATACGTCCTTGCACTATGAGGGGCTACTTCTATGACGTACCACCAGTTTGATGTAGACTTTGAAGGATGAAATATTACCTGCCAGAGCCACATAACTTAAATGAGAGCTTTCAAGCACATAACTTGTAAAAGGGGGATGTTAACTATTTACATACTTACTTGTTCACAATGCTCGGGTAGTACGAAGTGTCTCCTAGGTCAGTCCATTTCTTAGTAGAATCCACCTCAAGAAAACCAGACTCTCCTCTACGCACAGTAGCGTTGCGACCCTCCATGATTATCTTGAACCATTGCACGTCGAACAAGTCGACAAAAAATCCTCTGTAATCGATCCTCAAAATCTCTTGTAGTGTGCCGAAGTAAGTGAGTTCCGCCACCACAGGATCTGCATCAGAGGAACGTCGTCGACTAGACTGTTCAAATTTTGCCATGATTCCACAATCTTGAGTAAAACGCTTTTTGTCGATCTGTTCCACCCTAAAATGTCGACCTTTACACCATGCTGCTGTGTATGACTTATACTACAACGAACAAAGATTATGAGTGGCCGTTCAAACGTTTAGAAATAAAGTCACTAGCTAGTCGTATATTGCAAACTTACCTTGGTCGCGCAACCCCGAGAGTACTCCCACTCTTCCTCAGTCACTTCGTCACCACATTGTTGTGCGCTTTTCAATTGGTTGTGCAACCATCTTAAGCTCATGAATGTTGGTAGGCTCTCCAGACCTGTCGGATAGTGCATCGGTGGTCGTCTTCCCCGTCTCCACTCGATTCGTGCCCTTTGTCGCTCTTGCTTTGCATCCTCATATTGTGAAATCCACTTTTGCATCACTGGATTGTGAAGCATGCAAAATCGGTTGATTTTAGCCTCTAGATCTTCCGTCATCTTCTTCTCAACACCGAGATTGCACATGACAATCCCAGATATGCGCTCATCATCTATGGTTCGCCATAGCGTGTCCCGGGCTTTATCAAATCCGTCTAGCCACTCTCCAATGTACACTAGGGACTCTGATACCAACCAACCTTCTGCCATGCTACCCTTCGGACGTGCCTTTTGACGCACATATCCCTTAAGCGTTTTCATGAAACGTTCTAAGAAGAACATCCATCTGGAATGAACTGTGCCAGCTATTTCCACGTCATCAACTATGTGAACAAGAAGATGCACCTGAATGGTTAGTATGGTAGTAGAAAAATGTTTCTCAAACATGCACACAAGCTCCGCAGCATTTAGTTTGGCGAATGGTATGGAGTCTACGTTGATCTCCTTTTGTGAGATCCATTGCACCAGCATTGCAAGTTTGTAGATTGTGTTACGGATGTCGAGAGACAAACATCCCTCAATGGAAACCGGTAAAATAAACTGTAAAGTATGTGCAACAATGATATTAAAGTCCACATTTTATGCAATGATATTAAAGTCCACTATGAACGTACCTGACACATTTTATGCCAATCGTGTGATTTCAAACCGGTAAGCTTTCCTTCTTTAGTAAAACACGTTCGGAGCGAGTGCATTACGCCAGTGGGGGTCCGCAAAGATCGAATGGTCTCTTTACTTTGCGTTCTTGGGCTCCTGTGAAAATCCATGGTGCTTTAGGGAGTTTTATTGATCCATCAGACGCTGTTTGCGGCCAATATATTTGCTCCATACGATCCAGATTTCTAAGGTCAACTCTGGCTCCCAAAGTATCTTTCTTGCCGGTCAGATGGTCCCATAGTAGATTACCCACATTCTTGAATATGTGCATTGGATCGAGCAAGTGATTGATCATGAGTCGGGGCCAGTATGGTAACTCGTACCATAGAGATAGTCTCTTCATCCTTGGAGGCAATCCGTCATCGCACATCTCCTTCTGCTCTAACCATGCTTGTGTAGACATCCTTGGTGGCTCTCTTCTCAAAAAGCCATCGCGTAACACATGATTCTCTGGAAGATACGCTTGATGACCTTCGTAGATTTGCTTCTTCAGTGAGGGCGCCCTACGTGCATTCAGTCTAGGTCCACATGTGACACATGCTCTGTATCCGCTTGTTTGAAGCCCTGCATGTATACACATGATAATAGATCAACTATGGGAAAAAACAAGATTTACAGTGTCTGAGTGAGGAGTGTCAATAGATCACCTGAGCATTCTGTTAGCCCGGGATAGTCATGCATGGTCCACATTAGAATGCCTCTGATCAAAGCATTCCGTCGTCCTATGTGTCGGCTCATATCCACCACCTCTATGCCAATCCACAATTGTTGTAGCTCTTCCAATAGTGGACGAAGATACACATCCATATTCTCCACTTTATATCGCCCTGGCACAATCAAGCTTAGCCATAGGTGCCCCTTCTTCGTAGTCAACCACGGGGGAATGTTGTAGTTGACGATGACAACGGGCCATACACTGTAAGATGTTGATCTTTGACCAAATGGATTTACGCCATCCATAGCCAGGCCTAAGCGCAAATTTCGAGCTTCCCTGGCAAAATCCGACCATGTTCCATCTATATGTTTCCAGGCTGCGCAATCTGCAGGAATTCGTAGCACACCATCCGAAGATTTATTCTCCTCATGCCATGATGCTAGGGCGGCCATGGACTTACATTCGAAGAAATGCTTGATGCGAGGAAGCAGAGGAAAATGTCGCAAAACCTTTTGTGGAATTTTTATCCCGTGGAGATCTACTCGATATCTTTCGGAATCACATTTCGGACACTTCTCCATGTCTATGTATTCCCCTCTGAAAAGAATGCAGTCATTAGGACAAGTGTGGATAGAATTGTAATCCATCCCCAAGTTTCTCAAAATCTTTCTTGCTTCATCTCGGGAATCTGGCATCACATTGTCAGCTAGTAGTATGTTCTCTTTAAGCAATCTACACAACATAAAAATACGATACAGTCGTGTAAAAATCTATCAGATCATTATACATTTAGAGTTTTATTAAAGTAAACTAATTGTAATAGATCACCTGAAAAGCGTTGTGACGCTAGTGTCACTCCATCCAAACTTTGCCTGCATGTTGAGAAGAACTAGGAGTGCTTTCAATCTAGACATACGTGCTCCATTATACAATGGCGTATTGGCTTCACTTTTCATATCATCATAGATAAGCCTTTCTGAATCCATGATCGTCTCGATCATTTCATCAATCTCGGGCTCAAACATTGCCTCGTTGGGAGTGTGCTCTGCATGATCATCCCCCGAGCTGTCAGAGGCTACATCTTGTGGCCTCACATATGCTGCTTGACCAAAGCGCCTGCGAACATGTCTATTGGGTTGCAAGATTGCTGCTTGTTGGCCAGCGTCAGAGTCCGATGAGTTATAATTGGCAACAACTCGATCTTTAATAGATGGATCGAACTCACCAAATTCGCGAACGTGCTGCAAAGAAACACGTTTTGTCCGTCGCACAGCATGCTTGCATTGATTACAAGGACATAAGACCCTCGTTGAGAGATAGGTGTTTCGGTTGGACGGTCCCACATCCTCGTCACTACTCATAATGAGGATAAAAATCTTATAACCTGGACAACAAATTTAATATTCTATTGGCATTCTTCGTCTTATCTCTCTCTCTCTCTCTCTCTCTCTCTCTCTCTCTCTCTCTACCTCACATTCTCTAGTCATGTCCAATCCCCGCACACCTCGGTCTAGAGGTGCACGGAGATCAGAACCATCGGGTTATAATCTCGTCTTTATTGGTCAATACCTATATTTGTGGGTACAAGAAATCTACAGACCCACGTCTACATGATACTGCATGTAGTGGACAAAACCCCTTTGCCTCTTCTCTAGCTGTAGCACTTCACAGCATCTTAACATCTTTTCACAGTAGATCTTTTCACTGTTCGTCTAACTCTAAACCCTAAACCGTAAGTAATTCTTGCGTGGACTCGATCTAACGTAAATAAACATAAATCTAACTAAAAATAAACCTAAGTCTAATTTAACGTAAGTCTACATCTAACCTAATCTTTAACGTCTTTTGGGATAGTTTCCTGCGACGTTAAAACTCTCTTCTTCGTGTGTGTGTGTGTGTGTGTGTGTGTGTGTGTGTGGGTAAACCTAAATAAACCTAAGTCTAATCTAATATAACATAAATCTAAATCTAACGTAACTTATGTTATATTAAAAACAAAGAACTAAACTAGCACGGATTATAAGAACCTTAAAACTGATTTAACACATAATTTTTCACATAACTCGGCAAGAGTTGGCATTCTCATCACTAAAGATGTGAGAGTTAACTTCCGGCGGTGACGCTGCCTCATCTCCATCCACATCTGACGACAGCAATTGGCCCTTTGGACCGTTCTTGCTCTTGTTACTAACTTTGAAGTTGCTGTTGAATGACTAAAGGTTGTCTAGATGGTCATTGTCGGGGATGTAGTGACTCTTGCCGCCCTGAAGATCCACCTTCTTCCCTATCTTCTGAAGACATTTCACCAGTACTTTTGGATCGACGGAGCCCACCATGAGTGAAGGCAGCAATACCCTATATTCCATTGAGGGCTTTCTTCACCCGCTTCATGCAGGCATCGCAGTCTATGGAGACCTAAATCTAATCTAATATAACGTAAATCTAAATCTAGCGTAAATAAACGTAAATCTAACTAAAAATAAACCTAAATCTAATCTAATTTAACTTAAATAAACCTAAATCTAATTTAACGTAAGTCTACATCTAACCTAATCTTTAACGTCTTTTAGGATAGTTTCCTACGACGTTATAACTCTCTTCTTCTTGTGTGTATGCGCGTGTGTGGATGTGTGTGCCAATAAAAAGAGATAAATGGTATAACCTTTCTATCACCCATGTCAAGTATGATAGATTGGTTATGCCATTTCCCTCTTGAATAATAGGTCTTGAGTTCAACTCCTCGTCGGCTAGATCTTTAGGTCTTTTAATTTTAATTAGTTTCCTACGATGTTAAATTAGTTTCTCTCTCTTTCTCTCTCAATGTGTGTGCGTTTTTTTGTTTATGCATGTTTTCTCTCTCTTTTCCTCTCTCAATGTGTGCGTTTTTTGTTTATGCATGTTCTCTCTCTCTTTTCCTCTCTCAATGTGTGCGTTTTTTGTTTATGCATGCTCTCTCTCTCTCTCTTTTCCTCTCTCAATGTGTGTGTGCATTCTTTGTTTATGTATGTGTGTGTGCGTTTTTGTTTATGTTTGTACTCTTTCTCTCTCTCTCTCTCTCTCTCTCTCTCTCTCTCTCTCTCAAAAACACTATGTGTGTGTGTGTGAGAGAGAGAGAGAGAGAGGGAGAGAGAAAGAGGGGAAGGGAACATGAGAGTGAGGAGAGGGAAGGAGTATACCTGGCTCTCCTTCCTCTCCTCGTGTGTGTGTGTGTGTGTGTGGAGAAGAAAGAGAGAGAGAGAGAGAGAGAGAGAGAGAGAGAGAGAGGGAGAGCGTTACCTGCTCCTTGCTTGAGGGCGCCGAAAAACTCAGATCTGAGATCTGAGTTTTTGGGCGCTCTCTATTATTTTTTTTAGCCCAGCCGGCGTCACTATGAGCGTCGCAAATTTACAAGTAAATTTGCGACGCTCATAGCGACGCCGGGATTTTTTTTTTTTGAGCGTCGCTGTGTGAGCGTCGCTAATATGAATAGCCTGTTGTAGTGATGGTTGATAAGCATGATACAAGGTTTGGGTATCTGCCATTTGGGGGGGGGGGGGGGGGGGGGGGGGGGGGGGGGTTGCTATGAACACATTAAATGCCCAGTTCTATCTCATGGTCATGCATTAAAAAAAGCTTGTACTTGTCATTTTAGGGGCCCAGGGACCCTCAACAAGAGGGGCCACAAGGGCGCGCAAACTGGCCATCCAAAAATTTTGGATGGCCAGTTTGCGCGCCCTTGTGGCCCCTCTTGTTGAGGGTCCCCGAGCCCCTAAAATGACGAGTACAAGCTTTTTTTAATGCATGGCATGATACAATGTTTAGCTATTTGCCATTGGGGGGGGGGGAGTTTGCTATGAATACATTAATTTGCCCAATTCTATCTCATGGCTATGCATAAAAAAAAAGTCATTTTAGGGCCCTAGGGACCCTCAACATGAGGGGCCACAAGGGTGCGCAAATCAGCCATCCAAAATTTTTGGATGGCTGATTTGCGCGCCCTTGTGGCCCCTCATGTTGAGGGTCCCTGGGACCCTAAAATGACAAGTACAATATTTATTTTTATGCATGGTCATAATTCAAGTGGTAAGTTTTTTTTTAAAAATTTTTATTTGAAGTGTTGAACTTTTAGGCTGTTTTCAAGACCTTCTAGTGTTCAATTGGCTCCGAATCTGTCTAGGCTTGTCTCACATAAATTTGTTCATCTTGTCGCGCTCTTCGACCATCGTGTGATGCAAAAAAATCATATCCTACTCGGATTTTCCAAAAATCAACGTGCAAGTTGGCAATTTCTTAAAAAATGATGTAAAACAGACATTTCTTACTTTTTCCTTCATCTACGGGCTCGAACGGGCATTAAAACCATGGAATCTGAAAATACTCAGAGAATCAATGTTTTTTATTATGTTAAGGACTGCATTTCCTACATACAAAACTTTCTCAAAATCTCACCCTAACACCTTCAAAAGTGGCTTCCAAGGAGTGCCCTCGATCAAAAATTGAAACTGAAGGAAAACAATCAGAATGAACTCCTAGACTGTGTACAAACTTTAAAATAACCAAAATTTCCTTTTAAAAAAAGTTATATTGCTAAAAATTTGAAAATAGACCACCTTTAGACTTTCCACAATGATATAAATCAAAAGGTTCAAGGAGAGGTCTGGTGTCACGAGTGCATGGTAGGAATCTAATCGAGGCTTATTCCGTCAAGATCTCTTATACTTTATTATGTCTTCTCATGTACAATCTTACCAAGCAAAAACAAACTTATACTTTAAATGACTACAAATTTTATTTAACTTATCAAACAATCTAAAATATGGTAGACCTAGAGTGCTCTTACACATCAACAAACAAAAAAGTCCAAATTTCTTCTCATTAACTTTGATAAACATACATTTGTGAACACTTTCCAAGGAGTAGTGCGGTCATAGTTCTTACATCCATTCCATAACATGGTATGCTCCTGGGGTGACCTATCATATAAAAATATCTTTGGTAGGAGTGCCCTCATGTTAGGAAAGAGTGTGTTGCTGCTGATGAAAAGTTTTTGCATTGTCCTACTAGGGATCTCTTCATGTCAGCTTAATGATTTTTGGTGTAGTGGGAGCCACATTGCCGCTGAGGAGAGCTTTGTGCCATCGTAAAAGCTTCATGTTTTGCCAGTTCCTTGAGCCATTCTTGCAAACAACGCCACTCAACTAGCATAGCAAGAGGTCACCTTGTAACAAAAACATGTATGAATTCAACATTTGCAAGCTATATAATGAAGACACTTGTTAAGTATATGTTGTACAAATTTGCAAGTATTTCTATCTAGCTGGGAATAAACAATACAAAAATATACATTAGGATGAGACTACCATCTCTAATAAGCATGGATTTGAAGCACCTACCTGCAAGATGTAACAAAGAAGACTGTTTTAGAGGAAAAGTGGTGACACTTGGCCTCTCTAACCTGCAGCCTTTCACTATTTGTGCATAATTAAAGCAACCTTTGTGCCAAGCACTGCAAAACAAGTAGAGGCAACACCTTAGACTTCAAAGTTTATGATAAGAAGAACACAATCAAAAGTAAGAAGTATATTGTTACCTTGCATAAAGGGGTGTTTTATTCAAATATGTGATGGTATTGGCAAGATATTGAAGAATCATCAACATTCATCTCACCGGTGGTACGACGTTCCTGGGATGACCTCTGCTCACTCTCACATGTGTCCTTCGGTGCAAACATTGCGAACAAGCAAATATGTATGCATACGATTTGTGATGTCCTTGAGCACCATGGTAGCTGTTGCATGAGGAAGCAAAGGATGAAAAGAGAGAGGGGGGAGGGAGAGAGAGGAACATGGGAGAAGACAAGGGGGTAGTGTGGGAGAGAGAGAGAGAGAGAGTGGAGAAGGAGGAGAGAAGGGGGCAGGGAGGGAGAGAGAGGAACATGGGAGGAGAGAAGGGGACAGTGGGGGAGAGGGAGAGAGGGGAGGAGGAGGAGAGAAGGGGCAGGGAGGGAGAGGAGAGGGAGAAAGGAGGGAGGAGGAAGAGAGAAGAAAGGTTTTTTGAAAAATTGGACTTTTAGTGCTTGTAAGTTTAAAAAAAATGTCAAAAAATACTTTTTTGATATGGATATATGTTGGGGGGGAGTTTTAAGTCAAAAATAAGTAAAAATAACTTTTAAAAAAAAAAAGTCAAATTTTGGCTCTTAGCGATCCACGTTTTTGATGATGTGGCCACACCTCTTTACTCCCTTCACTTTCAAAAAGCTAGAGAGAAGGGGTGACCTCCTATGTCCACATCCTACATGTGTCTAAAAAAAAGGCTAGAAAAGCCTACTCAAAACTAGCTTCTTGAATGCCCTTGTCCCCTTAACCCTACACACCATTAGCCTTAATCCGTAAAAATTAGGATTCCTTACAAGGCCCATGCAAGGTTCATATTTCTCCTAATGTACTAGTATGCTAGTATAGCAGTATACCAGTTTCAGTACCAGTACTAGTACTAGCACTGAAAATCTAAAGACTAGTACCAGTACTAGTATATCAAACTTGTATCTTTACCTATACCGATTCTCAGAAGGACTCTTATAGAATTACCTATTTTCTATCTCAGAGTATAAAAATCCTGGTTTCTACATTTTTTCTGGTAGTTGCGACATGACAATATGTATGGGAACTAGTATACCGGCAAACCAATAGACTAGTATAGTAGTAAAATAGTATCAGTACCCGTACTACTAGTATAAGTACTAGCACTGACAATCTGAGACTACTACCAATATTAGTGTACGAGTATATCAGTTTAGTACCGGTACTAACAGTACCAGTACTAGCAGTGAAAATCTGAAGATTGGTACCAATACCAACACCCGTATGTGAGACCTGTATCAATACTAGTACAACCGGCTCTTTGCAAGACTCTTATAGAATTACCTATTTCCTATTTTTGAGTATAAAAACAATTGGTTTTTATACTCAACTGGTTTTTATTAATTTTTGGTATTCTCGACATAGACAATGCTTGGGATCCAGTATACCAGTATAGCAATATAGCAGTATTACATTATTAGTACCAATGCTACCAGTACCAATACTAGCACTAAAAAAGTATGAGACTAGTACCAGTACTTGTGTATCAATGTATCAGTTTAGTAGCACCAATACTACCAATACTAGTAGTAACACTAAAAATGTGAGATTGGTACGAGTACTAGTACCAATATACTAGATGGTTAAAGGTTTGTCTATGATGTTTTAATTGGCTACAAAAGTCTCTTGAAATTTCTCTTTCAATGATAAGTGTACTTGCACAAAGAAGTTGTACCTTTGTGACATGGATAACATGTAGGATGCCCATGCATCACCTGCATATAGAGCCAATGCTAACGGAATGTTGTGTTGATTCTATGGGTGTAGGTGAGGGCTACTCTCTTTGGTTCAGCTTTTTGGTGCTTTACTATTTGGAAGATTGACAGCTGGTCTGAAGTTTGTGAAGGAGTTTCTACCTTTTAGTTGGTGTCTTATACCAGCCCGATGTTATTCATTTGTACAAAATCAGGCTATCTAAGTTTGTTTTGTATAATAAACCTTGTATTTGTCTGGGGACCTTGGTTTTTGAACATGTATATGTTCATTTGTGGGTAATGTAAGTAAATAACTAAAACATATACACACACACAAACACACACTTACTTGGTCACTATACCTGGCTATGAATGTTTGATCCTGACACAGATACACACACACACACACACACACACACACACACACACACACACACACACACACACACACACACACACACACACACACACACACACACACACACACACACACACACACACACACGAGCCTGATTCACCTCTGCTAAGCTAGGACTCACTTGGTGGCTAATGTTAAACTTTTTTCCTGGCTTGACCTATTGACCTGACTTAATGGCTTATCTAGACATGACTGCCTAGATGGAGATGATGAGTATATTGTCGTTTAGGATTAACATAACCAGTTTGGAGGTTAGTCATACAATTGTTATTGGACTTTCTTGTGCCAATCTTATTGGTTCTGAAGTTTTTAATTGAAAAGGATGATCATTACCTACTTATGCTAGATATAATCTTGTTAATGATTATACGACCTTATGGGGGATTACTTTGATTCTCTATTTGGTGCGCGTGTGCGTGATCGCGCGCACACAGACATAGTGGTCACTTTTACCTTATGATTGCTCGCTTGATAAATTTCTTGCTATGGGATACCTAATAAAATTTCCTCTGCATTTAACTTGGGTTTGTTGGTCTACTACAAAAAAGTCCACACACTCACACTCACACTCTGAGTGCACTAATTCTCTGGAATATGGGCTTAATTTTTGATATATTTTTAGGGCTAAAATCCTCAAAAACTTATAATTGGTAATGCTTCTTTATGGTGTGACCTCATTCCCTAATTGGATATACCTTTTGTTGGTGGGACCTCTCCCCTAGGCAATTGATACTTGTGCCCTCCACCTATTGGGCCTTATGATTCACACATCCTCTAGTCTAGAGTGGTATTTACTGTCACCTCTTCCCACCGCCATTTTTTTTAATACAATCAAGGCTTTGACTGCAGCTCCCTTCTGCCTGCCTGCCGAATCTGCAATCGTAACATCCTCCCCCCCCCCCTCTCATCCGCATGCACACATGCTCCTTCTTTCTCTGTGTTCCCCTTTGTCTTTTTGAATCTAGGACTTTGTTGCAGTACTGCAAAATATCTAGTGCTCTAGCCCTTGCAATCGTGGATTACTTTGGGTCATATCACTAGCAAGGATGAATGCTTTGCAAGCTTCGAGAATGGTAGAAGTAACTTCACTAGCTGACTTGGTGCTTATTTAACCAGGTGAGGGGTGTTTTACTCCCTCATTTAGCCGTGATTTTCTATTTGGTTTTAAAATAATTGAGATAGAAAGTGAAAGTCACCGTGGGCGTTTTTGGTGGATTATAATCTACAGTATGGAAGTTTTCAAGCAACCTACTGCGTCTCAATTTTTTGCCTTACTACTTGTCGTTAGTCACTAAGCATAAAATATGGTTAATTTTAAAAAGGGGGATGACCTGGTGGCGGTCATAATTATCTTCTTATACTATTGGTAATGTTATCTTTGAGAGATAATCTCCCCATATATATATATACAAAAATACTGGTTATCTTTGGTACAAGTAATGCTGCTCTGAATTAGTTTCCTTGATGCACTGTTTGGTTCATTAAACTGTTGTAGGCACCCCTTTCATTTGGGCAGGTTTAATTAGCATTCTACTACTGCATGATTTACTGACGTAAGTATTTTTCTGCTAGTACATTGGAATTTACAATCATATTTGTTGGTTTTTTGAAGCATAATTTTGGTTGGTTCTGCATCTAATGCCTTTACCTCTCGAAAATGATGGCTATTACTCCCCGTTTATTATTATCTGGCTAGTTGGCTATTGGCAGCCATGCTCAATTTTCATCATTGTGATATATTTAAAAAAGAAAGCTATTGGTGACCTCTTGTGGAAATGGCGTGTGACCAAAATCACTAATATAAGCTCTTGTTTATTAACATGTTTGACCTTCCTAGTACCTACCTCTCATTGCCGTGATTAATAAGTACTACTTTGTTATTGATAATCAAAGGTAGTTATAAACCCACTTTTTGATACTTGACTGGCTCAGTTTGACCTTCCTAGTACCTACCTCTCATTGCCGTGATTAATAAGTACTACTTTGTTATTGATAATCAAAGGTAGTTATAAACCCACTTTTTGATACTTGACTGGCTCAGTGTTGGTTATTAAAGCCCATATGCTTTGATTGTCCAAGTAAATGTATGTAGATTATTGAAACATCTGATGTAAATATTGTTTGATTTATACATGGTGCTTGATGTAGTTATTTTTTGCACTCTCAAAATATTGTATCACCATTTTTGGTCTTGCAAGGTCTTTAGCATGATGGTTTGACCGTCAAAGGGGATTCTTGGTCCTCCCTCTTTGCCTACTAAGATCATAGCTTACCTACTTAACTATTATGTCATCTTTCAATATCTTGAGCATTGTTATAAAAGTTTATGAAATTTTATTTCAAAACCTGGTGCCAACCATTCTTGGGCTTAGCAAAGCAGTGGGCTCAACAATTTGGGTAAAATGAACTAAATTTTATAAATTGTGAGCTTAATTTGGTTACTTGGATTGAATATTTTTCAAACCACTTGCATAGAAAAGGGTAATGGCCTTTCGATGCCTTTATGAATTTAAAAAAAAGGGTTTGGATTTACTTTTTAAGATCAAGAAGACATCTTTTTAATGTGTTTAACTTGAATACTTCACACTTCACTGGATAAATTTCAAAAAAATGAAATTAAAAAGCGATAACAAAGAAAAGAGACTTTAAATCAATTACATTTGACACTTGGATCAGAAGGGGTAATGGCCTTTTGATCATAGTAAAACTATCTAGAAGACTAAGTCTTTAGGTTTTAACCACCTACTTCTGCATGAATAATGGCCTTTTGATACTTTGCACTATTCGATACTCTAAATTTATTTTATAATGGATAGTATGGTTAAGTTAAATTTTTTTAAAGTAAGACATTGATAAAAACTGATAGGTTTGTTAACACGTGTAATACGTATTCAAAGCTAACGAATCTGTTGTTTTGTTTATATGGATGCAAGTGAGAATACTATTTTTACTTAAAAAATATTTTGGCTTAACCGTTAGCCGACTTTGAAGATCCCTGTTGATTCAACTTGGATGACCTTCACAGCTCTATTTTATTTGTATAAGATCATCAAAATGATGTCTCATTCTTATTAAATATACAAAAATGAATCTAAGATTAAAATCATTGGAATGATGTCTCATCCTTGTTAAGTTTTACAAAAATGAATTCAATACTGAGTCATTATTTGTACAAATCTTTGTTTAGTTATCTAAGACCATTTGTTTTTTAACTTACTTATGTACCTTTGTGTATATGTATTAAGTTTAATACAGCAACACACACATACACCACACACACACATATACGTTTTACCTTTTTTCCCCTCCCTAATGTGTACAGACTCGTCACTTACAAGCTTAAAATGAGCACTTTGAGTAATTTTTTTGATAAGAGATATTGGAAAAAACTTCCCCAATCTTCCTGCGTATGTTATTTAAAATTTTTCGTAAAATAAATCAGTGATCTAATTGTTGCAAGGAAATGAGCGTAGACTCCTAGAGGACAAAAAATACGTCGATTTGACATTTGGACCGGGTCAAGAGCTGCACGAGATTTTGCTTAGATGGTACAATGCGCCCGTTGATGAGCAAACGATGACTCTTCGCGGATTTAGGCTTGATCCTGCAGGCGATGCAAGACGGTGATCCGCGATCCGACATAATTAGCCCACAAATGAGATGAGCAGGGCTCCTAAGAGTCGACTTCATGTCGACAAGCACAGTTCTCTGTAGAGGCGGCCATGGTGCTGGACATTCGAAAGGAATTGAGGGAAAGGAAGGCAGGCCACCCGATCACGGCATCTATCGGAACCGCGAGAAGCAGAAACGCAGATTTGTATCTGAAAGCTGATCGACGGGCGGAGATCATTATTGGTGATGAGGCAGAGAGCATTGCAGGTCCCTGCAGCCCCCCCACGCCCGTTTATTCCCGCAAGCTCGATCATCTGCAGCCATTATATGAACCTGCATGTGAGAAGCCAAGGCCTCCTCAGCCGCGGCCCCTCCGGATTCCCTGCTCCGCCTGCACGTTTGTTCCTGCCCCCCACACCCACCACAACCTTCAGCACAATATCGACCTCGCGCTCGGCCAGCTTTCCCAGATACACGCAGGGGGCATGCGGGCTCGTTCGCATCGAGCGAAAATGAATTCCGGCAAACAGAGGCACAAAGCCGCCAGTTCCCATGCGCCTACAGACGACGTCGTTGAGCCCGGCGCAGAGGAATCCGTTGAGATTGAGGAGCCTGGAGTAGAAGACATAGCCGGCGGCCATGGAGGTTGTCACAGCCTGCAGGAGAAGACGCCATCTTTATCTACCCATCACTTTAATGCTTCTTTCGGTTCATCCATTGAGCCCATCAGGGTGGCCTGCAGTGCTTGCACTTCCAGCTTGATGGCGCCTTTCTCTTACGGACAGCACCCGCGTTGTGATCGTATTACGCCTCTGGCCAAACCAAAGTTTCTGAGAAAAAAACAGGATAAACGTCAGCTTGCAGATTCCATAGTTTTCTCTAGTCCGAGCGCTGTAGAAGATATAGCCAATACAGCGTGCGGCAGGTCTGAGGCACTGAAAAATAATGATCGACAGGATCTTGTAGAGCCATTGACGACGTCGGATATGGAAAGCAGCCGGGGCTGGTACGTAAGGCCGGAGCAGGACACTTATATTATTCGAAAGTCCATCCCAGCAGCTTCAGATTATGCAAAGGCGACGATAGAGGAGTATATAAGCCATAGCAACTTGGAGGACGTGGTGGAGGCAGTAGAAGGCGCCAATCAGCATGAAAGCTTGGAACTGACCTATCAGTCCACCCGGGATCGTGAGGAAATAAGGCAGCAATTTAGGCCGGCCGACTCGGTGAAGCATCGGAGCGAGCGGAATGACATTGTAGCCGCAGCAGGCCACAATTGCTTTGTGAAGCGCGTGGAAAGAGCATGCGCCAGTGCTGCTAGATCGGCGAGTGCTGGTTCCAAAGGCCGAGCTCCATCATCTCCTGCAGCTAGGTGGCCCCGACAACATGATAACTCCAGGCATATGTTTTATGCAGACTACCGGCGGCCGACTTCTCCCAGCACAAACCGCCTCAACCGACGACGACGCCCTTCTTCCGCCGATCGGGATCCCACCCTAGGGAGTTGCAACAGGGACAAGGACGCTGCCTCGGCGCCTGCCTCTCCAATGAATGAGGCAGAAGACCGTACTGCATTTGCTCACACTCCTCATCGTACCATGCAATTTGGCGAGGCCCCCACAGTAGCGGGTCATGATGCTGCCGAGAACATAGTTCAAGCTTTGGCCGTCTCCCACGACGATGCTTCTATCTCCTGCATGCAAGACCACACTATTTTTCGAAAGGAGCTGCAGAGACGTCATTATCCACCGTACAGGCCTCAAAAAAAGAAGCTGATTGTTAATAGATCAATGAAGGCGAATGGCAGCAAATATGCCCGCCACGTTTCGGTGGCAGGTACTGGTGATGTTGACAACGAATTAGTAGCGGCCAGATCAGTCGGTGGACAAGCAAAACAGCCCCTAGAAGGCCACGGTTCTGATCAGGAGACGATGTCCACGCCGAGTGGAAGAGGGCGATCAGACAAGGGAAACAATGACTTGTATTACTCGAGCAAGCAGGGTGCTGTAAGAGACCGGGGGAGTTTATCGAGATCGACGGCCGGCGGTGGGCGCGTGCCAGGTATCAGTGAAAGCTCCAAGGAGGGGCGCACTGCAGCGCCTGCAGGTGCGGGTGCTGATGATATTGGTGGTGGGCATATTGAGGAGGTGGCGAGAGTCGGCGCATGCAGCATGAGCAGCAGTCCAAGGAACAGTAGTGATAGTAAGATGCAGCAGCAACAGCAAGAGCTGAAGCTGAGCGTGGAGGTGTTTCCCAGTCCGTCGGCGTCGAAAGGTTTTGGCCTCAAGATAACGCAGCATTTCCCCAAGGCTCCCGTGCAGGTGGAGTACGTCAACAGCCTCGGCCTCTCGCCTCGCTCCTTCCAGACTCTTCACTGCCAGCGCTGTATAACCTCCTCCTCCTCTTCCACCACGCCCGGTTGACTCTCATGGCTTCCCGTGTTTATAATCTATAGCAGGTTTTGTACATACTCGGAAATATGCTGCAGCCCTTCCCTTTGTGTGGCCACAAATTAGGGATTCAACTATTTGGTAACGTTGGGGTATATAGCTTCATTCATCTCTACCCAAAAAATTATTTATCCAATTAATTAAATCATTTCATGATGCAAGCGATTTTGTGAATTTTGTAAAAGTAACTTATGATTATAATAAATGTGGACTTCTTTTCCACCTACCTTTCCCTAATTCCCACATGGACCCCTTTTACTTATGCAAGTCTCAACATGTGTTTATTCCCACCTACCTATAATTCCCATGTGATGGATAATCCTCACTCTTTCAACTTGTATATAAATCCCATTAGCTGTCCTCATTTGTAACAAGGTCTTTACTCTCCATTCAAGTGCAATCTATTCTCATTGCTCTATTTCTATCTTGCACTCTCTTATGTCTTGACATTAGCATATTAATTAATAGTGATATTAATCACATTTAAGTTAATCTCTAAGTTCTCACATGATATCAGAGCGATAGAGCTTAAGATTAATTTTTTAATTAGCGCTAAGAAGATTCCATCTCTCTAGCCCACACTCGAAGCCTCACTCTCCATTCTTTTCAAGGAATCCGGAACCTCGAAAGATGGCCGAGTTAGCTTCTTCATCTTCCGCATCCACCTACAAGCCCCGTTACATTATCGACAAGCTTAACGGCACTAACTACCAAGTGTGGAAGATTCGGATGGAACTCTACCTCACGCAGCTGCAACTTTGGGACGTCACGTCAGGAGTCGAAGAGCAACCTGACCACCCCGAAGACTTCGAAGTCAAAGATTCAACATACTTCATCGACACCTATAATACTTGACATAGTAGAAACAATAGTGCCAAGATGGAGCTCATTCTCCATTGCCAAGATCGGCAAGTCTAAATGGTGAAAAAGCTAACTAGTGCTAGCGCCATTTGGAAGTTCTTTGAGAAGAACTACGAGCACACTGACCTCGTCTACCAAGTTTCCCTGATCAAGAAATTGGTAAACACTACCATGCAAGAGGGTCAGTCATCCTCCAAGTTTTTGGAGACGTGGCAAATACTTCTAGATGAAGTACTTATCTCAGGGCTTGCCATCCCTGAAGAGCTTCAAAGTATGATCTATTGGCTTCTCTACCTGCATCATGGAGAGCCTTTATCACTACACAAACCACCACGGCTAACTTGCAGCTACAAAATCTTGTAGCCAAGATCCATCAGGAGGAAACGCTTCGCGACCACACTAGCAGCTCGCAGAAGTCCACGGCACTTGTCACTATGACAAGAAACTCACGCCCTTACAACGGCAAGAAGCCTCAACATTCGGGCCCTCTTCGACAACACAATAATTTTGGAAGAAAGTCACAATTTCAAAGCCACCACAATCACCAAAATTCAAAGCAATGCGCCAACTGTCATCGCTTTGGACACCTCACAAAGGACTGTCGGCAACCACGCAATCAAGGTAATCGTCCTATCTCTCACCCTAACCTATATCCTTCTTACCCTCAAGGGGGGACACGCCATGGCCAACCATCTCCTTTTATTTATGGTCAAGCTCATTATGCTGACATATCTACTTATGATAGCCTATCTTATCCTTTGCAACTATATGCCACCACTATAGCTACTTCATATCCCAATATCTGGCTACTTGATACGGGCGCCACCCATCATATGAAATATCACCTACACTGGCTATCCAACATCACTTATCTAGAATACCCTCTAGAAGTATGACTCGGTGATAACAGCATCCAGCTCGCCAAAGCCTATGGAGATGCTGTCATTAACCTACCTAATGGCCTACACACCACTATTTCTCACGTATATTATGTCCCTGTTCTCAAGAAAAATCTCATCTCTGTCAGCGAGCTAACCGACAACGGCATCATCATCAAATTCGTGCGAGAAGGCTGCCACATTTCGGCACTAAACAAAGATGGTCAGTACGTCACACTTTTGGTCCCCAAAACTGGGCGTCTTTATCCATTGGGTGACTCATCGCCTGCACATGCATCTGCATCATCCATAAAAACACAAGAAAACACACTCAAATGGCATTATAGACTAGGACATATTTCTCAACATGTTTTGCACCAACTCACTCATCGCCAACTTGCACTAGGTCTTCCCAAGCACCTCACTCAGGTCACACTTTGTGAGGGCTGCATTCTTGCTAAAGCACATCATGTCCCATTCCCCACTTCATCATCACGAGCCACTGCACCTCTCGACCTCATCCACTCTGATGTTTGTGGCCCATTGCCCGTCAACTCCCTCACTGGCAATAAGTATATGCTTACTTTTATAGATGCTTTCTCAAAATACACAACTACTCACTACATGGCCGAGAAATCCTCAACCTTCTCTCATTTTGGCACCTTCAAGGCATTAGTTGAGACTAAACATGGCTGTCACATTAAAACTCTCCACACAGATCATGGTGGGGAATACACTTCTCATGCATTCAAAGATCTATGTCTTTTTGCTGCTATTCGACATGAATTCTCCATCATTGACCACCCACAACAAAACGATCGTGCCGAGTGCAAGAATCGCATACTATTTGAAGCTGCTCGTGCCATGCTTCTTCAATCTAGCCTCCCAGACACCTATTGGGAAGAAGCTACCGCCACTGCATGCTACATTCAAAACCGCATTCCATCCACCCGCAATCCTACTACTACACCCTACACCCTCTGGCACGGTCACCCACCTCATCTTGGCTACCTTCGCATCTTTGGAAGCATTGCATACCCACTTGTGACACAACCTTTATCAAAACTATCACCACGTGCTCAACACACAACTTTGGTCGGCTATGGTGATCGCTTTGGCATCAAGGCATACCGCCTCTATATCCCAGACCATCACAAGTTTATCTTTGCCCGCACCGTCATCTTTGATGAAGAATTCATCATCTCAGGCAAATCTTCTCATCAATCTTTGTTGACGGCCTCATCCATACACACACCCACGCAAATTTCCCACCCTTCTAGGCACAACCTTGAGCCTCCCTTAACCATCCAAAGGCCTTTCCTCATCGCCCATCCACCTCCTCGTGTCTCGCATTCTCATGCATAGCCAATCGGCAAGACTCCTGCACCACCTCTTGCACCCATCTCCTCACAGTTGACACCATCACCAACACCGTCCGTCCCGACTACCGCTACTTCCATCACACCGCAGACACTCGGTGCTCCACCTCGTGAGCTCCCATCACCTTCGCTACCGGTCTCACCTTTTTTCCGCAACTCCCACGAAACCTTGCCAGTTACTCCCATCCCAGAAGATGTCGACGAATTCGAGCCTCATAGCTCTACTTCTGCCACCTTGCCATCGCAACACACTTCGGCTATACACTTGGACCAAGCCGCCTCTAGCTCACATGGCCGCACCCGCTCTCTTCGCGAGATCTATGAAGCCACCAGTTTCTCTGCTGTCCTCAGTGATGAAATGATTCTTGAACATCAACCAGAGCCTCTTGAAGATGCCCTTCCCCTCTCTGTTCTCGATGCCCTCGCTTCTAGCGAGAGCAAGGAGTGGCATGCTGCTATATTGGATGAACTCCAAGCCCTCAAAGAAGCTAACACTTGGGAGCTTGTGCCACCTCCTAAGAATCATAACATTGTCTCTTGCAAATGACTATTAAAGAAGAAATACCACCCCAACGGCTCAGTTGATCACTACAAGGCACACCTTGTCGCTTGCGGCTTCACTCAACAACAAGGTGTGGATTACTTTGACACCTATTCGCCAGTACTGGGTATGACTGCATTTCGGCTTATTATTGCACTTGTTGCTAAGTTTAATCTTCTTTTACATCATCTTGATATAAAAACTGCCTTCTTACATGGCTTGCTCCAAGAGCTCATCTATATGCTACAACCTCCTTATTTTGAAGACCCTGACCACCCTGATTATGTATGTAAATTGCATAAGCCCATTTATGGCTTAAAACAATCTGCACGAGAGTGGTATATCTGCATGTACCACTACTTGCTCAAATGTGGCTGGGAACGTCTTATGGCAGACTACAATATCTACATATGGCAGACCTCTAAAGGCATGGCTATCTTAGGCCTCTTTGTGGATGACATTCCTCTTCTTGGAACATCAGAGTACATGTTGCTACAAGCAATTGATTGCATCTCTCATGAATTCCCAGTAACCAACAAAGGACCTATGACTTATTTTCTCGGCATTGAAGTCATAAGAGATCCAGCAGGTAAATTTATCCAATTATCCCAATCCAAATACATTGAAGAACTCCTCCTCTTCTATGGTATGTCTGCTTCAACCCCTGAGTTTACCCCTTTGCCTGTTAAGCACAAGCTTGCTCCTGAATTTCATGATTACACTCACACTGATGCGCTCTACTACCCATCCTTTCATCATTTCCCAAAATTTTGCGGACAATTACGTCATCTTATCTCTTGCACCCGTTTCGATCTTTCCTACATAGGACATATCCTCTCTCGCTCTATGTCAAAGCCTTGTAAAGTGCACAAGCAAGCTGCAAAGCGCACCCTTCGCTACTTATGCACCACCCAACACTATGCCCTCACTTACTATTACGACCCCTCTAGCCCCATCTCAATTTCAGGATATGTTGATGCCAACTGGGCTGGCGACGACCCTCGATGTTTTTCTACAGGGGGCTATGTATTCACTTTGGTTGGTGGTCCTATCTCTTGGCAAACCAAATGACAATGTTCTATTGCAAGTTCTTCTACTGAAGCAGAATACGTTGCTGCTGCTCTTGCCTCCCGCGAGGCTCTTTGGATCTTTGAATTGATCAACGAATTGAAGCTACCCTTCAATATCTTGACTGATCCAATCACTCTTTTTTGTGATAATCAGTCTACCATCGCACTTACAGAATCACCTTCCTTCTCATCCAAGCTCAAACACATTAAGATAAGCTTCCATCTCTTGAAAGAATTAGTCGCAAATGGCTTCATCAAGCTAGTGTATGTTCCATCTGCAAAAAATTGGGCAGACTTTCTCACCAAGTCTGTGCCCGCCACTAAACAAACAGCTTCATCATGTAATTTGAGTTTGATCCCTACTGGATGAACTTCTCATTGAGGGGGGATAGCATGTATCTACGACATGGCTACTTCACAAAGCTCTTTTGGTCATCAATCTCAATGTGCTACAACGAAAAGTCCACCCTTAAGGGGGGATGTAAAAGTACCTTATGATTATAATAAGTGTGGACTTCCTTTCCACCTACCTCTATTCCCTAATTCCCACATGGACCCCTTTTACCTATGCAAGTCTCAACATGTGTCTATTCCCACCTACCTATAATTCCCATGTGATGGAGAATCCTCACTCCCTCAACTTGTATATAAATCCCATTAGCTGCCCTCATTTGTAACAAGGTCTTCACTCTCCATTCAAGTGCAATCTATTGTCATTGCTCTATATCTATCTTCCACTCTCTTATGTCTTGACATTAGCATATTAATTAATAGTTATATTAATCACATTTAAGTTAATCTCTAAGTTCTCACAAATTTATGACTTGTTTTCTTTCCATGTTCACTTGAAAGTTTCCTTCATTCGTTACCTATCTTCATTCATTTTGCGCAATGGGGAGTAGGTTCTTGTTTTGTTCGTATTTTTCAAGGTTTCCTAAAATTGCTTTTGCTGCTACTACTACTACTACTAACTACTACTACTACTACTACTACTACTACTACTGGGTCGTTTCTCTTTTTACTAGGTAGATACTTCGCAGATTCTTCCACCCGAAGAAGTACAACCTCGTGACACGAAGCGAAACTACGAATGAATTGATCTCTACCGGCCCCGACCAGAAGCAAGAAGCATAGGCTAACCGTCCCACCATCTGCAACTTGCTGCTTGACGCTTAACGCCGCCAACCAAAAAAAAAAGTCTCCTTCCGTGGCACTCTTGGTTTCGCTACATCCTTTGTACTCTTCCGTCGTCTGCTCGCGGAGGCACGGATCGAGTTCGTCTTGCAGACCATAAGAGCACCTGTGGCTTTGTTTGCTACCGCCTCTTTACTTGTTCTTCAGGCACTCCTGCAATTGGCAGCCCTAATGGCTTCAGCGAATGGCAGCTCTTGCAATTGGCGGCATCTTTTTCTTGAATCTCCGTAATAAAAGAGTAAAAGTAATTGGGTACTCCCTACTTGCTTAAGGAACGAGAAATCAACATGTAAACAAGATCGATAATCCTACGTGAAAGAAAAGCTCTTACATCTGGTCTTTCAGAAATCATGAGCCACAAATCATGACCCACAAAATTGACTTAAGTCACAGAAATGGTTGAGATCAAAATAATAGTAAATCAAATATAACTTTTGATTTGTTTATGATATCAGAACCTCACGAAATCTCAATCACATGGACTTAAGATATAAAACAGATTTTCAAATACACAATTTATATGAAAATCTCAAAAATAAAAATTTAAGTTTTCTAAAATTAGCAAATTATATATAAAACTAATGTGCTTTACTATTTACTTTGGAGGAGTCAAAAAGTTCGATAGTCTTTAATGAAGATAACTTGCACTATAAGAGAAAAAGTTGAGAACCGCCACTATTGTCGTAGATTAACAAAAGAAAAAAATTACGTGAGCGACAATAACGACAACAAAGAGCATGGTAGTCGTCCAACAACAATATGCATGATAATATGCACAAATATATATCCACGACTATTATTGCGCATGTTTTCACTTATATTACCACTCATATTGTCGTTACACGACTTTTCAAAAATAAAGATGCTCATTTGGATCAAAATTGGATGGTTCAAATAAATATCTTCATTTTTGACCTGCATAAAACATATTAAATATCGATTCCATATTTTTGAAAAGTGTTAAAAAAGTAAAGTGTAAGAATTAATAACATACTTGAAATTACAGATCACATCTCACAAACATAATTTGAAGCATAAAGAACAATACTTAAATTTAATTACAAATAAAGTCAATATTTTAAATGAGTTTTATGACGTACAAATGAGGGTTTGTTGTGCCATATTTTCACTTGTAAAAAAAGACTACAGAAAAGTATCTATTAATTTAAGTCCTTGTCTTCCTCATCCTCCCTCTCCTCCTTGTTTAAAGGTGTATAAGTTTGATTGCTTTGACTCTACAACAAAATCAAATTAAATAAATCAATAACTCAAAATGACTATTACAATGCTCATTAACTATAGTTACCACTTAAAGAGATCCAATTACTGAGTCAAATTTCTCACGAGAGATATTATGGTTTTTCAACAAGCATCGCTAAGTATCAAATTTTGTGTGTCTCTCTCGATACTTGATCAGAAGTTAAAAATAACAAAAAAAATATTATAAGCTAAATCATCTTCTATATAAAACTTGCACAATTAAAAATTACTCATCTTCCTAGGTTGTTTTTCTGTCGAACCATGTCATAAAATCTAATATCTACCTATCCCAAATTATTTTCCCATATTAAACTGATCACTTAATATTGAAAACAAGGGAACAAGAGTTAAGATATGAATAGGTGCTGGTGGATCTACTCTTAGCAGGGGACCAAGAGGAGAGATAATATTATCTCATTGAGGGTCCAAATGGAGAGAGGTCTACCAAAGAGCAATGTACACTTAATGCCAGCTTTAAAAGACCTTAGGTTAAGTTCATCAAAGCCTCCAAAGGTTAGTGTTAAAAGTCCTTAGGGCCAAGACCAATGGGCTAGTCTATTGCCAATGCTAGGCAATTTTCACCTTTGACTTTGTGGTCTAAAGTCTCCTAGTGGGTGCAAGTGGCCAAGGAGATCTCCTACTTGCAAGGGGTGAGCCCTCCTTGTAGGGGGGTGAGAGAGAACACACACATACACACTCACCAAGAGTCATATTTTCACATAAGGCATATAGGACACATGTTAAGCTCTTAGCCATGTTGCCCCCACTGAAGCTTAATTCCTATTGGATGGCCAATGTGAAGGACCAATGAGAATTAAGCCTAATAAACACAAGCTTAAACCTTATTGGATGGGCCATTAAATGAACCAATAAGAATTAGGACCTCCTTCCTATTGGACAATGTACCAAGGGATCCAGTGAGAATTGAACAGACCATGCAAGCTTAATTTCTATTGGCCAGCTGACCATGAGAGCCAATAAGAATTTAGATTCATTTAATTAATGATGTAAGAACTCTCTTAAAGGGGGAACAAAGGACACTTGTCACAATGCTACACCCCTTGCTTGAAATGATATGGGACTCCCATTGGCTAGCCACGGTCTTGAGCCAATGAGCTTCAAGCTTGTGTATTCAAGCTAGGTTGATTTCTCTTTCTCTCATTTGTAAGCACTAAGCAAAAAGTCATCTCCTTCTCCAAGCTTGAGAAGTAGAGATCCTTCACCAACATCTCTTGGCTATGGAATGCCCGGGGAGTCCACTATGTATAAATTGCATATAGCATGTATGAACAAGAGGTATTTAAATAATCCCTTACCTGTATATTTTGAAGTATTACCCCTTATGTATGCATTTTTGTAAAAAATACGAGCCCTTATGTATGAAAATTTTCACTTTCTCAAATTAAAAACCCTTTATGTAAGTATCTTTTTTGTAGATGTACCTAATATAAATCCCTTATTTTGTTCACACGTGATATCTTACATATTTTCAAGTGGACGCCCCAGGATGGAATGCAAATCCAAGCAAGAGTCAAGCTTCAAAGGATGCTCATCATCTCCTCAATATTGATTACTATATATGCTAAGCTATGCTCTAAGAGTGATAATATGTGAGGAGAATACTTCTTTCTCCTATACTACATCTTCTTCATCTTCACTTCCCTCACTCCCTGCCAGCTCTCTTCACCTTTGAAGGGGTTTGAGGTCTTGGGATTGAGGTTTCAGACAAATTCTTGCTTGATGTAAGTAAGTTTAATTGTTGTTTTGGGCATAATATTGGTGCATGAAGCTTTCCATCTATTAGGTTTAATGGCCATGTGGTCGACTGCCCATCATTAACTGCTACTAGCCCTAAGTGTACAACTATACACTTATGTGAACCACTAAAACAAAGTAGAGTGTGTATTGTGCCAAAGTGCATAAGATAGAGAAGAAAAATAAGGGACACACAGTGTGTGTCGGCTCTCCCCCTCCAACCTGTGTGTGTGTGGCTATGGTGGTGGTGTGTGTGTGAGTGAGTGTGTGCGTATTCATCTTCCTCTTCCGCTGTGCTCTCGGCTCCTCTCCTTCATCTAGTATCAGAGCTCTTTCATTCCCAAAATCGCTTCCGCACAAACATGCACTTTCAAGAGTGCAAACAGGGTTCCGACTTCGACATCGGCAAATTCAGCATTCCGAGAGTGTTTCCAGCAGGTGTTTGGATGACCTGGGGTTTTATCCCCCTTTCGGAGCCATTCATGCCATCAAAAACCTCATTTGAGCTATGATTTAGGAGCTGCGTTTTCAGGTTTCTTTTGGTAGCTTGTGTTGTAGAGATTCCATAGTCATTACATGTACCAATGTTGCAATCTCTTTCATCTAGGAGAGACCACGGCTCATTCGAGAGTATGTAGCCTCTTTCAGAGCGGCCTCATATACACACATACACACATGGAGTTGGTGTTTGACGGCATTGTCTTCTTCGACTATAGGTACAGATACAATTACATAGGGCGGCTTGGTTAGTTTCCTTTGTGCTTCTCGGCCTCGACATTGGCTTCGCGGCTACATCATCAGCATTGACTCACAGGCTACAGGTTTCAGTGCTTGCGATATTTTGGTTCCAGTGGGAGTAGTTTTTTATGCGTACATGCATATGTTTGCATTTTTAATGACAGTGTTTGACCTCTTTTGAGAGGAGTTTGACTCCCCACAGGTATATTTCTTTGCTAGTACATACTTTTGGCGCTTGTTTGAGCGTTGTGACAGATGTGTACGTCTGTAGATACTGTCATTGTACGCTTTTGTGGAGCCATCTTTTGGCTAGTACTCCAGTCCCGGCCATTTCTGAGACTTGGTTCGGATGATAGCCATTTCTGAGACTTGGCTATAAATTTTGCTTCATAACCTACATTGTTGAGGGTCGATAGAGTGAGGTTTTTATTGAGTTGGGGTATTCTCAAATGTAGAGATACCTTCGGTGATACAAGTAGCTGGAGCATCCCTTACGAGGCCTTGCCATAGGACATGTATAGAGTGGTATAGGTGCTTTTGCCATCGAGTTGGCGGTATATGGTCAGTTTGATAGTTTATGCGCCTCAGTTGGTCTCTATATAGTGTGCTTGTGAGAGGTATTGCCCTCTTTTATGTTAATTTGTGAGTGACATACTTGGTCATTTTGTCTCGTATTTTGGTTGAGATAGTCCCCAATACAAAGGAGACTCTACCGAAATTTTCCCAAAATCTTTTGGTAGTTTTATCACCATGCAGTCTACTAGGAAAGACCGTGACATTTATGACATAAAGAAGTTTGATGGTACTAATTTTCAGCTTTGGAAGAACCAAATGCATGATGTGATTCTCCAAAAGAAACAAATGTTGCCTATTGCCTATGCGGCTAGAATTGAAGATATACACATGACTCAATTTCAGTGGGAGGAGTTTGATGAGCTATGTAGGTCTATGGTGCGACTGCACCTTGGTGAGTTGGTGTACTTTTCAGTGTTAGAATGCGAGACTGCTCATGCTTTATGGCAGAAATTATGCGACACTTACGAAAAGGATACGGCTAGCAAGAAGGTTTTCATGATGCGAAAACTTTTCAACCTTCGTATGAAGGAGTCAGCTAGTGTTGCCAGCCATATGAATGAATTTGATTCTCTTTTTGTCCAAATTTGTGCACAATGCATGACCATTGATGATGAGAATATGAAAGAGATATTTTTGCTTTTTTCATTACTACCCTCTTGGGATATCTTTTGCACAGCTGTTAGTAACTCTGCTCCTAATGGTACCCTAAAATACGATGATGTTACTAGTGCACTTTTGTCAGAGGAGATGCGTCAGAAGACCATGACTAGCTCGCATTATGACGAAGCTCATTATGTGCAAAGGGATGATAGTTACTCTTGTGACATTGTTGGCGTAGGTGATATTGCCATGGTTATGGAAAATGGGGTGAAGTTTATCATCCATAATGTGCGTCATGTTCTAGTATCGAAACGCAATCTGATTTTGGTTGGATGTCTTGATGACTTGCAAAGTCACTTTTTATCAGTAGTCTTGGCGTGTTGCGAAGGGTCATCTTATTATAGCCCATGGTTCTAAGCTGGTTCACTTTATCCTCTTTATGTGTCTGATAAAAACAGTGTTCTCTCTGTAACCGAACTGCCAACCATTGCTTTGTGGCATAGCCGGTTAGGACATATGTAAAAGAAGGGAATGGAGATGCTCTCTCGTTTGGGCTACTTACCATGTTTGTCATTTTCTAACTTTCCCTTTTGTAAGCACTGTCAATATGAAAAGCAAACACAGACACATCGTACACATTATTTTGACAAAGAAAGAAAACCCTTAGAGCTTGTGCACAATGATTTATGTGTGCCTATGCCTTCTAAATCCCATGGTGGTGAGAGATCCCGTCCTATTATGTTACAATATTCATTGACGATGCAACACGACATGTTTGGGTCTACGCTATGAAGTCTAAAGATGAGACCTTTTCTTGCTTCAAGAAGTTCTTGTCTAGTGTTGAAACTCAGTCTGAACATTTGTTGAAAGCTTTGCGCTCACACAATGGTGGAGAATATGTCTCCAAAGTGTTTACAGACTTTTGTTCAAGTAGGAGAATTAAGCGTGAGTTTATAGCTCCTTATACCCCTTCACAAAATGGTGTTGCGGAACAAATGAATAGGACCATCCAAGAGCGAATTATGTCTATGCTATCACAAGCTAATTTACTGCAAGCATTTATGCTTGAAGCATTATACATAGCCCTGTACTTGATCAATAGATCACCACATGCTTCATTGCATTTTCATGTACCTTTGGAGTTATGGTCAGGACATAAATTGTCTTATGAAAAACTCCGCACATTTGGTTGTGAAGCTTATGCACATGTACCCAAGGAGTTGCGTGCTAAGCTAGATCCTAAGTCCAAGAAATGCTTTTTCATTGGCTATGGTGTAGATGGTCAATTTGGGTATCGTTTATGGGATCCGGAAAGTCAATCAGTGATCCGTAGTAGTGATGTTGTCTTTAATGAGACTAAGATGCATAGACAATTAGTGAAAGAGGTTGAATTCCAAAAAGTGATGTTTTTCGATGTATCACATCCTGTCCAGACATCTCCCGAGTCAAGTACTACACAGGCTAGTACGAGTTCTGATCAGCCACGGAGATCTCAAAGAGTCTCACATCCACCAAAACGTTTTGTTCCAGGCATGAATTTTGTTTTGCTAACAGATAGTGGTGAACCTTTTTGCTACAAAGAGGCTATGCGATCCAATGATAAGGTTCAAAGGGAACATGCTATGAAGAGGGAGTTGTCCAATATTGCAAAGAGAAAAACGTGGAAACTTGTTCCATTGCCAAAAGGTAGGAAAGCATTGCCTTGTAAATCGGTTTACAAGAAGAAGATTGACAATTACAAAGCTCGATTAGTGGCCAAAGGTTTCAAGCAAGAATATGGTGTCGATTTCCAAGAAATCTTTTCTCGAGTGGTCAAGATGATCACACTGAGAATGTTGCTTGCTTTGGTTGCCACTTAAGATATGGAGCTTGATTAAATGGATGTCATTACAACTTTCTTACATGGTGATCTCAAGGAAGAGATTTATATGCAACAACCTGAAGGGTTTGTGCTAAAGGGCAATGAACATTTGGTCTGTAAGCTTCTGAAAAGTCTCTACGGCTTGAAGCAATCATCCAGACACTTGTATCAAAATTTTGATGCATTTATGTGTTCCCTAGGCTATAATCGCAATAATGAGGATCCATGTCTCTACATGAAAATACAACTCAATGGACAACTTATTATGCTTATCCTTTATGTAGATGACATGCTTATTGCTAGTCATTCCAAGAAGAACATTGCTGACTTGAAAACCAAGCTAAAAAGTCAATTTGACAGAAGCCAATCACATTTTGGGTATGCGCATTACTTGTGACTATAAGAAGAGGTTGTTGTACCTTTCTCAAAAAGAGTATGTGCACAAGGTTCTTGATCGTTTGCAGAAGGGGAAGGCTTTGAGTACCTTGCATATTTGAAACTTAGCAAGAATGACTGTCCCAAATCTGAAGAGGAAAAAGCTACGGTGGCAGCTTGTGGTAGTCTCATGTATGCCATGGTGGCTACAAGACTTGACATTGCACATGCAGTGGGAGTTGTCACCAAATTTATGTCTGACCCTAGTAAAAAGCATTGGGATGATGTCAATTTGATTCTTGAATACTTGAGTGGCAATGTAGATAGACAATTATGCTATGGTCTGTTGGAATTAGGGTTGCAGAGAAACAAACACAGCTTGGAGAAGACGAAGGAAGCTCAAGGCACACAATAGAGAGTGTGTTACTTAGTGTGCAATGGAAAGATAGATAGCCCTAGAGTGATGGGCGTATATACAATGCACGGGGGAAAAAACCTCCTAAAGAGGGAAAAAATGCCCCGGCGGTCCTAGTGGGTTCACACATATCACTACCACATGTATATGGTAACAAATCCCCCCTGGAGTGATGCGATGAACGAGAGCTGGCACATGAGTAAAGGGAAGTGCCATGCCCTGAGGACAGGATCAGTCCACAAAGGGGAGTAAGCCCAAAGCTTTGCGGAAAGCTTCAAGCTTCTCACGAGACAATGCCTTTTTGAAAAGATCTGCAAGGTTGTCCTGTGTTGGCACATAAGCCAAGTTGATCTCTTCTGCTGAGAGCCTCTCCCTGACATAGTGGTAATGCACCTCAATGTGCTTTGTACGAGCATGAAAAACGGGGTTCCTCGCAACTGCCAATGCGCTCTGACTGTCAGTGTAGATAGTGTTGGCACTGTCCTGTCCAACACCCAAATCAGCCATAAGGCATCTGAGCCATACACACTCAACCGTAGCTGTGAAGACTGCCCTGTACTCAGCCTCACAACTCGAAGTGGCCATAGTAGGTTGCTTCTTGCTCAACCATGATATACATGAACTGCCAAGCATGAAACAAAAACCACTTGTGGACACTCGCGTGTCAAAACAACCAGCCCAATCTGAGTCCAAAAAAGCATGTAATTCTGGCGGTAATGATCCCCCCTTGGGATAAAACAAGCCAAGATGTGAAGTGCCACTAAGGTAGCGAAAAATTCTCTTGACAGCCTGCCAATGCTTAGACCCTGGGCTATGCATAAATCTGCTGACCTGTGAGACTACAAACTGAATATCCGGCCTCGTGTTGCATACATAAATGAGGCAGCCAACAGCAGTTTGGTAAAGAGTGACATCAGCAGGATCACCAGCATCATGTAGACTCAACTTCAAACCTGTTTCCATGGGAGTGGCAATATGTTTGCAATCCTCAAGTCCAAACTTACATAGCAATGTCTATGTAACTTTTCTGACACAAGGCAATACCACCATCACACTGCTTAAACTGTATACCCAAATAATGATGCAACAGCCCCAAATCTTTCATCTTGAAAGTAGCATTCAAATCAGCCTTAAATTCAGCAATATGTCGCTCATTTGGTCCAGTGATCAGCAAATCATCAACATAAAGAACCACAATGAGAAGTACATCACCCTCACGCTTTACATACAATGTGCTTTCTGTTGGACTGTTACGAAAGCCTTGTTTGACCAAATGAGTGTCAGCTTTCTCATACCAAGCACGAGGAGATTGCTTCAACCCATACAAAGCCTTGTTACATTTGCACACTTTGTCCTCTTGTCCTTTTATGACAAAACCGCGAGGCTGCGTTACATAAACTTCCTTAAATATGTCACCATTCAAGAAAGCAGTAACAATGTCTGATTGATGTACATCCCAACCAAAATGAGCTGCCAATGCACATAGAAAACGCACAGTAGTCATACGACAAGTGGGAGAAAAAGTCTCTTCATAATCTATGTCTTTTTGCTGTGCATAACCCTTTGCAACAAGTCGAGCCTTATGGCGATCGATCTCACCATCCGGCTTGCATTTCAACTTGTAAACTCACTTCGTACCAATGGCCTTTTTACTAGGAGGCAAATCACATAAAGGCCATGTGTCATTTTCTATAAGTGCATCATATTCAGATTGCATGGCAACCATCCAATTTTCTGAATTCAGTGCTTCATCAAAAGACAAAGGCTCCTCAACATCATGTAAGCTAGACACAGCCGAAGCATAACAATCTGATGCATAAGATGCATGGCGAGAGCCTGAACGAGTACGACTAGACAAAGGTGCATCCAATTTACTGTCACGCAAAGTGTGCACCAGCCATTTTGGCATACCTCTAGCCTGCTCATTTTCAGCCCTTTCCTCATCAAGTACATCATTTACATCTACATCAGTAATAGGCTGATCTAGAACATTTTTAGAAACCCCCATAGGCTGTACATTTACCTCATTGGAACTTACATTCATATTTCCACCACTGAAAAGAGGCAACAAAGTGTCGTAAATGTCCTGTGAGCTTACATTACTATCTCTAGTACATTACAGCAAGGGCTGAACAGAATCTTCCACAAACACTACATCCCGTGAAACCAGAATACGTTTTGTTTGCGGATGATACAACCTGTAACCTTTGCTTTCAGCACTATAACCAACAAAAATACATTTGACAGCCTTATCATCCAATTTTCTGCGCTGCACTTGTGGCACCAAAGCATATGCCAAACAACCAAAAACACGCATGTGCTCAATAGAAGGCTTTCTATCATGCCATGCTTCATATGGAGTAATAGACTGCAAAGCTTTCGTAGGACACCTGTTAAGTACATAAGTGGCACACATGATGGCCTCAAGCCAAAAAGAATGCAGTAAAGCTTGACTTTTGACCATACATCGTGCCATTTTCGTCAGTGACATGTTTTTCCTCTCAGCAACACCATTTTGCTGAGGCGTATAAGGCACTAAACATTGGTGTTTTATCCCACGACTAGCCATAAATGCATTAAATTCATGAGACATATACTCCCCCCCTCGATCGGAACGGAGGGTGCCCATAGTACATTTCAAGACATTTTCAGCCATAGCCAGAAATTGTTTGAAGCACATAAAAACTTCGGACTTCGCTTTAAGCGGAAATACCCATGGATGCCTGGAGTAATCATCAATGAAAGTCACGAAGTACAGGTAATTGCCCAAGGACAGAGTTTGCATGGGCCCACAAACATCACTATGCACAAGCTGCAACCTGCATGTGGCCCGAACTGAACCATCCTTTGGAAACTTAGAACGCTGCATCTTACCCAAAATACAGCCTTCACAAACATGTTTGACAGGTGCTTCAAGAGGTGGCAAAGAAGCAACCATATCAGATTTCTGCAAACGCAGCAAACTGGCAAAATTTAGATGACCAAAACGTGCATGCCAAAGTTTTGCATCTGAAATAGCCCTTGAATCTCCAACAGCATTTGCAAAATTTTGTCCACACTTGTCATACAAAGTGAGCTTATACAGCCCACGGCACAAAAGCCCATATGCAACAATTTCATCACCAAAACTGAGATCATGAACTGTACATCTATCATCCACAAATTTGACTACAAGTCCAAGTCTAGCAAGTGCGGATACAGATAAGAGATTCTTCTTGATCCTAGGTACATAAAGTGCATCAACAAGTGTGAAGGAACTGCCATTAGCAGCAGTGAGCACAATCTTTCCAACTCCCTGAACTGGATAAGAGGCGTTGTTGGCACAAGTGACCGAATTCCCATGAGGGACTGACTCGAGAGAGGTAAACAATTCACGATGTGAGGTAATGTGCTTTGTAGCACCACTGTCGAAATACCACACATGTGAATCTGCAGCAATTGACAAGCATGCATCATGGACAACAGGATTGTAAGTGCACTCTGCACTAAAAGCCCATTCTGCATCAACATCAGCAACACAGTCTCCTTTCACAGAAGACTCAACAATGGCTACATTTTTAGTGGAACCAGCATTTGCAGTGGAACTACCCTCTTTCTTCTTAGCCTCTTTGGCCTTCAACTTAGGACACGACTTGATCAAGTGATCATTGGATTTACAATAATGGCAACGCATCTTCTTTTTGCCCTTATCACTAGAATTGCCAGACGAAGTATTGCTAGCAGAAGCATTAGGAACATAATTTTTGCCACTCGCAGCAGAACCATAAGAAGTGGTTGCATTACTGTTACCACCCTTTCTTTGAGAAGCAATAAAAGCCTGTTCAACTGCACGCTGCCTAGTCCTATTTTTTCTAGAAAGTGACTCTTGCAACAGCAATGTGCATAATGCATCAAACTTGACAACTTCAGGATTTCCTTGGGTCATCAGTCTCCAAGTACTAGCAAAAGTCTGGTGGGAATCTGGTAAGGCATCAAGAACAGTCTGCACAAGGGAACTGTCTGAAATGACTTTACCTGCAGAAATAAGCTGCTCATTGATATCCTTGACACTAGCAAGGAAAGTGTCCATATCATCTTCCTCATGCATAATCTTGGACTCCAGCTCTTTACGCAGCAAAGAAATTTTAGCCTCATTGCGGCTTGCATAAAGACCTGCTAGAATATCCCAAGCCTGTTTTGCAGATTTTGCCGAACGGATGTGAGGAACAATGGTGCGCTTCACAGACAACGCAATCAATGCATGAGCCTGCGCATCCTTAACATCCCAGCGAGCTTGTTCTGCTGTAGGCAAAACAACTCTAACAGCTGCAATCCTTGCAGCAAGACCTGCAACATCCTCAACATCGCCTACATCATCAGAACCTGGACGTACATCAATGCCCTGCACAATGTTCCAGACACCCTTTGACACAAGAACATGTTGCATCATATAAGCCCACATAGGGTAGTTGTCCCCATCCAACCTGTCCTCAACAGCAAACATCTTGAACACATCTGTGTTGTTGTTGTCAGCCATGGTAAATGCTACACCTGATGTGAAAACTGCCCGAAAATAGGAGAAACGGAGCGGGAACAACCTGTGCTATATAGCACAAACTGTAGAAGACTATAAGGCACCTATTATGCAGAAAACAGCACTGACAGAAATTCTGCACAAAATGACGAAATAGCCATTGTAGTACTGCTTGTAGTGGAAACGGAGGCCGAAATGAGCCCAAATCAAAATTCTGAGCAGACCAAGCTCTTCAAGCTTGCCCAAAATTTTTGTCGACCTGCGAACGCTCGCCAAAGCTCACTGAAATCGGAGAAAGTGAGCAGGCGTGTGCTGGAGCAGCTGGCGACTAAGCCCGGGAGGATGTGACCTGCTCTGATACCAATTGTTGGAATTAGGGTTGCAGAGAAACACACACAGCTTGGAGAAGACGAAGGAAGCTCAAGGCACACAATAGAGAGTGTGTTACTTAGTGTGCAATGGAAAGATAGACAGCCCTAGAGTGATGGGCGTATATACAATGCACGGGGGAAAAAACCTCCTAAAGAGGGAAAAAATGCCCCGGCGGTCCTAGTGTGTTCACACACATCACTACCACATGTATATGGTAACATGGTCGTGGAGGGTCATACATTCAAGGATTTATAGACAATGATTATGCAGGTTGTGTTGATAGTCATAAATCAACAACAAGTTGGGTTTACACATTTATTAGTTTGCTATTTCTTGGAGATCTATTCTTCAAGACTACACATCTATTTCTACCTCAGAGGCAGAGTATGTTGCATTGAGTGAGGCATGAAAAGAAGCTATTTGGCTTGCTCGTCTAGCAAAAGATCTTGGATTGGAGCAGTGTACACCAGCTCTTCATTGTCACAGTCAGAGTGCTATTGCCTTGGCTAACAATCCAGTGTTTCATTCCAGAACAAAACACATTGATGTGCGTTATCACTTCAATCGTGATTGCCTAGCAAACAAGAGCCTTGATTTAGTGAATATTCCTACATTAGAGAACACAGCGGATGTACTCAATAAAAAGTCTCTCCAGCCATCAGTTTCAACACTCTCGTGAGCTGATGGGCATTGGGTGAAGAGTGGTTCTCTTCCATTCTTGTGGTCTCCCACATTGGCCATCAAGTGGAAGAATGTTAGGTTTAATGGCCATGTGGCGAACCGCCCATCACTAACTGCTACTAACCCTAAGTGTATAGCTATAGTACACTTGTGTGAGCCACTAATACAAAGTAGCATGTGTATTGTTCCAAAGTGCATAAGATCGAGAAGAAAGATAGGGGACACACAATGTGTGTCGGCTCTCCCCCTCCAACCTGTATGTGTGGCTATGGTGGTGGTGGTGTGTGTGTGAGTGTGTGTGCGTATTCATATTTCTCTTTTGCTATGCTCCTGGTTCCTCTCCTTCACCATCTTCATGGAATCAACAAGGTCTCAAGGAACACAAAGAATGTATTGTACCAAGTCTCTCTTTATTGGCGAATATATAATACAAAAGCCTTTTGGAGGGGGGACTGGCTCTAAGTAAATTCAGTCCTCAATTGTTGTCAATTTCTCTATTTCTCTCTCTTTTATATGTATTGTTCATGCCAAGCTAACTAGGTGTAGTTTTTATATTTCTATCTTCAACCAAGCGCTTCCTCTCTATCTTCATTAGGAATTCTCCTTGGTGGTTGTGACTTAGCTAGCTTGTTCCATGACGAGCCACTAGTAAAGCCCCGTTGTGCTTCACCCCTCCCCCTCCTTCCGTTTGGGCTCCAGAGGAAAGGGATTGTACCACGCAAGTTGAGTGAGGTCAATAAAATGCTCACTATTGTCACTTTAATTCCGCTACAATCAAAGTAGCTAGCCTAATTGTGTTACATTGGTATCAGAGTTATTGGTTTCTCTTTTCTTGCTTAAGAGGAGATGTCCTTAAGCTTTCTACAAGAGGTTTTTAAGCTACCAAAGAATAAGTTAGCATACACCTAAATTTTGTTAGCATGGATGACAATAATAAATAGAATAGAATGAATGTTGATGACTTTGATTTTGCACATGAAGGTGCTACTAATGATTCCCCCATGTTTGTGAATTATCTTGTCACTAGGCTACAACATGTAGCTATGCATTTTCAAAAGTCTGTGGCCAGACAATGGTGGGATAGTCTATGAGCTAATGCAAAGATCCAAAGACATGGAGATCTCTAAGATTTTCCATAATGAAGCAGTTTCTTGCAAGTGATGCCAAAGACAAAGCTCTCACCAAATGGTAGAGCTTGAAGTTGTCTCTAAAAGAGTCTATCCACAAGTATGTGGACAAGTTTTGGGATATACATCTCAAAGCTACTACCTACCAAAAGATAGACTTTGGAGAATAAAAACAAAAGTTTTGTGCTAGGCTACCTGAAGACATGTCCGAGTATGTCAACTCTCAAAGGCCTAGGAACATTACTGAAGTCATACACCATACCATGGTCTCTTCACAAATCAATTTCCAACAAGGGGCTAAGAGGAATTCTAAGCCCATGGAAACTAAAGACCGAAATGAGCCTAGAGAATAAAACAATGCTTAAAATTCTTCTCAAAGAGACTCTAACAATAACAACAACAAAACCAAGGAGAAAGGAGTCTTCAAAGGTAAGAATAAACTCTCTCTCCCAAATAATTAGAGCATTTTTGCAATGATAACAAATGCTTCAGCAAGTACGGGGAGCAGGGACATGACTATCGCACTTGCCTCAAAAGAAATACATGCAATGAGCCACCTAGGGATTCTATGGTTGAAGCTCTAAAAGAGGCTACTCATTTCAAAGGATCATCCCTTTCCTATTCTTGGGAAAAGGTGAGGAAGCATGATGCCTTTATCCTTTTTGACCCTGGCTCCACCCACAACTTCAAATCAACAGAATTGGCCACTAAATTAGGCATACAAGCTCATGAGATGGGAGACACTGTGATTTATGATGGAGCTTTCAAGGGACAAGACGCCGCAATTACTCCCTTGATTGGGAAATTGAGGCTTCATGTCCAAGACTATGTCGACAAAGAAGACTTCTTCATCTTTCCTCTCAAGCATGAGGATGTTATATTAGGGGCACCATGGTTCAATTACATGACTGCCAATGTAAAGTTTCCTGAAAGAAGAATATATTTCAAGTATAGGGAAAAGAACATGTACATAGATGCTAATGAGTCGGGTCATATTATACCCGTTGTAAATACGCTTGCTTTTGATAAGTCAATGAAAAACTCAGTTTCTACGTACATGATTTTTGTTACAAAGTCCATAAATGATCCTAATGTTTTACTAAATAAAAATGGTTGGAATAAAGAGGAATGAGAGTCGTGTAATTTCCTAAATAAATTTCAAAATGTTTTCATTGATAATATCCCTGGAGATCTACCTCCAAAACAAGGGAATGATGATCATACCATAGAGCTTCTGCCCAAGAGCTCACCACCTAATAAGCCTCCTTATCGAGTTTCACAAGCTCAACAAGAGGAGATCATGAGGCAAGTATATGAACTGGTAGAGAAAGGGATGGTGAGGCCTAGATCTTCTGCATTCTCTTCACAAGTCCTTCTAATACAAAAGAAAGATGACACATATCACATGTGTATTCACTATAGAGAATTAAATAGGATCACTATCAAAAATAGATTTCTCATGTAGCGGGTAGAAGATCTATTTGATAAGCTACAAGGGTCTACCTAATTCAATAGAATTGACCTTAAAAGTGGCTATCATCAAATAAGGGTAGTCAATGAAGATATTGTAAAGATCGCTTTTTGCACGACATTTGGTGTTTATGAGCGTCTGAGCATATACACTCTGGACACTTGCGTGTCCAAACAACTAGCCCAATCTGAGTCCAAAAAAGTATGTAAATCTGGCAGCAATGATCCCCCCTTGGGATAAAATAAGTCAAGATGTAAAGTGCCACTCAAGTACCAAAAAATCTTCTTCATATCCTACCAATGCTTAGACCCTGGGCTATGCATGAATCTGCTTACTTATGAGACTGCAAACTGAATATCCGGCCTCGTGTAGCATACATAGATAAGGCAACCAGCAACAATTTGCTAAAGAGTGACATCGGAAGGATCACCAACATAATGAAGAATCAATTTTAAACCTATTTCCATGGCAGTGGAAATAGGTTTGCAATCTTCAGTCCAAACTTACATAGCGATGTCTCTACATAACTTGTCTGACACAAGGCAATACCACCATCACACTGCTTAAACTGTATACCCAAGTAATGATGCAACAACCCTAAATCTTTCATCCTGAAAGTAGTATTCAAATCAGCCTTAAATTCAGCATTATGTCTCGCATTTGGTATAGTGATCAACAAATCATCCACATAGAGAACCACAATGAGAAGTACATCAAGGCCTCACACTTTACATGCAATGTGCTTTTTGTTGGACTGTTACAAAATCCTCGTTTGACCAAATGAGTCTCAACCTTCTCATACCAATCACGAGGAGATTGCTTCAACCATACAAAGCTTTCTTACAATTGCACACTTTATCCTCTCATTCTTTCTTAACAAAACAGCGAGGCTTCATTACATAAACTTCATCAAACATGTCACCATTTAAGAAAGCAGTAACAATGTTTGATTGATGTACATATATCCCAACCAAAATGAGCTGCCAATGCACATAGAAAATGCATAGTAGTCATACAAAAAGTGAAAGCAAAAGTCTTTTCATAATCTATGCCTTTTTGTTATGCTAATCCTTTGCAACAAGTCAAGCTTTATAGCGATCAATCTCACCATTCGGCTTGCGTTTCAACTTGTAAACCCACTTCGTACCAATGGACTTTTTGCAAGGAGGAAAATCACATAAAGTCCATGTGTCATTTTCTATAAGTGCATCATATTCTGAGTGCATGGCAGCCATCCAATTTTTTGAATTCTGTGCTTCACTGGAAGACAGAGGTTCCTTAACATCACATAAATTAGACATAGCCAAAGCATAAAAATATGATGCATAAGACGCATGGCGAGAACTTGAATGAGTACGACTAGACAAAGGTGCATCCAATTTATTGTCACAAAAAGTATGCACCAGCCATTTAGGCATACCTTTAGCCTGCTCATTCTCAGTCCTTTCCTCATCAAGTACATCATGTACATTTGCATCAATAATAGGCTCACCTATAACATTTTTAGAAACCCCCATAGGTTGTACATTTACCTCATTGGAATCTACCCCGGGGCATCCACTAGGAAATATGTAAGATTGCACGTGCAAACAAAATAAGGGATTTATAACTAGGTACATTTACAAAAAAGTACTTACATAAAGGGTTTTTTAATTGAGAAAGTGAAAATTTTCATACATAAGGGCTAGTTCTTTTTTTATAAAATTGCATACACGAGGGATACATATAATATTTGAGGTAAGGAATTATTTAAATACCTCTTGTTTGGACGTGCTATATGCAATTTTTACATAGTGGGATCCCCGGGGAATTTACATTCAAACTTCCACCACTGAAAAGAGTCAACAAAGTGGCATAAATGTCCTATAAGCTTACGTTATTGTCTCTGATACATGACAGCAAGGGCTGAACAAAATCTTCCACAAATAAAACATCCCGTGAGACCAAGATACACTTTGTTTGCGAATGATACAACCTATAACCTTTGATTTCAGCACTATAACCAACAAAAATAAATTTGACAGCCTTATCACCCAATTTACTGTGTTGCTTTGTGGCACCAAAGCATACGTCAAACAACCAAAAACACACATGTGCTCAATAGAAGGCTTTCTATCATACCATGCTTCATAAGGAGTCATAGACTACAAAGATTGCTTAGGAAACTTGTTTTGTACATAAGTAGCACACATGATGGACTCAAGCCAAAACGAATGCTGCAAAGCTTGGCTTTTGACCATACATCATGCCATTCCATAAGTGACCTATTTTTCCTCTCAGCAACACCATTTTGTTGAGGCGTATAAGACACTATTTATCTACCTATCTATCTATCAATCGTCTACTTATCTATTCATCTATCTATCTGCCTATCTATCTATGTATCTATCTATATATCTATCTCTCTATCCATCCATCTATCCCTCTATTCTTCCATCCATCCATCCATCTACCTACCTATCCATCTATCTCTCTATCTTTCCATCCATCCATCTACCTATCTATTGATGTATCTACCTACTTACATATCTATCAATCTGTCTGTCCATCAATATGTGCCTCTGCCTGCCTATCTTGTTTTTAATTGATTATTACTATATTTACTTCTTAATTTTTTGAAATAAGTCTTATTTTCTTGTTAATATTTATACTTTCAAATTCATTATCTATCTATCTATTTTTAATTTTTAATTAATATATTCATTGATATATATATTTTTTTCTTAAAAAATGTTATGGTATGAGTCGCATGTAGTACCTATGGAGGTAGTGAGCAATTTACAGTGAAAATGACTTTGTGTTGGCACTTACACAAAAAGAAGAGGGAGAGATTGGTCTACGGGATTGGTTTTTGAAGACCTAGAAATGACAAGAGTTTTGCACCTTCGTATCTTTCACATAACTCCTTCAAAATCCACAGCACTAGCAGCATTGCAAGAGGGCTCCAAATTTCCTGCAGCACAATACGAACATACCTAAAATTGACGAGAAAATTATCATGTTAGCTCTGCTAATCTGAGTGTGACTCAGCTCTAAGAATGATTTTCTAAAGAAATTGACTAGTTGAACCATAATTTTATTTATCAAAGTTATATTTTAGGTGCTTCTTTTTCATTTTGCTTTGCAAAATGTATTTATTTTTTATTTTAATTTTTTTGGGGATTCAAATCTATTTGTGAGGACTAACTTATTATATATAATTTTCACATTTTTTAAGCTAACCTTCACATCTCTAACGGAGAAGAAAGTGTTTGCTTGAATGGAGCATAAAGAATACACGCATACCATTTATAATGGTTTAGCTTTTAGATCAAAAAATCTTTAGATCTAAAGATCTTTCGATCAAAAGAATTTTCTTTGATTTAAAAAAAACGAGATATTCGTGTATTATACGGGTTATTTGCATATAATCTTGTTTGATATGTATAGAAATTATTATACAGGCGTATAAATGCAACCCAAGTGATCATTAGGTTTACAATAATGGCAACACATCTTCTTTTTGCCCTTGGGCCACTAGAATTCCCAGACAAATTGCTGCCAACAAAAGCATTAGGAATAGGTGATTTACCACTCATAGAAGAACCATGCGAAGTGGCTACATTGCTATTACCACCTTTTCTTTGAGCAACAATAAAGGCCTATTCAACTACACGCTGTCTAGTCCTATTTTTATAGAAAGTGACTCTTGCAAAACAACAATGTGTATAATGCATCAAACTTGACAACTTTTGGATTTCCTTTGTTCATAAGTCTCCAAGTACTTGCAAAAGTCTGGTAAGAATCTGGCAAAGCATCAAGAACAGTCTGGACAAGGAAACTGTCAAAAATGACTTCGCCTATAGATATAAGTTGCTCATTTATATCCTTGATACCAGCATGGAAAGTGTCCATATCATCTTCCTCATGCATCATCTTTGACCTTAACTCTTTACTCAAAAATTAATGCAATTTTTGCCTCATTGTGACTTGCCTAAAGAACATCTAGAATATCCCAAGCCTATTTTGCAAATTTTGCTAAACAAATGTGAGGAGTAATAGTGTGCTTCACAGACAACACAATCAATGCATGAGCAAGTGCATCTTTTACATCCTAATGAGCTTGCTCAGCTGTAGGCAAAACAGCTCTGGCAGTAGCAATCCTGTCACAAAAATTGCAACATCCTCAACATCGCCTATATCCTCAGAACCAAGATGTACATCAATGTCCTGCACAATATTCTAGGCACCCTTTGACACAAGGACATGTTGAATCATGTAAGACCACATAGGGTAATTGTCCCCATACAATATATCCTCAACATCAAACATCTTGAACATATCTATGTTGTTGTCAGCCATGGCAAAAGCATGCACTTGATGTGAAAACTGCCCAAAAAGAGGATAAATAAAGGGCAAAAAACATGTGCTATATAACACAAACTGTAGAAGACTATAAGGGACCTATTATGCAAAAAACAGCATGGACAAAAACTTTGCACAAAATGACAAAATAGCTTGCGCAATGCTGTGTCTAGTGGAAACAAAGGCGGAAATGAGCCCAAAATTTATCGACATGCTGACGCTCACCAAAGATCAAAGAAATAAAAGAAAGTGAGCAGGCGTGTGCTGGAGCTGCTGGCGACTAAGCTCGGAAGGATGCAACCTGCTCTGATGCCAATTATTGAAATTAGGATTGCAGAGAAACACACACAGCTTGGAGAAGACAAAGGAAGCTCAAGGAACACAATAGAGAGTGTATTACTTAGTGTGCAATGGAAAGATAAGATAGCCCTAGAGTGACGGGCGTATATACAATCCATGGGGTAAAAAACCTCCTAGTGAGGAAAAATGCCCCGGTAGTCCTAAGCTGCGTTGCATTTATACGCCCGTATAACAAAAATTATACGTATAAAACGTCAATATACGCCGTATTTCCGAATAATTACCGAATAGTCGTATAAAACCGTTTTCGATCGAGATATTTTTCAATCGAAAAATACTTCGATCGAAAAAATGTATATATATATAATCGTCGCCGTATTCGATTGAAAAGCATTGTGGACTTTTTTGGAGTTTGAAGAGCTTGGAGCTTCTGAGAGTTTGACAGATAGCGACAGCGTCTTCGGTTTATAGCGGTTTTCAGGTAAATTTTTTAAATTTTCAGTAAATACTAACTTTTTTTTGTGTTGTGCCAGACTTGTGTGGTGCAGTAGTTTCTGCTCTCACCACAAAGTTGGCTTGCAAGTCGTAGGCCACTTCGTGGTGTGTAGCCATATGGCTCACTCCAGAGGTGTGTAGAATATAGTTTCCTTTCCCGTGGTGTGTAGTTATATAACTCACTCCAGGGAAGGCTTAGGGTATATTTAGATTCTCACTCGTATGGTGTAGTAGTATATCTCTCACCATAGAGATGAGTTAGGATTAGAGGTCGACTCGTGGAGTGTAGTAGGCATGATGCTACACCTCTCACTTCAGAGTGGCCTATAAAATTTACAATCTTAAAGTAAATCATTATTGATTATTCTACATAGAAGCACAAAGATTAACGTTTGTCATTTTAAGAGTGTAGAGATGCATACTTTATGCCTTCTTCATCTTAATGCGACTTTCGTTATTTTTGTGCTTCTATTTCTGTAGTAACATCATTGTTCATCAGCAGATGACTTGGTGTTACTCTGAACGTAGATATATACAACAATTGATTTACATTTGAGATTGTTGAGCTGTTTGCTGATGGTTGTGTTGTGCGTTCCACACACTCCATTAGAAATAGCTTATAAAATTTACAATTTTAGATTAAGTTTTTCTATCATATGTGTTACATAGAAACACAAGCGTTACCACTCGTTATATTAAGAGTGAAGAGATGCATATTTTCATGCCCTCTTCATCTTAATGTGACATACTGGTTACTCGTGTGTTTCATATTCCAAAAGAATATAATTTTTCATCATTAAATGACTTGGTGTTGTTTTGGACGTAAACACATACGATAGGTAACTTACATCTGCAATTGTTAATTTATCCGCTGATAGTTGTGTTCTGAGTTCCACACACTTTATCAGGGATTAGATTGATAAAAACTATCAATCTATTTTACAACAGCATCCAGGACTTGTGCTGAGAATATCTCACACTAGCTGAGCTGTTCACATGTACGATTTTCCAACGCTTTAGATGTAATTTCTTTCATCATCTCACACTTCTGCACATAGCAGGGTCCAATTCTTGTGCTGAGAGCATCTCACACTCCTGGCCTCTCTCTCTCTCTCTCTCTCTCTCTCTCTCTCTCTCTCTCTCTCTCTCTCTCTCTCTCTCTCTCTCTCTCTCTCTCATTTAATTTCATGGTCGATTCGCACAATGTGGTTTGTAATCATAAGATTTTCTCTTTAATTTGTAATAATTTAATATTATTTAATAAAATTGAATCCTCATTTAATATATATAGGGTTAACACTCATTATATAATAACTATGTTACTATGGTGTACAATCTTTTCGTAAGATTCTTAATTTATAATTTTGTCATATAGATATGGCAGACACGAAGCTAGCGAAACATCAACGAAAGTTCGTCTCCGAAGTGATTGTGAGACACTTCCATTACACGTCAGAGGCAGAGATTAGGCGTTGTTTAAACCCTGTCTCTCTGGAGCATTTTTATCAGCTTACAGAGACTCTAACCAAGTCTGTGTTTGAGCAGCTCCAGGTAGAGTTTGCACTAGTTATTTTTGACATAGCCCTCCTGACATCAGGTGCTTTAGTAAACATGGTCAAACAAACCATTGGACAGATCATGAAAACCTTTCAAGAACTGAAAAATCCTGCAATTACTTCCTTGCCAAACATAGCTAAGCGCATACATCTTGTGCAACAGCTTTACACGGAGTTCAAGAGTAAGGAAAAGTTCGAAAGAGCAGCAAAGCTTTCAAGAGTGAAAGCCTGCTCTTTTGAAGCTGCTGTTGAACCAGAAATCATTCTTAGAACAGAGCCTGCAATGTCATCCGTTGCTACATTAGACCTCTCTCAGCTACCACCTATTTTACACCTTTTACCCGACACAGCTGTCTTCAATATCCAAGCTCCACAGCTGGGAGAGGGAAGATGGGCACATCTAAAGTGTGTGGATGTCACACATCCCGCTTTGAAAGATCTACACTCTCGAAATATGATGCTGCATTTTGGCGAAAAAGGTGTTTACGCCGGCATTGTGGATTGGGGTTCATGCACCAAAACAAATACGACAGCCGGTTTTCCTCCTCTATGCGATATGCAGATAGAAACTAGAAAACAATATGAGAGAGATTATCCATGGGCAGCCCCCGAATGTATATCTAGTAATCCTCCCTCCTGGACCAAAGCTATGGATATTTATTCCATGTGTCATACATGTAAACGCATTTTGAAGTGCTTACCAGAGCCCCAAGAACAAAGCAAGAGACATTTTTTGAGTAATGTACTTGCTCATCTTGAAACCGGCAAGCGCAAAAACCCCAAAACCCAGCCTAATGCTTTTGATCTCTCCTTATGTTTAAATGGTGCCCATAGAGTGGGTTACAACATTGTAATGACATCTGGCTTACGACCAGCTGATGATTAATGAAAACACAGTCTCATGATTTCATCATTGTTTTACTTTTGGTGTCAGATTTAATTGTATGTTTAATTGAACAAAATATCTATGTTTGTCATTTGATATATTGTCCAATGTCAAATTAATTGAATGGGTATTTAAAAGTAATGACATGTTCACCTGATATGCAGATATGGAAGAAGAACTCAACCACGCTGAAGCTCATGCAATTTTTAAAGAAGAACAAGTTAGATGTGGACAAGCAGATCTTTCTACTATTGCCAACATTGAAGAAGATGAATCTGAGTTGCAGGGCGAACCATTAACCCTTAAACAGTGCAAAAAGCTTTGCCCTAATCACTTTGTACGCCATCAACTATTTCAAATAAGTGGCAATGCAAAAGATACAGCTCCGTTAAAGCTCTCTAATTTGCAACATAAAGGACTGGCACGTGTATTGCTGCAAAGGTTTATATGACAAGAGAGATGCCTACCAAACAACAACCAAGTAGCAATCTACTTTATCCAGCAATGCTATGTTTGATATGTTTTGCTGAAGAGAGTGGATTGGTCAGATCGTCCAGGCACCGCTGGCGTTGGACGTGGACGCATTGCAGAAAAGGTGGCAGCACACAATGCAAATAATCCAATGCCTCCTCGCAAGCATCCTATTGTTTTACTTCCTGAAGAGTCAAAAACACAAACTGAATTAGCCAGCCAAGGAGAAACACCGGACATGCTTCGTGGCCATATTCTTGAGCTTGAAATAGAGTTAAGTGATGCACAAGCAAAGCTTCAACGATATGAATCATTGTATGGACCTTTGCCAGATGATACTACTACTTCACATAAAGATGTTGCTCAACCATCCCCTGAGCTAGGAATTACAGATTTTACCATAGACGAACTTATAGCAAATCTATCAAACTCATAAGTCACTCAAAACCTTTTTGTAATCTCAAAATTATATCAAACTCTTTTCGATTGAGTAATTTCCCAGAACCTTGTTGTAATTTCAAACCTACATCGACTTTATGTAATTGTTATTCGACAAGATATTATCGGCAGTTTATATTTGAGTGTTAGTGAATATGTGCGTATGAGAGAGAGAAAGAGAGAGGTTTTGATGTGAACGACAACGAGATAACACTTTCTTTCATCATATACAAAAACTTGTTGAGTAAGTATTACAATGGTACTCTCACAAATCATCTCCATCTTCAAAAACTGCAACCATATCATCTACTTCGTCCATATCTGAGCATTCTGAAACTATCTCCCATTCCATATCATCATCATCATCAACTTCTACAGAAATAGCTTCATGCGTTTGGAAGACTCCATATTGCTTTTGAGCGGCTCTAGTTGCAATGTTTTGAGGCTTATAAATAAGTCTCATATTGCAAAAAACATACACCAAATCAGCAGCCCGTTTAGTATGAAGTCTGTTTCGCTTTTTAGTGTGCACAAAGTCGAATGCTGACCAGTTTCTCTCACAACTTCCACTTGATGCAGCTACTGATAAAACTCTAATTGCAATGTGTTGCAACTCCACTTTCTCTCCACCATACTCTTTCCACCATAAAGGTGTACTTGTTTTGCCAATGGCATCTATATGCCACGGATCCTGAAACATACCAGTTTTGTTGGCATAATCTACTCGCTGATGAAAAGCTGTTTTTCCATCTTCGTGATCTAAGAGTTGGGAGCACACTGTTTTGAAGTTGGACATAACTTCTTTGTTGGCAGATTGCTGATGCATTTGAAACTTAGGATCCAATACAAAAGCCGTACCATGCAATGGCGTATGCAACTGCACCCAAAGCTTGTTAACAATTGTAATCATGGTAGCTTTATCCTTTGCACCAAAACTGACATTTTCTCTTAGCTTGCGTATAGCCTCTAACATATACCAATAGACCCGACCAAAAATAAAAGAATCTGTGTCAACTGCTCTCAAAAGATCTACAAATGTCTTTGACACAGTTACTATTCTTTCTACATTACGCCAAAAGACTGGCGAGTTTACTATTTGCGCACATTGACCAGTTGCTTCCTGATAACTTGGATACTTGCTGAGCCATCCATCCCATCTTCTGTCTTCTAAGGTTTCCATCAATGCAGGCTTCAACTCTTGCAAAGTAGCAAGAACATAGTATGCCGTAGCAAACCTTGTCACGCAAAATATTTGCAAAGCTTTATTTGGTGACTTGGTTTGAAAAAGAGCATACGAAAATTGATGCTCTCTAATGAATTTCACCACATGATTTGCATCCAATAAAGTTTGCTTCACACATGCCATTTTACCAATATCTTTTAAAAGCAAATTCAAAGTGTGAGCTGCACATGGTACCCAAGAAATCTTCGGATACTTGACTTGAATAGCTCTTCCTGCTCCTTTGTAGTTGGACGCATTATCTGTGACAATAGCAGTCACATTCTTTGGTCCACCTTCCTTTGCAATTGCACGCTCATACACCCCTGCTAGGTAGGTGATAGTCTTCTCTTTCAATGAACTGTCAATTGCTTCCACGAACATAGCCCCTCTAGGGTTAATAAGCATTACATTGATTAAAGGTTTTTTCTGACAGTTAGTCCATCCATCCAATGCTATGGTGCATCCATATGCTGGAACAAACTCTAGAACTATGCGTTTGAGAATGGCTTCAGTACTGTCTTTGACTTTATCAAGATATTCAGTTCGCATCTTGTTATAGTCAGGAAGCACAAATCCTTTTTTGGCTGTACTCATCAAAGCATCTTGAAATATTGGATTGCGCATAGCATTGAACGATATGCCACACGCAACAAATGCTTGTGTCCGTTTTAAATGCAACTCAAGCAACCATTGTTTACCTAATGCTTCTGGCATTGTCTGTCCATTGGATGACGCTCTGGCGGATTTGCTTGTGCTAGGAACTCCTCCTGATGTAGAAGCATGTCCATGAAGAGGGTTTAATTGAGAACTTTGATCGTTTACTTGAGTGGTACACACCTCTTCTGTTGCCTCATTGCATACAGATGGTTCAATATTCGCATGAATATCTTTAGAAACATCACCTTTATGTTTAGCTGCAAGAATCAAATTTACTTTGCGAGAATACATGGCAAATTTTTCATGAATATCTTTTGGTGGTGCCCCGCACTTTTCAACATTGCTAGGGACTTTAAATAAATGCTCTTTAATTCTGGTTGCATTACCACTGAACTCGTGGCCACAAGATTTACATTTAAGTCGAGATGTATTTCTCCCAGCTTTCAACTCATGCACATAACTCCACTCTTGTCCTTTCACCATGATGCACAAAAGTAATTTGCTAGTAAAAACAAAGTCAATGATCATTTTCATAATCAAAATCAATTAAAACATTAAACTAATTTAACTAACAATGATTGAACGAAATTAAAATAACTAAAAACAATGATTGAACAAAAATAAAATAATAAAAAACAATACCATTGGATTACATATAAATTGCATCGATTTATCTAAAGTGCAAGCTTGTAGCTTTAACACATTACGATAATCAATAATTACAATTAAATCAAGTATTGCTATACATACAAGAGCTATAAGTGACATTTTTAAATGTCATTACGATAATCACTTACAATACTTGATAATTATCGTATCTATATAAAGTGCGAACAAAAAGTTCTTACACTTTACCATAGATTTTTAAGCGATTATCTATCTACAATGCGAGCATGTGTATGCTCTCACACAGTACAGTAGATTTTGCAGTCCAAATAAAGATAAGAGAATATCAATATTTTTGGACATGTTTTTCCCAAATTTTTACTCTAGTGAGAGCATAGCAGTGTGAATAGCTCTACACAAAACGTAAAAATATAATTTTGTTTCATTATATTCATTTTGAAGTGAGAGAAAATCTCTACACATCAAAATCGAACGTTAAATTACATAAAATTAATTTTTATGTAATTATATTTTAAACTAATTATCTCATGTGAGAGTACACTCTACACACAACGATAATATCTTACTTTTTTTTTATTAGTCACTTTCAAGTGTCAATTAATTGAACACATTGACAAGTGATTCTTATAATTACAGTTTGTATCAGGTGAGAGATTAAACTCTTCACAAAATACAAACTTTCAACTATTTACTAAGTTTTTCAAAACAAATTCATATATTTGAATCACAAAACTTAAAATTCTATTGAATTTTAATTTTTATTAAACTCAAATTATTTTAGTTTTTTACAAATTACTTTTTTTGATCGTTTGGTGAGAGTACTCACATGGACAACACTGACTGTGAAAGCTGGTATAAGGCTGTCGCATGCTACTATATATACTAACATATTCGATCGTTATAATTTTTGATCAAAAATAATTGCTGCTGCTAACAAGCACAAAAGAGCCTTAGCCTTTAAGGAAATGATTGGGTCTTGCTAAAGTTTACCAAGGCTTGTTTACAACAAACTACAGTCCACGGGCAAAAATCCTACGGGCCACCAAAAGTATTATGCTAAACTAGCAAAAATATACTATGGTCCGTTTCAAATTCTTAAGCCAATCAATGTGATGTCCTATCAATTAAAGTTTTCCAATCATTGGGTCATACACAATGCTATGTGAGCCTATGTAAGCCTTACAAAGGAGAGCCACCAAGAGAATCGATAATTGAGGACCCTCCCGAGATTGAGGATCAAGAAGAGGTCCTCCAACCCAAATCCATCCTTTGACATGAAGACAAGGTTCTAAGACATGGTAAGGTTATCCGACGGTATCTTATTGTATTCAAGAAATTATCCTTCTGAAGATACTACATAGATGCAAGGAACACAACTTAAGGATAATATGAACCTTGTCAATGCTTATAATGCTACAGTAGAGTAGGCAAATATAAAGGCCCTTTTAAATAAACATTGTTTTTGTCTTATAATACTTTCTCTCATTATTTTATTGTGCAAAAATTTAAGTAGTATGCATGCTTAGAATCATGTTTGTGGGCGACAACGTCTCCCAAACACCAAGTAGAATTTGTCACTCTACATTGGAAGTATGATATGGACTAAAGAGCAGACATGCTTGCGACATCTAAGTCTCTCAAGAACCAAATGGATTAGTCATCCATTTTGAAATGATGTCGTAGGGTTGAAAGGGATCCTTTACCCGCTAGGAAACCATGGACTAATGACTAGGATTTCCCTTCTATACCACATACTCGAAGACGATTATGATTTTAAGAGAGAGGTAATGTCATAAAATCTAATATCTACTTTTCCTGAATGATAATCCCATACTAAAGTGATCATTTAATATGGAAAGATAAAAGAGAACAAGAGTTAGGATATGGATAGGTGCTGCTAGATCTACTCTCAGCAGGGGACCAAGAGGAGAGATAATATTATCTCATCAAGGGTCCAAATGGAGAGAGATCTACCAAAGAGCAATGTACACTTAATTCCAGATTTAAAAGACCTTAGGTTAAGCTTCATTTAAAGTCTCCAGAGGTTAGGTTAACCAAGACCAATGGGTTAGTCTATTGCCAATGCTAGGTAATTTTCACCTTTGAATTTATGGTCTAAGGTCTCCTAGTGGGTGCAAGTGGCCAAGTGGATCTCCCACTTGCAAGGGCGCCCCCAATGAATCTTAATTCCTAATGGATGGCCAATGTGAAGGACCAATGAGAATTAAGCTTTATGAAAACAAGCTTAAACCTTATTGGATCGACCATTAAATGAACCAATAATAATTAGGACTTTCTACTGGTGGACACTGTATCAAGGGATTCAATGAGAATTGAGCATACCATGTGCAAGCTTAATTCGGATTGGTCAGTTGACCAATAAAATTTAACTTCATTTAATTAATGATTTAAGAACTCTCTCAAAGGGGAAAAGAGGGACATTTGTCACAATGCTACACCCCTTGCTTGAAATGATATAGGACTCCCATTGGCTAGTCCCGGGCTTGAACCAATGAGCTTCAAGCTTGTGTATTCAAGCTAGGTCAATTTCTCTCTCTCTCTCTCTCTCTCTCTCTCTCTCTCTCTCTCTCTCTCTCTCTCTCTCTCTCTCTCTCTCTCTCTCTCTCTCTCTAATTTGTAAGCTCACAAGCCCACACACACACTCTCATTGTGTGGTAAGCAAAAAGTCATCTCCTTCTCCAAGCTTGAGAAGTAGAGAGCCTACACCAACATCTCTTGGCTATGGAATGCAAATCCAAGCAAGAGTCAAGCTTCAAAGCATGCTCATCATCTCCTCAATATCCATTACTGTATATGCTAAGTTATGCTCTAAGAGTGATAATATGTGAGGAGAATACTTCTTTCTCGTATATTACATCTTCTTCCTCTTCACTTACCTCACTCCCTGCCAGTTCTCTTCAACTTTGAAGGTGCTTGAGGTCTTGAGATTGAGGCCGGGGACAAGTTCTTGTCTATGCAAGTAAGTTTAATTGTTGTTTTGGGCATAATATTGGTGCATGAATCTTTCCATCTTTATGGCATCAACAAGGTCTAAAGGAACACAAAGAATATAGTGCACCAAATCTCTCTTTATGGGAGAATATATAATACAAAAGTCTTTTGGAGGGGGGACCGGTTCCAAGTAAATCCGGTCCTCAACTGTTGTCAATTTCTCGATTTCTCTCTCTTTTACAAGTATTGTTCATGCCAAGCTAACTAGGTGCAATGTTATGTTGCTATCTTCATTAGGAATTCTCTTAATGAAATGCTCACTACTAGTTATTTTTATTCCGCTACAATTAAAGTTAATAGCCTAATTCCCTTGCAAACCTTAGTGTGTGGGAGTTCTCCTGGCTCAAAGTTTGTATTGTTATCTGTGGGATGAGCCCCTTGTCACCTCTTCACTCTTTTCTTGCATGACCCACTCTACATCTATCATGCTGTCGGCAAAATAGCTCCGCTCTCGATTTGTGACCTGGTTGGTCGTGATGCACTGTATCTTGATTAATTGTTTTTTAGAAATTTCTTAATATATGCCACCAACCATTACATGGAGAAATGCTCATTGGAGGGTTCAAAAAGCAAGAATGCAACCCTTCCTCGACATAGCATGCATGATTGGGCAATTGGTCTTTAAACTTAATAAATAAATCCTTAAGAGAAAAAATCTAGAACCGCTAACATTGTTGCGGATTAACAAATGGAAATGGAGAGAAAAAACTTTGGTCTGCATTAATAAAGGTAGCAATTGGCGCAACAATGGTTTGCCAACAATAGTATTACCACGCCTATTACTGCTACACGACATCGATACATGGCTTTTAAAAAAGAAAGGTGCTCATTTGGAACCCAAATGAGCACCTTTATTTTTTACATTCATTAAACATATGAAACATCAACTGCATTTTGAAAAGTGTACACGAAAAAATAGACTTTGAAATTCCAAGTTACTATGATGCAGGAAGGGGAGTAGGGCGGTAAGAAGGGAGCATAGAAGGAGGTGTCATCGGTACGAGGCTCTGGACGTATGGAGTCCCTCCGTGGCTCCCCCATGGCATGGTTTGCTCAGAAGGACCATATGCCAGAAGTTGTTGTGCAGTGTAGCAACCAAACCGTCTCTCTGTTTGAGAACGGAGGTACTCGTCTAGCAAAGATAGTGTGCATTGGAGGTCTAGATCTATCACTAGCAGAGTAATCTGGGTAGATGAATTTCCATCTCCATAGGTATAAGAGGGCCATGCCTGCAAATAAAAAAAAGAAATATACACTTGTTCTCCCAAAAGATTAGCTACAAATGCGCTTAAATCCATTGCTTGGACTTACCGTCTCAAGACTCGGGTCCATTGGAGGGGGCGTCCACCCTGGATGGGGGCCCATCTGGGACATGAACCAACCAAAGGAAGAATGATTGGGTTGCTTCTCAGTAGGTGGTCTCTCGTTCAACATCTAAATGAAAGGTTGATAAGTATTAGGATCTAGCTCTTATCTACATACCTCTATATGTCTACACCCAATCCTCCCTCTCTACATCGCTCTTTCTCTTCCTCAAATAGATACATATATACACTCACTCCACAAATATATACTCGCACACATATATACTATTAGACCTAAGTAGAGAATAGTAGTGTCAATAGTCTACTGGCACCTCTTTAACACTAGAATGGTAGCCTAACAGGACATAAAAGTGTCCTTTCAAGGTTTTGGGAATAAATTCCAAAACCATAGTAGATCCACTCATTTTGAAAAATCCTCTCATGAGCTTATAGTTCAATAACTACTACATATGGAAAAAATGAGAAACTTGTAAGTTTTCTCATCCCTTGGTCACTACAAGCCTCCAAAGTTGATGGACCAGTGCATTTTGCCCAAAACAACAATTTCTTACAGTTGATTGCATATAAATAAGAGTGGGGATTTTTATAGGACATGAGATAAAATGCCCCGTTAACTTCAATGGGTTGGTGACCAAAACATATGGTTGCTTTTACCTCACTATTTTTTTTTGGGCAAAAAAAAAGGTACAAAAAAGTTGCATTTTTGCCATTCTGCGGACCTATCATCAAAGTTTCTATAGTCACGCTCAATACAGATACTATATACATGGTTTCTTAGTTCCCTTTGGGCCTTTGGATTCAAAAGGAGCCATGGACCATGTCAAAAGGATAATAGGTCTCTTACAATTGGAACCTTGGGGGCAATGATAAAGTGCTAAATACAACAAACATGAAAAAACTGGGTTTAGCATTATGACCTCTAGAAACCCATAGAAACTACTCAATATCTAGCCAAGTTTGTAGTCTATGATTATATATGGTTACTACCTACAAAATACACACAATTGGCCTAAGAAACTAGCAATATTGAGAAAGTTATACTTGCTACTCTAAAATGTATCGTATTCTTCAGCAATCAAAAAACTCAACCATCATCATATACTATGCTATATAGCATATTAGGTCCCCCAAAACTCAAGGAAGATTAGCTTTATGTTATACATTACACTTACACAATCAAAATTGAATTTGGATATCAAGAAAGCCACCAAAAAAATCATAAAAGTGCTAATTTTGGCCAAAAAACAGGATTATGCAATTTTTGTAAATTGGTCATAACTTTCAATTTTAACACTTAGCTCTCCCTACAAGCATCAAAACATGTTGAGAACTATGAAGGCCTAACCTCTAGCCATCTAAACCTCACAAACATGATGTTTAGAGTGGTATAGTTGCCAAAAATTGAAAAAAAGCCAAAAACAGGACCTGTTTTTTCACACAGTCTAGGTTCAAAAATGTTGTGCAAGAGTAAGGTTAATGGTGAGATCGATACTCCAAAAAAAATGCTAAGTTTTTTTCAGCTCATAAGGCAACTTTGTGGATATATAGCACTAGAAATTCATTTTCATACTCTTCAAATAATTCAAGCAAAATGGTCACTTAACGGGACACAAAAGTGTCCAAGGACATAAAAGTGTTCTGTTACCATTCTAGTGTTAAGTATCATCACAATCTCAACCGTGGTAAAACCAAGGGTACGTTGCGATAATCCATACATGAGTGGACTATAGAACACAACGCCATGATTAAAAAGGGAGTATATCCAAGAGAAAGCGTTCACCGGGTGCTATTTTGCCTTGCTTAGTGTCTACATACATGCACATACACACATACACATATACATACATACATATCTACACATAGCACACATACATTTATATATACACACTCACATATACGGGTATATAAACATTTATACGGGCTCTGGGGCAAGTCTATCTCCCTCCCTCTCTACTCCACTCTATCTCCCTCTCCTTCTCTACTCCATCTCTCTCTCTCTCTCTCTCTCTCTCTCTCTCTCTCTCTCTCTCTCTCTCCCTATTTCTCTTGTCTCTCTCTCTCTACTCTCTATCTCCCTCCCTCTCTCTCTCTCTCTCTCTCTCTCTCTCTCTATATATATATATATATATTCTATGTCTCCCTATTTCTCTACTCTCTCTCTCTCTCTCTCTCTCTCTCCCCCCCCCCCCTCTACTCTATCTCTAAGTTGCAATACATTATAAGTGTTTAATGATCTATAATATGCTTGACCAAATAAACTGGTCGTATTATACAATGACACGTCACTGAATTCGTCTCTCATTATTATTTCTCTGCACATTGATAGGAGATTTCTTTGATTGAAAATTTATTCAATCAAAGTGCAAAGTTTATATATGCGATCATCGGTGCCCCCCCAACAACATTTCACACAATCAAGTATCAAATTGTTCGAAAAAAGTATTCCTCTTCTCTTTAAAAAAAAACATGAAAATTTTTAAAAATAAAAAAGTAAAGATTTTAGTTATTTATTAAACTTTTCTTTAATTATATAATTAAATTTCAATTATTATAATTTATAGTAGAGTTTGTTTTTGTTTTTAATGTTTAAATTGAATATTTTTTAATAGTTCTAAAAATTAGTACCGCACTATTTTTGTGTTGAAGTTTTTTCACATTTAAAGAGGAGAAGATTAGGTTTTGAAATTGTATATCATTGTGTTGGAGTATATATTCGCACTTGAAGAGATGGGTACTTATCGTGAATAGTAATTATTTATCTTTGTGCTAGAGTAAAAGTGTTTACTCACACTAGAGATAATCCGTTGTTTCACTTAGATTAAGATTTTATGCCTAAAATTTATAGGCTTAGAGTTTTTGCTTGAGAGATAAGAAACTTTACTCGAATATGGACCTGCACGAGATATAAAAATCAATGTTTATGATTTTCATTTCTATGTTCTAGGTTGTAGTATTATCTTGTCTCTAAGATTTTGTGTTATTATGTTATATATTCCATACATTTATATAGGTTTTATCATTCATTTTTGTTGTGTTTGAGTTTATCTCACACTTTGGTATGAATATAGAATTAGAAATTTCTATGAGTCCTTGTGTTAAAAGTGGTGTACTCACACATGGAAGAAGTTTGACCAAGTTTTTAATTGAAGCTTTTTTATCGTACTTGATGTTTATCTTGTACGGTTAAAAGTGCTTCAACTCAAATAATGTTATCACCTTGCTGTGTTAGAACAATTGCTCACACTTCCACGAAGATTTCTAATTAAAGTTTCTTGGCCGTACTTGAAGTTTATCTTGTACCGCGAAAAGTACTTCAATTACAATAATGTTATCACCTTGTTGTGTTAGAGGAGTTGCTCACACTTCCAAGAAGATATGCGATCGATATAGATTTTTTAAAACAAATGTGATTTGTAAAAAATCATGATAATGTAGCTACAATCCAAAATTGATCATTAGTAACCATCACGTTGAGTTACAGTATTATGCTCACACGTCAAGATGGCCCGATGCAATGAAATATTATTTAGGGTACGACTCTTATCATTTGCACCTACGTGTAAAGTATGTGAAATCTATTCCAAAAATCTAAACAATGAATTATATTCTCTTTTGCATGTGTGCTTACAATGAAAAATTGATGTTGGATATGGTTGACTACGTACTATCAATTTTTTGACATAATCAAATAATACATTGTGTACTTCATGTGTGTGAGTTAATAGAAGGATCAACTTCAAAATTACAATTGTCTATTTTTTACAGATCTCTTTAGTGAAACATGGTTCGTAGTCATGAGTGGACATCCGTGCATGAAATAGTGCTAAGATGAACTGCATCTCGCTTGAAGTGCAAGTCTTGTCACCAAGTGTTCACTAGCAATGCTACAAGGATCAAAGAGCATTTTTTCAAAGTGCTAGGTAATGTCGGGCCTTATACTTTGTCTCCACGAGATATATATAAAAGATTTCCGGATTATGCATGAAAGGTAAAGGATATCCTTGAGAGAAAAACTAAAGGGGCAAGCAAAAGTGATCGTAATCTGGGAAGAATAGATCCAATGGATGAAGAAGAACCTGTTGCAAATGAGGAGAGGGATCCGATGTGCATTGAGAATAGAGAGCACAATTTCCCTGATGTTTGTTCCCAGAGTGAAGTGCACGGTACAACATCCTTCGAAGAAGGTTCATCTAGTAATGCATCTAATTTGAAGAGACATTGTATCGATGGTATTGAAAGAGGGATATCTACGGATCAAACACTCCATCAAGCTTTTGATAAACAAAAGTTATACATGCTGCATTTGAAGTGGACGCAAGCATTTCTTGCATTGTGGTACTCCATTCAATGTAGTGCGCAACCCTATCTTCAAAGATGCACTGATGAGCACTGCCAAAAAAGGATTTGTGATGTTGGATTATAATAAAATGCGGACAGATTATATCAACAAAGTCAAAGATGAGGTAGAGCACTCTCAAACATGCAATGCTGGAATATGTTCCTACCTTTGGATGGATGGACCAATTGTCAGAAGAAGCTTTTAATCAATGTGGTGTTAATTTGTCCCCGAGGGTCAGTATTTTTAGAATCCATTGACACATCCTTGAAAGAGAAAACTATTACCTTTCTTTGGATGGATGGACCAATTGTCAGAAGAAGCCTTTCATCAATGTGATGTTAATTTGTCCCCGAGGGTCAATATTTTTAGAAGCCATTGACACATCCTTGAAAGAGAAAACTATTTCCTTTCTTTCAAAGATCTATGAGCGTGCCATATAAAAGTTGGAGGGCCAAGGAATATAATAGACATTGTCACCAACAATGCTGCAAAGTATAAAGGTGCATGTCTTGCAATTCAAGTAGAATTAACATGGGTAGCTTGTGGTTCACATACTACCAATTTGCTTCCAAAAGACATTGGCAAAGTTAGCAAAATAAAGACTAATTTGGTGGAAGCAAACACAATAGTAAAGTCCATTAGAGAGAATCAATTTTCATATGCCTTATTTAGAGCAAAGTTGCCTACAAGGCATTACAAATCTTTTGTGCGACTTTTGCTATTGCATATTATGTGTTGTCAACACTGAAGATGTTTGACATGCACTGGTGGAGACAGTTGTGCCGATACGTGATGTGATGCATGGCTTTAAAAATATCCCAACTACCAAGCTACATCATTAAGGGTTCATCAACTCATCAATTCTTCAGTGTTTAGAGAAATGTGAAAAAGGTTGTCAATGTTACACTAAACCCTTTGTGGACTTGCTATGCTTGGTGGATAAAGATTCTTTTCTTCCAATTTATTCCACCAAAAGGTATGTCAAGATACTCCTTAACTTGAAGGCTTCCATATTTAAAGGACGCAAAAATACAACATCTCTTGGACCCCATGCACATACTCAAGAATGTTGCTCGCACCCTTTGCGATCACATTCCGCGAAAAAGGGACTCATTGGGGATGAGAGAGGATTTGAGGGCCTTGAAACATCTCCCCGCATTTTCCACTCCACGTCGAGACCCTAATGGAAACATTGTGCTTTCTAAAGCCCCATGGATTCTATCAAAAGGTGAGCTTGATCAAGTAAAGGATTCCATTTCCTCTATTCACACACCAACATGATACATGAGATCACTAAAGGGAGCTTTCACAAAGGCAAAGAAAAGTGGAAGTGTTCAATTGTATGGGTTGAAGTCTCACGATTGGCACAAGATGCTACAAAAAATTCTTCAATTTTTATGTTGTCCCTTGTTTAGTTTAGATATCCAATTTTAAGTATTAGTAAAACAATATCTTGTCTTAATCTTTTGACATTGTAGTTCATTTTTCCCATGAGATATGTGCACATGCGGGGACAAGAAAGTGAGAGAATCTATTTTCGAGCTCAGTGAGTTAGTAAGATATATCATATCTCTATGAAACTTCCAGTGCAGCTTTCTATATACTCTAAATCCATAGCATACACTTAGTGTACTCTTGTGTGTTATCTTGTAGATTTGTAAGCTCCAAAGGAATTGAAATAGATACCATTTGTGCTGCTCAAATACTTGCTATAGAAATAGTGTGTACCATTGAGGATGCATTTTGTTGATCGGTTCTTGTTAGTCAAGTCCATATCCTAGTTAATAAGCTATATGTGGAGTAGTACATACACAGTGGATGTTCTACGGGCCTAGCCAAAGGCATGCATGGCCGGCCAAAGGATGGATTGTGCAAGAGATATATATATATCAATTATTTGCCTATTATTGATCCCTCTAGGCCTCGCATATGGTCAAATGAGAAAGATGCAAGGATAACTTCACACTTTCCAAGTGGAAAGAGAAAAGTAACTAACATGGATATGGATCTATGTCAAGTGGTCAATAACTTAATGAAAATATTTTAACCAAGTGGGTGGACTTGTGGACAATGGCAAAGGCAACACTTTTGTAAGAAAGGACATCATGGAAGCAAGCTCATAGAGGCAGAAGGGCATCCCCGGCTCCTTGACACCTTTCATGTTTTTCAGATCTCATTACTCCCTAGTGGATCCATGAGAGAATAAGAAAAGGAAAAGTACGCGAAGAGGACATCATCGACAAAGAATGAGAGTATGTAGGAGGTTGCTTGCCAAAGGTAGAGTACTCATATGACTAAACCATATTGTAGTTTTTACTTGATTTTATCGTTGTAATTGTTTGTATACTCTTTCCTTTTCTGTAGTATCTTTTCTTTAACTTTATGCGGTCAAAGGGTCGACACTTTTGTACACGCTACATTGATGAGCATCAAACCACCATGGATTGTGGCATCATGGGAAACTTTGACACAGATAGTGATGAGGCCAGGTACTATGGGACTATTGAAAGGATACTAAAGGTCCATTTTAGAACCTTTCATATCTTCATCTTCAAGTGAAAGTGGGTTTGTGAATGTGTCTAGATGGCACGAGAATGGAATCTACATGGTGGAATCTAGTGTGCATCACACTCGGGGAGGTCACCTAAGAAAAACGTAACCTATCATGTGAGTTCAACAGAAGGATATTTAAAGTTCTTAAAACTTACATAAAATATATACAAAAGAATACTATTTTTTATTTTTTTTTAACATACAGATTTTAAAACAAAAGGGTACATTATATTCCTTTAAAAAATCATAGATAAGGGGTTTTACAAACATGTCTTGAATGCAAATGATATGGTAGTTTTACACATAGTGAAACCCCCGTGGCATCACACAAGGGATATGACAACTTAGTTTTTCCACACAATTGTGAGCAATTGAGTGATTACCAAATTTAACTTTATATGTTTTTACCATAATATCAATGTGACTCACTTTGAACTTTTGTTCTACAAAACATCTATATCCTATCAATCCACCAACCAAAATTTTGGTTCCTAGTTCCAGTAACACTTCCACAAGAAGAACCATTTTTGCCAGTAATAAAGTGGAGACCTTCTTTGACTCTCTCCCACCTACTACTTTGGATGAGAAGGAGACCAAGGAGAGAGAGATTGATGAATCAAGTCCCATTGCCAACCTTAGCGAGGAGGATGATTGTCATGATAATGATGATATAGAAGATGACGAATTCAAAAATGATGAAGCCAACACATCTACAAATGACAATTCAATTTCTCTCTTTGTTGATTTAAGAGCCATGGGTTTTGATCTAGATGATTCATAAACACTTTATATATTTTGTTCTGTGAATTTTTTTTCCTCTCTCTCTCTCTCTCTCTCATTCTATCAAGCATGTTAATTTATGTTGATCAAATGTGTATGCTTAACTTATTGATCAAATATCCATAATTTTTTCTCCAATTTTTTTATGAAAATTTCAAATGCTATATATATATTTGATAAAATAGAGTAATACTTAGAAAAACTATTTTTACTCCAAAGTGTTGCATAGTAATACTAGAGGTAAATAACAATGGTTATAACCTCTCTCTCTCATGCACATACACATCCACCTTGACACATTTTTCTATGTAATTTTTTGAAGAGTTATGGATGCAAGTGCAATCAATGCTTTATGTTGTGCCTGGTACAAGAGTGTTCCCACTATTGTAGAGTGCTTTAATTGAACAAGAGTTCCTTTATTGTGCTCCTTGCTCATTATCTCTTCACATCAAGAGAGCTCGCTGCCACAACTATGTAAAGCCTTTTAGAATATGTAATGAATGCAAGGATGTAGTTGCTCCGATGAAATGAGTGTAGTTTTCGGGAGAAGATTGCAAGCCTCTTCTATTTTGTGCAAGGTTATCCACATAAGGCCACAATGTGTGTCCTACTTGCGGGCCATCATTGGTGACGGAGTGGCCAAATTCCTTGCACAAGCTAATCTATCCAAATAACCATCGTTTCATGCCTCACTTTTAATCCATTTATGACAAATATAATGCTCTTTGATTTTTTGATGTGTAAAATAGAAAGAAGTATCCAAATTTGAATATTTTAGCGCCAAAGTGGGGGGGTAATGTTTGAGTTAATCATTACAGTAATTTACATGGTAATAGCAGCGGTGGAGAGTGCAACAATATATGTGATAATCTTAAATTTATGAGATAATTTCTTCTCACCCCCCTCTCTCCTCTTTGGCCACCCCGTTTTGGACTCTCTCAGTCGTAGTAAACTTTTAGAAAGTTTTTTAGTATTGGTACAACTATCACATACCTATTGAGATATTTTCCAAAAAAATTTGTGGTTGCTTAGTAATGATTTGATTTACTTTTAGAAGAGAATCCAAAAAATTGTCCATATCCACAAATTAGTTGTTGAAGATAGCCATGGAAAGACACCTTTGAACCTTCAGTTAGCTTTGCCGATTTTAGAACCTTTTGCATCTTCATCTTCAAGTGAAAGTGGTTTATGAATGTGTCTAGATGGCATGAGAATGGAATCTACATGGTGGACTCTAGTGTGCATCACACAACGAGATATGAGAACTTAGTTTTGCCACACAATTGTGAGCAGGTGAGTGATTACCAAATTTATCATTATATGTTTTTACCATAATGCCAATGTGACTCACTTTGAAATTTTGTTCTATAGGACATCTACATCCCATCAATCCACCAACAAAAACTTTGGTTCGTAGTTCCAGTAACACCTCAAGGAAGAATCATTTTTACCACTAATAAAGTGGAGACCATCTTTGACTCTCTCCCACCTATTACTTTCGATGAGAAGGAGACCGAGGAGAGAGAGATCAATGAATCCAATCTCATCGCCAACCTTAGCGAGGAGGATGATTGTCATGATGATGATATAGAAGATGATGAAGAAAACACATCTACAAATGACAATTCAATTTCTCTCCTTGTTGATTTAGGAGCCATGGGTCTAGATCTAGATGATGCCACTTGTAAATATGCAAGTTTCAAGAATTGGGATTACAAAAACTAAAAGAACTAGGTATTCAAAAGTCATTCAATTTTTTATGACCAAGAATCAATCTATCAAACCTTGCTCAAGATCACCACTTGTAGATTGTGGGAAGAATCACCTGATAGAAGTACCCCTAGTTACTCAAACAATGTCAAAACATCCCGGGAAGTCCACCTCAAAATATGTAAATATAGCATGTGAGTTTACTCGAAGGGGTTTTTTATATTTCAAAGAAGTACATAATCAGATGTACAAGAGGGATTAAAAAATGGAATCTACCCACATGTAATCATCTGTGAGTCTCACCTTCTTTTTTCAAGGAGGATATATTGATAAATAGTTTTTTGAAAAAGGATATGTTGACGTCTAAACATAAATTCATTTGACTAAACTCCAATACATTGCATATTAAACTAACAAAGCCCTCTAGTTGAGATGGGTTGTTGACAACCATGGGCATTTGCTATATATATTATACAGATTGAAATGCCCTAGTATAAAAAGGGAGGCATCTTTCCCAAGGTAATATATTCCAAGCCCTCTGAGATGTGCAAGTGCTCTCATTGCTTTTGTATCTTGGAATCATCTCACATTTCTAACATTTTTTCCATACTTCTTAAATGATGAATGTATATAGGGGTCAAAAAGTTTATTTTGGCGCATGTAGGTGATGTCTCCCTAGTACTACTAGCAAAGCCTTCGAGCTAGATTTATACTAGAAATTATATTAAATAAATTACATTAATTTAACTCTTTGACCTAACCAATGTATAAATTGAAGCATGACTTCAAGCACAAAAATTTCAAAGTATGACCAAAGTTAGAAATCTGCCTATGTTATGGAGAATATTTCTTAATATTTTTTGTAATTTTCTTTATTTTATTGAGTGATTGTATATCACCCATCTGAGATGTGTATCAAAGAGATATACACTTTTTGTGAGCATAATAAGAAACCATCTAAGTATGCTATCATATATTATTCGACTATCAATGAAAAAAAATATGATGAAAAGTGTAGGACTCATAAATCCTTGCTGGTAAGAGCGTATGCACAAAGGCACACTCAATGTGATTGCTAATTTCTAAAAAGGCATTAAAGTGGTTAACAAACCATATTAATGTCATAATATATTGCTAGCATGGAGTGAAATGCTAGTAGTGTTGTGATTGAGGATCTAAAAAGATAAATTGATCTATAATCGTAAGGAAAATAAGGATATAGTCGTACACAAAGAGAAGCCATGATAATTTTATCAACAATGCAACTTATGAAAGAAGCCATGATAATTTTATCAACAATGCAACTTATGAAAGAAGCAAAAATTAAATTAAAATACAACCCTATTGCAAGCAATTGCCTTGTCCATAAGCTAGGGAGAAATTGCCTATAGAATGCCCCAAGTATGGTACATAAAGACACACTTCAACAAATATTTTCAGCTAAAGTACAAAAAAATGTAGCCTATTGCAAGCAATTTCCTTAGTCCATAAGCCATAGAAAAATTGTATTTGGAATACCCCAATGCAAGTATGGTAGATAAAAGCACAAGCTCCTTTTTCAACAAACATGATGAGAAAAGTACAAAAAGTTGTAGCCTATTGCAAGAAAGTGCCTTATCCATAAGCTAGAGAGACCTTTCCTTTCAACAAGCATGATGAGCTAAAGCACAAAAGGTTGTAACCACATTATGATGTATAGCATGCTAGAAAGGCTACAAATTGCTTTAAAGAGCACTTTAGACGTGCAAACTACGAGGATCATCTTGTATGCACCTTTAACATCATTAAAGACCAACATTATTCATCCATGACGTTTTTTTGATTGACTTGTCTTATTGTAATGCTTGGTAACTCAAAACATTGGATTAGAGTGCTTGACATAAGAATTTGCATGCTATAAAAAAACAATAGATATTCCTCAAGGTTTAAAAAAACTTCTAGGTCGAGAAGAAGGTACAAATTATGAATGTCGTGTGAGAAGAGTTATAAAATCATTGATATCCCCTTGGTCAACAATAGAGTCTTAATGTGAAAGATATAAATGTATAAAAAATAAACTATGCGCTAGATCCTCATGCCATACAAGTGATGGATGAGGAAGTCTCTAGAAACTTGGCAACATAATAATATGATAGGCCACAAAGCAACACACAAACTTGATTCAATACACAAGACTGGGAAGAAAACACTTGTTTCTTCCATGTGTGCATACTCTATAGCTCTTGTTACGTGTCCATGTATGAACCCCACGAAGTGCCCTACTATTTTTCATCTTAAATGATCAAATATCCTTTCTCACCCACTTTTCAAATTTGTGGAGAATTTACCTATCCAACCCCTATTTGGATGAAAATATCCCTAAAGTCATGGCATCTCTACCTAGCTATATTTTTCCTATAAAAGACCTCCATATCTACTAGTTGTATATACTCCTATTGTATCCTTCATTTGAGTTATTCAAATCAAATTTAATGTCATTATCTCTTGTCATTTTATTAGTATCTTTATTAACTAATTGAATCTTAATTAATTCATGTCTAGGTTATGATAAATGAAGCATTCACCCTCCATAGCTCCTATAACTACTATTTAAATATCTAGGTTACTAATACATCTAAGCTATACTATGCTAATTTGTGCTAGATCATTAGGGATCTCTTTTATACCCTATCAGTCATGACTAATCTCTACTAGGTTATACTTAAAGTAGAATATAAGGTGATCAATTGAAACACTATCTTTGAGGCCTTGTTAGGAATTCCAAATTTTTAGAGAGCAACCATAAATTCCACCCAAAGGAACATATCCAAAACCCCTTTCATATTCAAGAAAAGCAAGTTTGGTTCTTTTAAGCCTATGAGAGTTAATGAGACGGAAGCACAAGCTCCATATCAACAAAAGAATAAGCAAGTAAATGGAATCATCCTCATTGTGGTAGATGACAATTTCGTTCACCACTTAGATGATGACGGCTCAACATTTGAATCTTGGCAAACGATGGAAAGGCTCTTTAGTGCTAAGGATAAAGTCTCCTAAAACGATTTGAAGATGTCTTTATTTGGGTCTCATGTTGTAGTGAAGATGTGGCCAACCCTGTCAATAGGTTAATCTCCGTATGCTCACAATTGACCTACTTGGGAGTGCAATGTAGAGAAGAAGGACAAAATAGTTGTGCTTCTCAAAGCACTTCAAGACAACAAGGAATTTGACCACCTTGTCATTGTCGTAAAGGAGGATGGTCCATTTCTAGAGATTGAGGATGTTGTAAGGCTTGCTGCAAGAAGAGAAGAAGATCCTCAAGAATAAGAAGAAGACAACCAAGGGAGACCTCAAGCACCTCTACTTTCGATGATGAAGATAAGGTTTCCATTAATGGAGCCTATGTTAGGTAGTGGTCATGCAATACATAGTTATCACTTACTTATTGACATAACTATGCTTCATACATGTCAAAAATGCACAATTATTGGTCTTATATGCAACGTCTTTTATAACCATGCCTATTTTGGCATAGCTGCATCACTAAAATGTTACTGAGACCTATGATTCATGTGACCGAATCCTTCTCTTCCAAGGGGAAGAGGTGTCATGAATGTGGCAAGCTAGCAACTTTGCAAAAGATAGTTTTACCAAGCACTCTTGCCCATCCACCATCCAAGATCCAATCCAAGCACTCGAAGGAGAAAGCTTCATGTCGTAGAAGGAGACACCAATTTTGTTTATGATTCAAAGAACAACATATTGTAGATGTTTTTTTATGTTGTATGACACCTTGTTGCTTCTCACATTGTTATCTTGGGTAGCCATGTTGCTAGATGGTCAATATATTTGCTACTGACCTTTTGTTTGAGGGGGAGTATGTTGTAATCACAATGGGAGACATGGTGTCGTTGTCAAGTCACAAAGAGTTCTAAGGGAGGGAAATGTCCAACCCTTTGTCATTTACCGTTTCTTACCCACTTGTCCAACTAATGGAAGATTCCTCATTTCAACCCCTATGCAGATAGAAATATCCTTACAACCATGGCATCTCTACCTACCTACTTTTTACCTATAACAGGCGTCCATCTCTTACTTTGCCATTGTCTCCTTCATTTGAGTTATTCAAATTAGCTTTAGAGTCATTTGTTGTTGTCAATTAGTCAGTGTCTTGATTAACTACTTAAGTTTTAATTAATTCAATCTTAGTGGAACTCACTTTTTTTTTTTTGTAAATCAATTTGATTTAGCTATCTGTGGGAAACCTCAAAGAGAGGAAAACCCACCAAAAAGATGTACAAGGAAAGGAACACAACAGTGTTCGGTGGTATAGAATAGCTAAAAACATTCATAAGAAAGCTGATGTATCTTTGCTGTGATATCACCAACTTCCAAGGCAAACCTCAAAGACTGTCGAAGGGAAATCTTGAAAGGTAGTGGATCCGTATGAATGCGATGGAACATATAGCCATTACGATGCCGCCACAGGCTCTAGTATGCCCAAAACCTAACCCACATGAAGAAGGCTGCAAAGCACTGCAACACCGGCGAGAAGATACCGAAAATCCAAAACCGCTTATGGAAGACCGTCGTGGGAAAACGTAGCCGCATACATGCAGAAACCCGACGAAGGAATTCTCGAGTGACACAACAATCCCACAAGAGGTGACAAACATCCTCATCGGCAGATAAGCAACTGACACATGATGAAGAACGGATACAGCGCATCCTAAGAAAGGTACCCACTGGGAGCACACCAAGTAAACACCGCCAAAGAAACAAACGCTCTTTCAACGGCAAACGACTTTCCCATAGTGCAGATATAATCTTGCGCCACCAAATATCTGATTTATGCATGTGCCAAATAACGTTGGAATGATCAGCAATCCAAGGACGAGGCAGCAAAAGAGCATATGCCCGGCCAACAGAAATATCTCGAAATGGCATTTCCCCAAGCTTCCAGTCAAACATGCGATCACCATCAACCAAAGGTGAAACCGGCAAGAAACCTGACAACATTTGCTGTAATTCTCTCCAAATCTGGCGATAGTGCATGCCCAATCCAAAGCGAGCGGCAAATGGAAACTCGGAAGTGAAACCATCTACGTCCACCACATCCTCAACCACTCGAATGCCACGGCAGGAGATGAAATACGCCTGGCGAGGCGAGCGGTCAACCAAAGTAAGAGAAAAAGACCGACTCCAATGAAGACTCCCCGCACGAAGCGAGTTTCCATCCCTCCGAGCATTCCAGGAAAGATAAATCGTAACCTGTTTCCATGCAGAAAGCAAGGTGGAAGAAAGAGGTCATCCAGGAATACGAGCATCCATCTTACCAAATACTGCCTTCCACATGGATGATTGCCAGTGACCAAATGAAGATGTAACCACATGCTGAGTCAAGTGTGCAAACATAAGAGTCCAAGGCTGAGATTGTTGCACAAGTGTAGACAAAAGCATAGCCTTCCTAGCAATGACATGCCTACGCAGGTCCAATATATTCAAACCACCAAAGCGCTTTGGTGTACATAGTTTTGCCATCGATATCAAGCGCAACCCTTTTTTGTGAGCACGCATTCGCCACAAATGAGACAAAATGGCCGACATGAGAGAGTCAAGACAATGACGGGGCCAATGCAACAATGGCAAAAAGAACTGAATATATGCCACAAGGATACTCTGAACAATTCGTAGGCGAACATGTAGCGGCTAGATAGAAAGCTTCCAGTAATGCAATTTAACATTCAGGCGATTCATAACCCAATCCACTTTCTGCGTGTAAGTAACATTCCATCCAATTGGATAACCCAAATGCCTAGTGATTACATTTGGAAGAACAATCTCTCCTGGCCACAACAGAGCATGCCAATCACAAGAACGAAGCGGCAGAAGCTTTGATTTATGGAAATTGACTTTTAGACCAGCCGTAAGCGCAAACAATTCCAAAGCGTTCATAATCTCTTGAACATCATTTTGCTGATTGTGGGGCATAAATAGCCAGTCATCAACATAAGCCTGTCCAATAAAAATATGACCCGAAGGTAGCTGCAAACCATGAAGACGCTGCGCAGAGGTCAAGTGATCAAGATACATCAACAGAGGATGAGAAGCAATTGCATACTGCAAGGCACTAATAGGGAAACCTTGCCTAACCGAACAACCAAGCGGCCACGATTCTGTCAATTCCCCGTCCAGGATGCCCGAAGACGTACTACAATCATACAAGAAATAAACCACATTTGCCAACTTAGGACCAAATCCTAGACATCTCATTGTGGCAACAATGAAGTCCCAATGCACAGTGTCAAAAGGCCTTTTCAATATCAACTTGCATGACGAGCACATCTTGTTGCGTATACTTAGCATATTCCATGCCAATCATAAGATTGGCCAAATTGTCCATGATTTGACGACGAGGAATGAAACTATACTGAGCCTGATAGCCATGTAAACAAATGGTCCTTGATGCGATGGACCAACATTTTAGCCAAAATCTTGTATATCACCGGCATCAAAGTTATGGGCCGCCAATGAGAGAACTGCCTCGCAAAGCGCTTGCTTGGGCAACAACTTAAGTAAGTCCTCTTTCCATGAAATTGGCATATCCTGTTTTTCCCATGCCACATGTATCATGAAGATCAAGGGTCGTTTAAGGTCATTCCAAAACGAAAGGAAAAATTCCACAGTAAGTCCGTCCCAACCGGGAGATCTCCACCGGCCCAATGCAAGCAAGGCACCATGCAATTCGGCGACAGAGAAAGGATCTTCAAGGCATTGTGCTTCCTACGAAGACAGGATCGGACGAACATAAGAAAGCAACAATTCACGCGCTCGACAAGCTGACGAAGAAGGCTCAGATAGGGCAGCAAACACCGTACGGTAATGTGAAACCATAACCTCAGCCAATTCTCGCTTCGAAGAAGTCCAAGCACCCGAGGGAAGCATAACACGTTTAATCGATTGCGAGACTCTTGAATGATGCAACTGCTTAAAAAATTTCTTCGAAGCACAACCTTTATCCATAAAGGCCTGTTTTCGGGCACGCGTCTGCCACTTAGCAAGCTTCTTCTTATCATTTTGCTGAATACACACTTGAGCTTCACATAACTCCGTCATCTCAGAGCTAGACAATGGGCGAAAATCAGCCAGCTGATGTAATCGTTGACTAACCTGTTTCGCATCACCGACAGTCTCCCGAATACGCTGCATATGCTGCCTACCATAGTCAGAAATCACAGTTTGTACTCTCATGACAAAACGATACCAAGCAGCATCCAAATCAATATGCATTTGAGCCAACAGCGGGGGAATAATATCGGCAACCATGTGACGAAAAGCTTCATGAGTAAGATAGGCAGTATTAACATGCAACAAACGTTTCCTGTGAAGAGGCCGATCACAAAGAGACTGTCCAAAAGACAACAACAGCAAAAGAGGATAATGATCCGATAACTGCAGAGCATAATCTATCCTCATGTCACATACAAATTCTTCATATTGTTGCCCATTAAGAAAATACCAACGATCTAATCGTGCTCTGTAAGAGGAATGAGCAACATGCTGAAAGGTAAAACCAAAGACATCAGGATGCAAAGAATGCCATATATCAATCATTTGAGCAGAGGCAACTAGAAGATCCCAATTATGCTTCTCTGCAAGCAACATATGCGAATGTCCTGTGGTGCTGTCAAGTAAGTCAAGAGTATTATTGAAATCTCCACACAAAATTGCATTCGATGTCCATGGGTGAGACGAGATTTCTCGCCACAAAGCAGCTCTTTGCCCAGAGGCCGTATATGCATATGTACCTCCAAATTCATGAACTCGACCATTCAACAAACACTGTACAACCATCCACCGACCAAGCGGATCGTTGTATAAAATAACAGGCTGAAGCTCATGTCGAATCATCATCAATATACCAGAGAAATCTTGCAAGCCAGCATACGCAATCCAATATCCGGAAAAATAGGAACATTGACCGGCAGACTCGTGTTGATTGTGCTCTTGCAATACAACTATGTCTGCCCTACATGTATGTACATAGTGCCAGGTCAGTCGCCATTTGTCCACGTTGCATAACCCACGCACATTGTATGAGATGCATTTAATATGACTTTGCATTGGAAACATATGTACATAAAGCAACAAGTTTCAAAATCAAGTGGAGGTGCCCATAGACACGTCTCCATCCACTGCATCCGTGCGAGGACCCATTCTCTGAGTCAAGGCAGGAAACGTGTCCACAGTGTTCACATGCGATGTGGAAGCCTCACCAAGGAGTACATCTTTGTAAGAGTGCATCGCTTTATCCCATGCATCAATCAACGTGCGATTGTCATTGTATGGAAGTTGCTTAAACGATGCATTCTTGTTAGCATTAACAGAAGGAACGTAATTACGAGCAGAAAGTGGTGTGCGAATCTTCAATGCTTTTTTCGGCACCACCCATGTATTGACATGGGCAGGGCCAACTTTTTTGCCTTTAACAGCAGTCCCAGTCCCAAGATCAGTAACTTGTTGTACCTTGCCCTTCCCTTTATCCACAGTCGAAGCCACTTTAGCAGTAGAAACTCCACTTTGCTTGGCATCACTTGTGGGTTTGCCAGTAGGAAGAGAGGTGGACAAAGAAACAGCAGAGGGAGGGGGTTGCAAGACCGGCTCTGGACATTCGGATTGCATATGACCAAATTTGCCACATCGAAAACAAGAATTCGCAAATTTATTTTCAGCCATAGAGGTTCTTGGAGAAGACAGAAGCAAGACTCTAGACGAAGTTGAAGCATCAAAGGAGCCACATAAGACTTTGTGTCGCTTTCGGCGCGGCCCAAAGAAGCAAGCATTGCAGACCTTTATGAAGTTCAAGTACCGCACGAACCACACATCAGAATGGGCCGGCGAAGAGTCTCTTCCAGGATTCCGGATGCTATTGGCGATCTCCCTCGACGCCATATGGATCACCCATGGATCACCTGAGTCAACCATAATACCATTAGGGGTAATCTTATCCGTGTCCCAAAAAATACAAAACCTATTGGTATTCGCATCCAATTTTGGAGGACAGATAACCTTCCCAAGCTACGCAGCCAACAACGGCAGGAAATGTCTCCACGTGCGAGGGAAATCAACAATTTCCACCCACACCGGGCATTTGTGACGAATAAGACTCTGGTAGTCTTTAGTGAGTGCCCACGTGAGAACATGTGTCATCTATGTATTAAAAAAGAGGGGAGACATCTCAAGCAAAAGATTTCGAGCTTCTATATCTATGAGCAAAACTTCATAAAATCCATGCGCCCCAACGTAGACACCACGGACAGCTTGACGCTTAAGGAGAAAATCGACCCATTGGCCGACATCTTGCGCAGTAGGCATTTTCCCCGGGAAAGACAAAATAATTGCATTCATAGCGTACTGCGCAACTGGGTCCATAAGATCCTGCACCAGAATGCGCACCTCAAGAGCAGGCGCCTGACCATTCCATGCCTGTCGAGCCTCCTCAAAGTCCTCATACAAGCATGCCTTTATCTCAGAAGCTGCCTCCGACGTGGAATCCATCGCTTTTCGACGCTTAAAGACGCACAGTGAGTCAAACATAAATTAAAAGAAAACCCCTTTTGCAAACAAAACCTACTGGCGAGAAGCTTTTGGAGTCTACTGTTGAGAAAACCTTGCAAATAAGATACGAACCACAGCTATGTGCATGCTTCACCGAAAGCAACAACCAAAACCCACAACAATGTACATTTCCTGAATTTTGCCAAAAGAAATGGAGCTTGATTGAGACACTACCCTGTATACAAACTGCTTTGTCAGTCTTGCATAACAATACCCCAGTTGGCGTGCAAAGCCTTCTGCAACTGTCACCAACAATCTTGATGTGCAACACTGCACCTGTCAACAGCGACGGACAGGAGGGCGCGCTGCGCGCTGCGTACTGCTGCTGCTGTGCGCAGGGAATTTATGCAGTAGGAGCTTCACGCGCTGTCTCACAGTAGTCCGCCTTCAGAGTCTGCCCACACACACAGCCTCGCGCGCAGACAGTGACCCACCCTTGCTGGCGCAGGCATAGCAGCGCGCAGGAAATACTCGCAGACGCGCAGGATTTTCACGAGCAAGAATTTCACGCGACCACACACACACACACACACACACTCTCTTAGTGGAACTCACATCTACCCTCCATAGCTTCTACATATGCTTGGAACTTTTTTACAACAATGCATAGCAAACGAATATCTCTACGGCTGGACATGCATATAAGAATCGCATTCCACGCTTTGTTGGTTAGCTGGCTCCTCCAGCATACCAGAATTCCTGCATATTGCATATGATTTGCTTCGTCCAAATCCATTGCTGCTAAACCAAAGTAATTAAGACACGGATTCTCTAAATGGGTCTTCAAGTACATGTCAAGGACTCACACTTAGTATAGTCTTCATTACTTAGTTGATTTGTAATGTGCAGAAAGTTCAAAAGTCTAGTCTCTTATTATTGTTGTCTACTCAGCTTTTATTAAGCTAGTGTTATTGTAATTCTTTGGGTTTACATTGATGCTAAATTTACCAAGTTCAGCTTCCTTATCCTTATCAATTTCACATGCACTGTCATAGAGTTACTCAATTGAGATTAACCCTGTTGTATCTCACCAAATGCATAGTTCAGATACGCAATTCGTAATTTGCAGCATCAGTGAGTCAACCGGCTTGATGTTATGTTACCTTCATGTGCACACCTTCGGTATCCTCAACAATTCTTTGACTTCTTAATTTATTAATTTCTTAACCAAAACTCACAAAGGTTCTTCCTTGTTTATATCTATAGCATTTTACCACCATTAATTAATGGGGCTTGTTCTTAAAAAATAGCCTTGGTAGGATAGCCACACATTGGCTCCTATGTTTTCCCTGACCTCTTCTGCATAGTTTCAAATTGACCCAGTTAAGATGATAGTTCCTGCAACCTGGATTTACAGCACACATAATGTCATGATATCAGCAGAGGAAAGCTAGCATATCTTTTCATATCAAGCAAACCACTTGAGGGCATCTGGCCACACTTGCTAAATAGCATATGAATGGGACACACTTCACTTGCCTTGCAATATCTGCCCGCCACCTTGCCTGCTGAATCATTCTGGAAGCCCCCATCGATTGGCTTTTGTCAATCATAATGTTTCTTGATTTGCCAGATGTGGATGGTTCCCTCAACACTTCTTTTGTATAATTTACCTTGCTTGTGAAGGCAGCCTGCAAGACAAGCTATAAGTTTATAACCTCAAAAGAATACTAGCTCTGGACTTCACACACATCATGATTCATCATAAAGCTACTTCAAAAGACATCAAGGATAAGGATGCGGGTTCGAATGCTGGAATTTGAGATGTTTGAATGAAGAACATAATAGCCTTCAAGTATGTGAAAACTCTCCAAGGTGACATTGGCAGGGGCTTGGCTCATTATTTTTCCGCTATCACATTTCATGGATACACACAACAGAAAATGCAGTTGAACAATAACTCCGGCAGAGATAGCTCCTTTCACCTTTTCCGTCAGAAACTTCCAGGGATTCCCCTTTAAAATGTAGACAATGGAGAATTTTAGTATGTCAAGGGGTATATAGGTCATCACACTATACAGCCATATGACTCCGGCCCATTTCCAACCGATTCCTTCGACATTAGCAAAGCTCCACCTCGCATAAACGGCCACAAATGTTGCAATCTGCTAGCAATTTAAAGTAAGAATGTCGTCCTTCACACAACTACTGTATCTGAAACTACACGCTTTCCCCTTACCAGCTGTGCCGTTACAAAGGCAATGCCAAGCAGAACCCCAGGTCGCTCCTTGAACGACCAACCGTTAGAGCGTGTGACAAAAATCAAAGCCTGGCTTATGATACTGACTTGCAGATAGATTGCACTCGTCAATTGGCTTGTACTCTCTCGTATGGATCTCACATGGAAAGTTCTCTACAAAAAAAATCGCTTGGGTGAGTGAATAAAAGCCTAACCAGAAACCACAAATACTAATCATTTCAACTCCATACATGGTTCACATACAGCCTTAACACAACCACAAGCCTCATCCTTGGCTTGGCACTCATGAAGCAGACATGATTACAGCATTTATACCACCGTGGTGCTGACCGTCAAGTAACCGGACATTCTCCATTGTCGTCATTGTGAACCACCTTTCCAAAGAGGTCACATATCCTTTTCCGTTCATAGAGTTAAACTAGGGCTTTCAGTCTCAAGGGAGTTTCCAAAACCAATCACAAAGTTGGTAGGAGAGGTGTCAGCTTGATAGAAGATAAACTTAGTCAAAAGAGAAGGAAATCTCACATGAAAATTTCACACAGTTTCTCGAATCTTGCACACTCAAGCATCAGAAAGATTACATGATACATTGACGTCACCAGAGAGGATTTTTGAGAGGCTTACTTCAAAAAAACGAGTTCTATACGCAGCCCAGAAGAAAAGAACTGTCATGAGAGCAAGGTAAACTCCCAAGACGATTCCAGCTGCGAAGATTTCTTTCAGTTTCCAGCTATCTGGCATCTGTGAGGGTTTTACACGATCCTTGGATATTGTCATGATAGTTCCTGGAAAACCATTTCAGCAAAATGCATAAAGCTCAGTAAAGGTTTGAAATAAACAAATTTGAGCAATCATTAGTTTCTGACTCTGCCGTAATCTGGAAAGTTCGGAAATTATAGCAGCATTTGGTTATGTCCACCACAAGCAGGGATAAACACACCCATGTGGAAGCGTCATAACAGGCAACTTTGAAAAGATTCATGGTGTGAACTGACAGGCTCTCAGCTTAACTGCCCTTTTCAAGAGATTACAAGGAATATGAATAATAATATAAAACTTGAAATGCAAGAAGACTATAGAAATCCAGGCTGTGGAAAAAAGGAAGTCTAGCTCTCTTAAACATGCAAATCAAACTCTCATATAAAGGTAAGAGCCTACCATCATTTAAGATGGCAATTATGAGAATCATGAAAGGGGAGAAGTCGAATTTCCAAATCAAGGCCAACAGCAGAAATCCAACCTAGAAACAAACGAAAGAATTTGAATGTTCGGAATCATGAGGCTGCAATACCCATTTACTGGGATCCTTTCTCAAGCGAAGGACTCACCACTATGCGTACAGTGATAGAAACAGCATATACCTGCAACATACCATGTAAATTTATCTTAACACTCATGAAAAGAAGGGGTAAAGAAGCATTTCCTTTTTGTTGGCTTACCGTGTAGTTCTTCATCCTTTGAAAAATTGCACGGCTTGTAAGGACTGCACTTATGATAACACTCAAACCAGGCTCTGTTAGGACAATATCAGAGGCACTCCTGGCAGCATCTGTTGCTCCTGCAACTGCAATACCAATGTCTGCCTTCTTCAAAGCTGGCGCATCATTGACACCATCTCCAGTCATACCAATAATGTGCTTTCTTTCTTGTAATCGCTTCACAATCTCAAACTTATGCTCTGCATTCTAGCAAAATGTGTTTTCAAGAGAATATCTTCTATTAAATAAACATCTTAAGACACAGTTCTCTTGATAAAACACAAAAAAATGCCAATTATTCCAAAGGAGTAATTCCCAATAGACTAGGAGTACAATCAGGTCAAAGGCAAAACTATTTCTTGACGTTAAACCTTTTGTTATCTCCTAACAAGTACATCTCCATCAGATAGATGAGGAGGGAAATTCCCCTCATCTTGTGATATCAAAACAGCTAGAGGAATGCCATCCCTATCAAAACTATCTAGGGGAGTACAAATAGTGGGTAAACCAATAGACTTTGGAGGGGATGGTGGTGGTGCTGATGATAAAGAAGAGGGAGCATCTGAAAAAGGTGGAATTCCACTTGTGGAATCCCTGCACATGTACAAGGTATACAAATGTAGTCTGAGACATCTCTCTCTGCCTATATTGTCTATATCTTCCTCTTTTTCAGTCTCTTCTTCTTGCTCACGGCATCCACCCTTTTCTTCATGAAGTACCTGAACCTGAAGCTCAGCTTCAGGTTCTTGGGTCTGTACTCATACTACACATGTATCTCGTGAATCGTGTAGCAGGAAAAGTGTGTCGTGCTCTCTACACTGGGTGCTCCTCAGTACAGTAAGCAGAAACCTCACTCCAACAGGAAGAAAACATCACACAGAAATGGAACAACAACTCAAAGCACAACAACAGACTCAGAACTCAGTGGAACTCGTCAAACTCATAGGACCATACACACTCTGGCTGGCAGTGCTCTCAGCTCCAAGTCCAGGAGGTTACAATGGGGGTGTCGAGGCTCCAATGTGCAAGGAGGGTGCAGATGTGCCGTGCTAGACTCAAGACTCAAGCCCAGGACTCCAGGGTACAATGGGTGTGTCGAGGCTCCAATGTGCAAGGAGGTGTAGATGTGCCGTGCTAGACTCAAGACTCAAGACTCAGGACGCTCGACCATACAAAGTGGATGATGATACCAAGACTAGAACCAACTACACATATATACAATCATAAAGAGACACTCACAGCTAGAAAAGATATCCAGTCCAGCTAAGTCCATCTCCAAATTGTGGTGGTGATGGTCTGGTCACGGTGTTCACTAAACAACCATCCGTATCACTTGCCACATGTCACTACCCAGGTCCAGTGTGAACTCCTGACTAACTGTAACTAATTGCCAGTCCTATGCAAATGACATTAGACCACTCACCGTCCAGGTGAGAGAGAACACTGAAACTAGAGAGAACAATGAAACTGGCAAAGGAAAATGCAGTCAACCCGACTGAAAAGGCTGTGTGGAGAAGAAATGATGAAATGTAGGTTCTTGCAGAATATGATGAAGAAGTAAGGCAACCTGCCACATTGAGAGAGGTTGTACAAAAAGTAGAAACTGAAGAAGCACGGCAACCCTACCACAGTGAGATAGGCTATTCAGAAAACAGAAGCTGAAGAAGTACGGCAACCCTGCCACAGTGAGATAGGCTGTATAGAAAGAAGAAACTAAAGAAGGCCCATATTGGTAGCAAAATCTCAGAAAGGTAAAAGCTAGTGTAAATGCAACACACGGATGGAGGACGTTCATTGGCTACCAAGTGTGCTTTTCACTGAGGAAAGTTCACAATTAAGAAAAAAAATGGGTGGTAGGGTGAGGGGGGAAAGGAAAATGAGGGGAGGCTAGGGTTGAGGGGGTGGGTAGGGGCGAGGAGGGGGTGGTGAGGGGCGAGAGGGGTGGGGGGGAGGGGCAAGGGGGGGTGAGGAGGGGGTGAAGGGAGACAAGGAGAGGATAGGGGCGAGGGGGAGTGGGCTAGGGTGGGTAGGGACGAGAGGTGAGGGGAGGTGGTAGGTAGGGGCGAGGGGGGTGGTGAGGGGGGATGAGGAGGGGGTGAAGGGCGAGAGGGAGAGGATAGGGGTGAGGGGGAGTGGGCTAGGATGGGTAGGGATGAGAGGTGAGGGTAGGTGGCAGGTAGGGGCGAGGGGAGGTGGTGAGGGGCTAGAGGGGAAGGGGGGTGGGTATGGGCGGGAGGAGGGGAGGGGGTGGTGAGAGGTGAGGAGGGGTGGTGAGGGACGAGGGGAGAGGGAAGGGGGTGGGTAGGGACGAGAAAAGAGGGAGAATGGGGGTGGTACTATCGGTGTAGCATCTTCTCAGTTGCTGCAGAAACTTGGTGTAGCAACATTGGGTAATCCCATAACCATGTATCTGAAAGAGCTTGTTAGGGGTTGTCAGAGTCGCCCTAGGTCATTTCTTGAATTGGGTTTGGAGAGGGTATTGCTGAAGATGTTGTAAGTGCTGAGGTCGCCGTGTTTTGGAGCATAGAGACATCAAGAGCGAGAGCTGGTGGTTGATCAATATAGAAATCTGCATATACCTTTTGTAGCCATCCTTGGGGACGCTCATCAAATTGTAGTTCACCAGACACTGAGGTGAGCATTGACTTGGTCGGATAGTCAACCATAGAGAAGATTGAGGGTTGGAAAAACTTGTGCAAAGGAGATTTCTTTCCTCCCTTATGGTTGATAGGCTCACCAAGCCCATAAGCTCGTACTCTGGTAGCATCGGAGTCATCAGCCTCGATGACCTCTGCACCTGCACTTGTTTCCTTGCTAGGCAGTATACTATAGCAAGGGACATTGGAAGATGGGGTATTCTCAGGCATAGATTGAATAGAGACCCCATAACAAGGCATAGACTTGGTAGCTTCCAACCACTCCAGCAGGTCTTTTTTTGGCCCTTCAGGTGGAGTTTCTAGTTGAGGAAAGGTTTCCATTGACAAAGAACTATGTTGCACTACTGGATCAATGCCTCCTTCGAGTCGAATGGGTTTTATTGGGGAACCAAAGTATATAACCACATTGTGTCATTTCCCCAATCATGCAGTGCTTTAGTGTGCAGTAGCCATGGTCTACCGATGAGCAAAGGAAATCCTCCCTCAACCTGGGGAAGACAAACCACAACAAAATCCAAGCTAAAGGTGAAGTTGTGTACCTGCAGAGGCACCTTGTCCACTATGCCCAGTGGGTAGATTGTCCTCTGGTCGGCCAATGTAACTGTGAAGGGAGCAGGTTGGGTAGGTTGCAGAGCTAAAGCCAACATAGTGAACTCATGCATCAGGTTAATGCCAGATCCACCATCCACTATCACTCCTGAAAATTGCCACCCCAGGATTGACACGGTGAGACGAGGGCTTCTATAATCAGTGAGGGGAGCAGCCAAATAGGATATCATATAAGACTCTGATGGTTTCATTGGGAGGTGCCCGCCACTAGGACCTGCTCCGGGGTAAAGCGACTGAATAACGGAAAGGGTGTCACTTCGAAAATTCGCATCCAGCCGCAACATGTCATAGAGCGACAATGGTTGAAAGGTGTTCTCCAAGATAATCTTTGCTGTAAGCTTTTCTTTTTCTACTAGTAATTTCTCTACCTTGATCTGTTGTAGATCGGCTACTGCTTCCAAGAAGGCTTCATCAATATCGGAGAGCAGAGATGAAGATTCTCGCTTGGAACTAGGGGATGGCTTGTCGACAACTAGAAGCGGGGTATCTACTGGTGGGAGTGGGAGGAAGAGTGGAACTTGTTGGAAGGCTGAGACCCAAGTATGCCCTCAGGGCTCAAGTGAGGACACCAGTGGGCTCCTCTACCCGCCTGAACTTGTCATTAGGGGCCACCACATGCGTAGCAGGTGCCGGTTGAGGATGGTGCTAATTGCTATCAAATTGATTTTAGGAAAGGTGAATTCAGGTTGGCTCAAAGACGGAAATGCGCGTTGTTTTGGACAATCCTTACTATAGTGATCCTGAGCCTCAGGGCAATGTTGGCAAGGAGGACACTCTTCTCACAACAGAGGACATTTTATTTGGTAATTCTCATATTCCCCGCATCTATAGCGCAAAATGGGCCGATTGGATGGACGATTTGGAGGATGAGGCCGCCTTTGCTCCTACTGCATAGAGGTGGAGGTTGAGGTGTAGAAGCTCTGAGCGGGTGAGGGAGCATTAGCATGATAAAAGTTCTCATATGGAAAATTGCTCTGCATACCTTGCATGGGGGGTGTATTCAGCAAAGGTGGCATCATGTAGTTGGGATGGCCATAGGGGGAAACCATGTTGGATGTAGGTGCCGACCCTTGTTGAAGAGTAGGAGCAAGACTTTGTTGTATTTGCTGTAATCCCTTTAGATAGTAGCAATCCTTGTCCTCATGTCTAGACTTTTCACAGAAGTGGCAATAAGCCCGAAGGAGGCATTCATGTGGAGGGTTCCTTGGAGAGCCACATCAGCTACACCAGACCACAGCCTTAGACTCTTGCTGAGCCCTGAGCGCTTCTAGCTCTCGCTTGATATGGTCTAAAGCCTCTTGATGTGGAGGCTTCTCTTGTTGAAAAGAGAAGGATCTCTCCTCTTAAAGAGCTTGTTGTAACTTCAGGGCTTCTAGTTCCCTGCGTAAAGAAGTCGAGGGGTTAGATGGACTTTCCAAGAGTACAGAGGCAATCTCTACCTGAGGAGAGTCGTTGAACAGCTTCCTTGCCCCCTCTATCCTAGTAGCAATAGCTACAAACTCCTCTAGAGTGGCTTCAAGTCGGAGACTCTCTCTGTAGCGCGGATAATGCGTCGTGCTCTCTACAGTGTGGGTGCCCCTCAGTGCAATGAGCGTGACAATCTCACTCAAACAAATGAAAACTCTCTCAAACAGAATGAAACACAGTAACAACGGATAACAACACAGAAACAATGGATAACAACAGAGACACAACAGTGGACCAGAACATGTGGACTCGACTAGCTCCAAGAACCATGTACAGACTCTGGCGTGGCAGCACACTCCGCTCCAGCCCAGGACTCACAGGTACAAATGGGGTGTCGAGGCTCAGATGTGCAGGGATGGTGAAGCAGTGCTTTGTGTAAGACTCTCTACACGACTACGTGCAAGATAAGATGGAACTATCCCAAAACGACTACTGATATGTACCACCATAGAAGCCACCAACGGCCCATAAATGTCCAGCCAGCTAAGTCTATCTCCAACTAAGTGGTGGTGGTGACTTGGCCACGACGTCCACTAGACCACCGTAGGTACCCTGCCACGTGTCACTCCCAGCCAAAGGGTCCGTCCAGTGTGAACCAGACCAACTGTAGTTAACTGTCAAACTGCCTGTCCTGTGAAGTGACACTGTAGCAGGCTATAGGTTGCCCGCCACAAGACTGGTCACCGTCTCGGTGAGCCAAAACTGAATGAAACTGCAAAAGTAACTATATGTACCATGAAAGATGAGGTAAGAGCACAGGCCTGTCACCCAAGGGAAAGGGTCGTCCCCACTGCTGCTCCAGAAGCTTCCGGATCGGGAGGAGCCATCAGATCAATAGTGTAACCATGCGGTTGCTGTCCTGTGCTTTGCATACCTTGATTTCCTGTGGTTGTACCAACCATCTGCTGCATAGCGGATGGGAGTACCTGCCCTGAAGTGAACTCCGGACGCCTAGTAACGCAACCATGGCGGTGTGCACCAGTAACACCGTCACAGCAAGGAACACTGAACACTCTAGCTCTGCATGTGTGGCATCTGGATCTGAGACTCTTGCTGAGTGAAGTACTGGACTTGGGGCTGTGGGTAGTGTCCCATGAACTGCTGAGAGGGCTGAGAGGGACCTGCTGGCGCTGCAAAGGTGGCTGGACTCTGGACCTGTATCCCTGGCCTAGTCCATCCATATCCCACAGTAGCCTGGGTAGGCCTGTTATCATACATAAGCATTTGTTGAAATCCTTGCACCTGTGCTTTTAGGTCATCAATAATTCTCGACTTTATCTTCAATGCCTGCTGTAGTGCAAAAATCGTTGCATCTCGATCTGCGATGGCACTCTCGGCAACTCGTAGGGATCCCTCCATAGCTGTGTATGTGGCGGAGTGATGCTGGTGGGTTGCAGCTAGCTGCTCCACGCCTAGCTCGATGGTGGCAATAGCAGCTCTGGAGTCTTGAAGCAACTTCTCTGAAAGCTGAAACAGAGAAGTGGAGTTGGTCCTACCTGAAGATCCCTCAGATGGATGTGATGCCGGAGGGCACACATGAGGCATTGCCAGCGAGCTAAAAGTAGGTGCAGATGGTGGCACAACCGGCGAGCTAGAAGTAGGGACACTCGGTGTAGAAGGTGCTTTAGAGATTGTTGTTGTAGGTGCAACGAGTGATATGTTGACCGGTGTATGAGTGAAGATGGGAGAAGAAGGAAGAGGATCCTGTATGGGTGAAGTGACCATCCTCTCCTGAGGAGCGGTAGTAGACACTGGTGTCGGCACAGCAGAACCAGGTGTAGCAGTAGACGTATGACGCTGAAGATGTACCCTAGTCTGCTGTCTCTCAGAAACTGGCAAGTAGAGTAGAGACTTCACTGTATCCTTCATCACTTTCGCCTTGATCTTCTTTTTCTTGGTGACTGTGGGGTCTACTTGCATGCTCACGGGTTTCCTTTTCCCTTTCGAGGTTCCCTGTTCCTCATCCACTTCATTTATGTTGATAGGTATGTTTATGATCCATGCCAAGAGAGGCGCCGCAAAACATCTAAAAGTTAACTGCACAGACTGCACTTGGGCCCGAAATCTTTTAGCCCTAGACTGCAGAGAGCTAAAGAGAATTTGGTGGAATCCACATGGGATAGTGTGGATTAAACAGTATAGCCCGTCGCAGTGGGAGAATGTAGTGAGAATATCTGTTTGTACCTTGTCTTCTTTGGCATCCCGAGCCAGAAAGTAATACCTGAAGATTGCGAGAAGCCGTCTATTTCGCTCATAATTTGGGTGATCCGAGCTCAATAGCTCTTTACATGCTTGAATTGTCGCGTCCTTGGACAACAAAGAGAAAGTGCGAGTAGTAGACTTCACAGCTGGAAAGTTGGTCATACCCATGGCATGGCCAAGCCTTGTAGCTGTTAGCTTGTGGCCCCGGACCTTTGGAAAGTTTTTCAGCAGTTGATGGATCAGTTCTGCTGGAATAGTATCAGGTAAATTTGCATCAGCCAATTCTGTGAGACCCAGAGTCCGTAGCTGAGCAGTCGAAAGCACCTCACTGAGAGATGGTCGAGGTTGCTGCATATGAAAATGTAATGAAAATGCTGTGCGATTTTTTGAAGAAGCAGGCCTCTTGATTTCATGAGTGATAATTTGCGGCTTTTCTTTTTTCTGAGCCACCTTTGATTGTTCCTCTGGATCACTGGAAGCACCTGACTCTGAATTTACATCTGAATCCTCAGATGCTGCTGAGTCTGCTTTGTAGCTTTCATCACTTGGGTCACTGGAGGTAAAGTCATCTATGTCATGGCTGTTGCCGCTTGCAGATACTTCATCTGCTTCGCTCTCTAATTGTTCAACCCGAGCTTTTCTCCTCTTCATCTCTACCTTTTTCTTGCTACCCCTGCCAAGGTGAGGTCTGATGACAAACAGAGGATGACAAACAAAGCCGCTAAGTAGCCAATGGAAAAGTAGTAGGATGCAGACAAGTTAGATTTCTCCGGCTAAATCGTTAGGCTGGGCGAGTAATTTAAGGTAGGGTAAATTCGAACCAGGCGAAAGTGGGCGGTTAGGGCGAGAGGGTGCTGGGAGAGGGTAGGGGTGAGGGGGTGTGGGAGAGGGTAGGGGCGAGAGGGGAGGATAGGGGCGAGAGGGGGTGTGGGAGAGGGTAGGGGGCGAGAGGGGAGGAGAGGAGAGGGTAGGGGGCGAGAGGTGAGGATAAGGACGAGAGGGGGGGATAGGGGCGAGAGGGGGTGTGGGAGAGGGTAGGGGGCGAGAGGTTTGGATAGGGGCGAGAGGGGAGGATAGGAGAGGGTAGGGGGCGAGAGGTGAGGATAGGGGCGAGAGGGGGTGTAGGAGAGGGTAGGGGGCGAGTTTTAGGATAGGGGCGAGAGGGGGTGTGGGAGAGGATAGGGGCGAGAGGGGAGGGTAGGGGGCGAGGGTATAGGGTAGGGGCGAGAGGGGTTTAAGTAAGGGTAGGAGGCAGTAGGCTAGGTAGGGGCGAGGGGTTGGGAGACTAGGGTTTATTAAGGCCTAATGAGAGTTAGCACAACAGTAGCAAAGTGCTAACAGATACAAAGATAGGATAATTTTGAGCAGGTACGAAGAGAGGACTCAGATAAAGAAGGGTATTAAGGCTTGCAATGATTATTAGTAGCCAGCTTTGGAGCACCAAAGAGTACTTTCCCCCTTTCTTTCTTTCTTTCTGCAGCAAAGCTGAAAGTTTATTTGCACCAAAGGTTTTTTTTTTTTTTTGCTGGTATTGGAATCAAAAGTTCTTTGCGAAAACTCTGCCATATTCTTTATATAGACAGCCTCAATCGTCGTCTAAGCAAAATGCCCAAGTAGATTCCACTTTTTTCAAACTGAACAAAAAACACTCTGACTAGAAGCTTGCCTGATAGCAGTTTGGAAGGACCTTAATACTTAACTGCAAATAACACTTAGGATAGAAACAATTAGAGGAGTGACTGAACTATTGAAGTTCCGATAATACCCAATTACCAGGAGGACTTAGTGGAGAAAAGATATCTTAGAGGAAAGGTGGAAAATTACAAACATAGCAAAAACTGAGACAGTAACAGAACATCTATTCTGGTGGAAAGCTCGAGGGGAGGAGAGAGATGGGCCGGAGAACCTACAGATGGCGGAAAGTTGCATACCCTTTACTCAGAGGAGTAATAGCACTTGATTCTGGAGCCATTTACCAGTGGCAAAGGGACGCCTTCCAAAGTGACTAACTGGACAGCCCCCTGTGGCAAAACCTCCTGTACTCTAAAGGGGCCTTGCCAAGCTGGAACCAGCTTCTTTGCTTTTTTCAAATATTTTGCCTGATAGAGTAGCACCAATGTGCCTTGCGTTATTTTTGGCTTTCTGAGGTGGCGATCATGCCACGCTTTGCGACGAAGTTGTTCCGCTTGCAGAGCACGAGAAGCTAAAAGGCGGCTTTCATCCAATAAGGTGAGACGGGAGATAGAGGCAGATTCCATGCCCCCACTTGCACGCAGACTGCCCACCCTAGGGGAACCGGAGTTGAACTCAAATGGAGCTATGGCTTCCAAACCGAAAGCGAGTTGAAAAGGCGTTTGATTCGTTGTTGCTTTGAAAGATGTGCGGTATGCCCAAAGAGTGTCGTGCACAGCCTGAGCCCACGATGCTGGATGGAGATGACATGCTTTCCTCAGTAGAGCGATCAGAACCTTGTTGGTGCTCTCGGCCTGTCCATTGGCTCTAGGGTAATAAGAGCACGACTTGCAATGAAAAATCTTGTAATTGGCCAGCAAATTTGAGATCATGTCATTGACAAAATGACCGCCTCTATCACTGGTGATCACTAAGGGACATCCAAATCTGCATAAAATATTTTCATATAAAAATTTGGCCACTGTATTGCCGGTGCAATCTACTGTCGCTAGTACCTCTGCCCACTTTGTTGCATAGTCTGTAGCCACTAGCAGATATTTGCGATTACCTGGTTGAGCCGGGGGATATATTGGTCCCACAGAGTCCAAACCCCATCTCTCAAAAGGTAGCCACGCCATCGAGACCTGCAAAGGACGGTTGGATTGCTTACTCAGCTTCGGCCCACATCTCTGGCACACATCACAAACCTTAGAATATGCTATTGCATCCTTAAAAATGTAGGGCCACCACAGACCACTCTGTAGTATCTTCTGAGCAGTGATGTGACCAGGGTAATGGCCACCAGTAGGACCATTGTGGGCATCCTCCAGAATATGCTCCACCTCATGAGGTGAGATACAACGCTTCAGAACACCATCTGGTCTCGCTTTGTAGAGCTGGCCCTCGATCAGAGTGAAAGGCCTGGACTTCAACAGCAATCTCCTCTTTTGCAGTGGGGATGCCCTCTCTGGGTACAGCCCAGTAGATAGAAAATGTAGGACCTCGCCGTACCATTCCGGTGTTGTATCTATTTTAAAAAGACTGCTATCTGGAAAGTCATCCGCAATCCCGGTAGCTTCTTCGCCTGTGTAAATGCGAGAGAGGTGGTCAGCCATTACATGATGCTTACCAGGACGGAGTGCCACTTCAAAATCAAACTCCTGGAATAGGAGGAGCCATCGCCATACTCGACCTGCAACCTGTGGCTTATTAAGCAGATAGCGCAAGGCATGGTGATCAGTGATAACTGTGAAGTGGACCCCTAGCAAATAGTGACGAAATTTGTGTAGAGCATACACTATAGCCAATCCTTCCCTCTCTGTGATGCTATAGTTTCGCTCTGCTTTGGTGAGCAGGCGACTTGCATAATGTACAGGGCGATCCAAGTTGAACTCTTTGCTAGGCTGAGTCAGCACAGCACCCACAGCCAGCAGACTGGCATCTGTATGCACATGAAAAGGTAGGGCCCAATCCGGGGCAACTAGAATAGGCGCTTCAGTGAGACGTTTTTTGAGGTATGCAAATGCTTCGGCCTCAGGTGTTGACCACCAGAAGGGAACAGCAGCACTGGTGAGCCGGGTCAATGGTTGAGCCACCTGTGCATACATACGTATAAACCTGCGATGATAGCCAGTGTGGCCCACAAAGCTCTGAACACCTTTGGGATTTATGGGAGGAGGTAACTTAAAGATGGCCACTATCTTCTCTGGGTCCGGTGCCAAACCTTGAGCAGACACCACATGGCCCAACAGTGTGCCCTCTGTGACCAAAAAATGACATTTGTTCCGATTGAGCTTCAAACGTGCCTCTCTGCACCTGAGGAAGACTGTAGAGAGCTGAGCAAGATGCTCCTTTAGATTTTCTACTGGGGTCGAACATTGAGCACCCGAGAAGGTGGAAAAGTCATCCATGAATATGCGAAGGTGATCAGTAAGCAGAGGACAAAAGATGAGATATACTATGCGAAGGTGATCAGTAAGCAGAGGACAAAAGATGAGATATACTATGCGATTGAAAGAAGGCGGTGCATTTTTAAGCCCAAAAGACATCCTAGTGTAGATGAAAATACCCCAGGGAGTCACAAAAGCTGTTTTGATTTGGTCGTCAGGATGTATTCCTAACTGATTGTAGCCGCTGAACCCGTCCATAAAACTATACAGTACATGGCCAGCGACATCTTCGAGGACTCTCTCAGTAAAAGGTGTCGAAAATCCATCCGGGATTGTGACCTTATTCAGAGCCCGATAGTCGACACAAACTCGAATTTTATTGGACTGCTTCTTTGGGGCAATAACCATAGGAGACAACCATTCTGAGTGCTCTACTGGCACAATAATACCTGCTTCTTGCATTTTTTCCAACTCAATTTTGACTGCTTCTGCATACTTGGGATTCAGTTTGTAAGCACGTCCTCTGACCGGCTTAGCCCCCTCAACCAGAGGAATTGTGTGGACTCCTAGCTCTGCTGGGATTCCTTCTAAATCGTGGTAAGACCAGGCAAACACATCTTTGAAAGAGCGCACGAAGGAGATTACCAGGTCGAGTAGAGCGGGGTGATCCCATAACCAAGTGGCTAATAAGATGGGCTGATGGCTGTCAGGGCCTCCTAGGTTGACCTCTCTGACTGGGTCAGGCGGTGCAGTGGTCGGGGCTGCGTCAGGTGGAGAAGATTGTGCCGCCTCTGTTAGCCTTTGGACATTATGAGCTGGCGTCTGATCAATGTTGAAATCAGCATACTCTTCCTGCAACCAACCTGATGGAAGCTCTGCAAATGGTAAATCCTCAGATACCTCAAAGTGCTGCGGCATGGGTGGAGAGTCAGATGGAGTAGAGGCTAAGGAGGGAGCTGGGGTGTTGGCCAACTCTTGCAAGGGAGACTTTTTTCCCCTTCTATGGTGGGTTATAGGCTCACCCAGGCCGACGGTTTCCATCAAGGGACCCTCTGAAGGATGGGTACCAGAGACCGGTCCACTTGGTTCTGACTCACTTGAGACTGGTCCACTTGGTCCACTTGGTTCTGGCTCACTTGGCTGACTGGGATTCTTGGTCTCAGGTGTAGCTTCAGATGTAGGATCAGGGGGATAGGGTGAATCTGTTGGCAAAGGTTGAAGAGAGACTACATAGCATTGCATCGAAGAGGTGGCTTCTAACCACTGCAATAAGTCTTCATCGGACCCATCGGGAGGGACCGGCTGGTCCAAGTCAGGGTTGGACTCTACTGACAAAGAGCTATGCTGAACGACCGGATCCATACCTCCTTCGAGACGAATTTGTTGCATTGGAGTTAGCCAGGAGTATGTATCCACATGGCGTCGGTTCCCCAGTTGTGAAGTGCTTTCGTATGTCGCAGCCATGGCCTACCAATCAGCAAGGGATAACCTCCCTCTACCAGGGGAAGATTAACTACCACAAAATCCAAGTTAAAAGTGAAATCTTGTACCTTCAGAGGCACCTTGTCGACTATGCCCACTGGGTAGACTGTTCTCTGATCAGCCAATGTAACAGTGAAAGGAGCAGGTCGGGTAGGCTTTAGACCTAAGGCCATCATAGTGAATTCGGGCATCAAATTGATTCCAGATCCTCCATCAACGATGACGCCGGATAGCTGGTGCCCAAGAATAGATACAGTGAGGCGAGGACTTTTATAATCGGTGAGGGGAGCAGATGGATAGGAAATCAAATAGGACTCTGAGGGCCGTACAGGGAGGTGTCCGCCACTAGGCCCAGCCCCCGGGTACAGAGACTGAATGACTAACAAGGTGTCACTTCTAAGTGTTGCATCAAGCCTTAGCATGTCGTATAGTGACACCTGCTGAAAAGTATTTTTAAAGATGGCTTCTGCTGTGGGCTTGGCGCCTTCGAACTGGGCTCCTTTTGTGACCTTAATCTGTTCCAAGTCAGCCACTGCTTCTAAGAAGGCTCCATCAATGTCAGATAACAAGGAAGTTGGTTTGCTCTGAGCAATTGGGAAGGACTTGTCCTTTGGGTCAGGTAGACCAGAGTGAGGAAGTGGAGACTGGCGAGGTGGACCTGTGGGTAGACTGAGACCAAGAGCTGCTCTTTGTGCCCGAGTAAGGACACCAGCAGGCTCCTCCACTTGCAGAGGCTTAACCACATGAGTAGCAGGTGAAGGTTGAGGCACGGTGTTCACAGTAATCAAATTTATCTTCGGAAAGGTGAATTCGGGCTGGTTCTGAGTGGAGCCTGAAGACGTGGATGCCCTTTGCTTGGGACAATCTTTACTATAGTGATCCTTCGAATCAGGGCAATGACGACAAGGAGGGGACCCCTCGGGTAAAGGACACTTGCCCTGATAATGCCCATATTCTCCACATCTGTAGCAGAGTATGGGCCGATTGGAAGGACGAAACGGGGGACGAGGTGGTTGCTGCATGGAATTTGAGGCTGAGGTGTAGAAACTTTGGGGAACTGAGGGAGTACTGGCATGGTAAAAACTGTGGGGTGCAAAGTTGTTGTGCATACCTTGCTACATAGGGGGTGTTGTCAGCAGAGGAGGCAACTGGTTTTGATGGCCGTAGGGTGAGACCATATTGGATGCAGGTGCTAACCCTTGTTGGAGAGAAGGACCAAGATTTTGTTGTATTTGACGCAATCCCTTGAGGTAGTAACAATCCTTATCCTCATGTCCAGCTTTTTCACAGAAGTGGCAGTAAAACCGAAGGGGGCATTCCTGTGGTGGGTGCCCTGGAGAGCGGCATGAGTTACACCAAACCATAGCCTTAGTCTCTTGCTGACACTTGAGCTCTTCTAACTCGCGCTTAATCTGTTCCAATGCCTCATTATGTGTAGGCTTCTCTTGTCTAAGAGAGAAGGACCTCTCCTCTTGAAGAGCTCGTTGTAGCTTTAGGGCTTCCAGTTCCCTACGTAAAGAAGTTAAAGGATCAGTAGGACTACCTTCCGAGAACACACAGGAAGTATCTATTTGAAGAGAGTTGTTGAAGAGCTTCCTAGCTCCCTCTATTCTAGTAGCAGCTGCGATGAACTCGTCGAGAGTGGCGTCGGGTCGGAGACTCTCTCGGAGTTTTTGCTGAGAAGTTTTGGGAAGCGCCTTCTCCACCCACTTTTTAACCATGAATTCACCGGGTTGTTGGGGAAGCTTGGCCACCAGCGACTTAGTTTTCGTCATAAGCTCCGCAAAAGTCTCCTCAGGTTTGAGCACCATGTTGGCCAACTCATCCAACACCTTCTCCTGGTAGTCACCTGGCCTGAAAGCTGCACAGAACTGCTGTCTTAAGGCTGCCCAAGTTGCAAAATGGTTCTCTGCAAATTGGCTGTACCATTTATCTGCTAGGCCATCCAGGGTGGATGGAAATAGTACCAAGTAAGCATCTTCTCTGTTCAGCCCACGTCCCCTACAGAGAGATACAAATCTTCTTGCATGGTCGTCAGCATCTTCTGAAGACAACCCTTTGAATGTAGGGAACTTGATGTTCACCTTGGCCAAAACACTAGCTAGTGGCTCCATGATTCCTTGCTGAGTCTGTAGCACAATAGCTTGTTGTAGAAGAATAGGAGAGAGCTTTTCCGGAGAAGGTGATCGCGAAGATGGGGAACCTGATGAAGGAATGGGTGATGTGATACGTGGAGGTATAGGTGATGAGGTTGAAGGATTTCTACAAGGTGTCAAAGGTCGTCTTCTGTGATAGTACTTCAGAGGGCTCAGTAGTGGGCTTTGACGCTCAACTGACCTCCTTGTATGTGTCATACAGTGACCTCCAAACCAACCAATCTTTGGGCAAGAAACCTTGAACTGGCTGAAGACTGGTCTAGACTCTACTAGACCATACTAGACCAGACGAGTGTCTAGACCAGACGAGTGTCTAGACCAATCGGACCAGGGACGAGGAGGACTAGACCAGGGTCTAGACCAGACAAATGACTAGACCAGCTAGACCAGGGTCGAGGGGGTCTAGACCAGAGAAGTGACTAGACCAGCTAGACCAGGGTCGAGGGGGTCTAGACCAGAGACGAGGGCAAGTTGGACCAGGGCGAGAGGGGACCAGACCAGCAAGGCGAGAGACTTAGATTGCACAGGCGAAGCGAAGAAACCAGCTACTCAACAGAGTGAGACTTCAGTTGAGGTCCCACCGTGATCGCCAAAATGAGAGCACCTGTAGCGCGGATAATGCGTCGTGCTCTCTACAGTGTGGGTGCCCCTCAGTGCAATGAGCGTGACAATCTCACTCAAACAAATGAAAACTCTCTCAAACAGAATGAAACACAGTAACAACGGATAACAACACAAAAACAATGGATAACAACAGAGACACAACAGTGGACCAGAACATGTGGACTCGACTAGCTCCAAGAACCATGTACAGACTCTGGCGTGGCAGCACACTCCGCTCCAGCCCAGGACTCACAGGTACAAATGGGGTGTCGAGGCTCAGATGTGCAAGGATGGTGAAGCAGTGCTCTGTGTAAGACTCTCTACATGACTACGTGCAAGATAAGATGGAACTATCCCAAAACGACTACTGATATGTACCACCATAGAAGCCACCAACGGCCCATAAATGTCCAGCCAGCTAAGTCTATCTCCAACTGAGTGGTGGTGGTGACCTGGCCACGACGTCCACTAGACCACCGTAGGTACCCTGCCACGTGTCACTCCCAGCCAAAGGGTCCGTCCAGTGTGAACCAGACCAACTGTAGTTAACTGTCCAACTGCATGTCCTGTGAAGTGACACTGTAGCAGTCTACACTCTCGGAGTTTTTGTTGAGAATTCTTAGGAAGAGCCTTATCTTCCCACCACTTGACCATTAATTCGCCTGGTTGCTAGGGAAGCTTGGCGACCAGAGACTCTGTTCAAGTCATGAGTTCTGCAAAAGTCTCATTTGGCTGGAGCATCAGGTTTGCCAACTCATCCAGAACTCTCTCTTGGAAGTCACCTGGTCTAAAAGCTTCACAGAACTGTTGTCTTAGTGCTGCCCAAGTAGTGAAGTGATTCTCAACAAACTTCCTATATCATTTATCAGCTAAGCCATCCAAGCTTGATGGAAAGAGCACTAGGTAGGAGTCTTCTCTGTTGAGGCCACAACCCCGGCAGAGAGATACAAATCTCCTAGCATGGTCGTCTGCATCCTCTGTGGAGAGTCCCTTGAAAGTTGGAAACTTTATGTTCACCTTAGCCAGAACGCTTGTGAGCTCCTCCATGGTTGCCTGTTGCTCTAGAGCTTGTTGTAACACAATGGGCAAGAGCTGTACTAAAGAAGGTGACTTAGGAGGTGAAGAATTGGTTGAGGGAATGAGGTAGCCGCGTGGGAAGGTAGGGGTAATGGGGCTGGTGGACTTCTACTTGGCATGAAAGGTTGATGCTTTCTATGGTAGACTAAGGTAGTACTTTAGAGGGCTCGATTGTGGGCTTTGTCGATCTTTAGACTACCTAGTATGTGTCTGTAGCGGAGCTAATATGTCATGTCCTCTATAGGGGGTGCTTCTCAATGCAATGTGCATGATACCTCACTCCATAGAATGAAAACACAGAAGACAAAGAACAACCGAGCAACAAACAACAGTACGACTTATCAGATCATGAACAGCACGAACATCGACAAACTCAAAGAAACCGATACAGACTCTGGCATGGCAGCACACTCAGCTCCAGCCCAGATCTCATAGGTACAGTGGGGGTGTCGAGGCTCAATGGTGCAGGGATGGTGCAGACGTGCTGTGTACAACTCTGATGAGAGACTCTAGATGACTTTGACCACACAAAAGTAGATGATGATGCGTACCAACCACTAGAACCAACCACTCATATGTATCTCCTAAAGAGCCACCAACAGCTGGCAGATATCCCAATCCAGCTAAGCCTATCTCCTAACTGAGGTGGTGGTGATCTAGCCACGGCGTCCACTGGACCACTATCCATAACACTTGCCACGTGTCAGTGCCCAGGCGAGAGTCCGCGCCCAGTGTGAACTCAAGCTCAACTGCAACTAACTGCTTGTCCCATGCCAGTGACACTGTAGCCCTGCTACACGTTTCCCGCCACAAGACCATTCACTGTCCCGGTGAGATAGAATAGTGAAACACGAGGAAAAACGCAATACACTCTGACTGAAGAAGGTGATGTTTGGAGAAGAATTTGAGTTCCTAGGAGGAAGTACCAATGAAGCAATGCCGATATTTGCAAGATATGTTGAAGAAGTAATGACCCCGGCTCAATGAGGTAAGCTGACCAGAAAGTAGAAACTGAGAACTGCCAAGATGAACAAATCCCACAAAGCTAGTGTAAATGCAGCCAATCTTGAAATCCATTGGTTTAAGGGGCTGCCGCAGCCATTCAACCTGTGAAAATTTCTTGATTTCTTCTAGGCAATGGTCAAAATCTAACTTGAATGCGGAAGTGGGTGAGGGCTAGGGAAGAGGGGAAGGGGTAGGTAGGGAAGGGGTGAGGGGGTTGGGCTAGATAGGGGTGCGAGGAGAGGGGATAGGGACGAAAGGGGTCTAGATAGGGGCGAGGGGAGGGGGTAGGTCCGAGAGGCAGTAGGTAGGGGTGAGTAGAGTAGAGAGGGCGAGGGGTAGTAGGTAGGGGCGAGTAGGAGTAGAGAGGGACGAGGGCCCAGGGGTAGTAGGTAGGGGCAAGTAGTAGGAGTAGAGAGGGCGAGGCCAAGTAGGGAGGGGGTGAGGTGGGAGGGAGGGGGCGGGTAGGGGCGAGGGCAAGTTAGAGGTGGATAAGGGCGAGGGGGTGTGGGGAGGGGCGAGTGTGTGTAGATAGGGGCCAGGGCAAGGGAGAGGTGGATAGGGGCGAGGGGATGTGGAGAGGGGCTAGGTAGGAAACATCATAGAAAACAGCCAGGCAAGAGCAAGAGAGACATACACAACAAGAAAATAGCAGATACCATGACTTGAGTTGCTATAATGGCAGCACCGACAGCGACGACAAACTTCCTCCTACTGCGCTTCTTTCCTTCTTTGTGAGGTTACCAAGTGTAAATGCTTTTAGTAAAGGGCCAACTGAGCAATCAACCTCTGTGACTTCTACAGTAGTTGTTGGCTTAAGTGGCTCGTTGGGCTTAGTTATGGTAGGAACACAGGAAAAGGGTGTGACCTCAGGCAAAGGTTGAATAGATAGTCCATAACAAGGCAGAGACTTGGTAGCTTCCAACTACTCTAACAGATCTTCGTCTGACCCTTCAAGTGTTGTAGGTTGTTCTTGTTCAGGGTTGGTTTCCATTGACAAAGAACCTTGCTGCACAACGGGATCCATGCCTCCTTCTAGGCAAATGGGTTGCATTGGGGAGCCACGAGTATGTATCCACATGGCGTCGTTTCCCCAATCATGAAGTGCTTTAGTGTGTCACAGCCATGGTCTACCGATGAGCAAGGGACATCCGCCCTCAACATGGGGAAGACGAACCACAACAAAATCCAAGTTAAAGGTAAAGTCTTGTACCTGCAGAGGCACTTTGTCCACTATGCCCACTGGGTAGATTGTCTGCTAGTCGGCCAATGCAACTATAAAGGGAGCAAGGCAAGTAGGCTGTAGACCCAGAGCTAACATAGTGAACTCGGGCATCAGATTGATGCCGGATCCATCATCGACTATCACTCCTGAGAAGTGCCGCCCCAAGACGGACACGGTGAGACGAGGGCTTCTATAATCCGTGAGGTGGGCAGCGGGATGGGATATCATATAGGACTTTGATGGTTGCACTGGGAGGTGTCCGCCACTAGGTCCTGCTCCGGGGTAAAGTGATTGAATAACTGAAAGGGTGTCACTCCTAAAACTCGCATGTAGCCTCAGCATGTCATATAGGGACACTTGTTGGAAGGTGTTCTTCAAGATTGTGTCTGCTGCTGGAAGCTTATCTTTTTCTACCAGTGGTTTCTCTGGTACCTTGATCTTCTGTAGATCGAAAATGCTTCCAAGAAGGCTTCATCAATATCGGAGAGCAAAGATTTGGATTCTTGCTTGTCACTGGGTGATGGCTTGTCAACAGCTGAAGGCCGGGTATCCACTGTTGTGAGAATGTGTGGGGGAGTTGAACTTGCTGGAACGCTAAGACCGAGAGCGGCTCTCTCGGCCCGAGTGAGGACGCCTGCTCGCTCCTCTACCAACTGCAGTTTATTTTGAGGGGTAACCACATGGGCAGAAGGGGGCGGCTGAGGAATGGTGCTAACTGCTATTAGATTGAGCTTGGGAAAGGTAAACTCATTCTGGCTTTGACTTGGGTTCGAAGCCGTGGATGCACGAAGTTTAGGGCAATCCTTACTGTAGTGATCCTTTATTTCAGGGCAATGACGGCAAGGCGGGGACACTTCGGGCAGGGGGCATTTGCTTTGGTAATGACCATATTCCCCGCATCTGTAGCACAAAATGGACCGATTCAATGGGCGAGTCGAAGGGCGAGGTGGTCCTTGCTCCTGGTGCATGGAGTTGGAGTTGGAGGTGGAGGGATAGAAGCTTTGAGGTGATGAGGGAGCATGGGTATGATAAAATCTCGGAGAGGGAAAAGTGCTCTGCATACCTTGCATAGGAGGGGCTGTTAGCAAAGGTGGCATGTGGTTTGGATGGCCATAGGGGGAAACCATGTTGGATGTTGGTGCGAGCCCTTGTTGGAGAGAAGGACCAAGAATTTGTTGTATTTGTCACAATCCCTTGAGGTAGTAGCAATCCTTGTCCTCGTGTCCAGACTTTTCACAGAAGTGGAAGTAAACCCGAAGGGGGCATTCATGTGGAGGTGCCCTAGAGAGAGGCATGAGCTACACCAAACCATAGCCTTAGTCTCCTGCTGAGACTTGAAAGTAGGAAACATAATATTCACCTTAGCTAGAACGCTTGGGAGCTCCTCCATGGCTGTATGTGCAGGAGCTGTTTGCAATGGAGCTTGTTGTAACACAGGGGATGAGAAGTTTATTGATGGGGGTCCCGAGGGAGGTGTAGAACTGTTTGAGGGGGAAGATAGGGGTAAAGGGGCTGGCGGACTTCTGCTTGGCACGAAGGGTTGATGCTTCCTGTGGTAGTACTTCAAAGGACTTAATAGTGGGCTTTGTCGCTCTTTTGACTGCCTTGTATGTGTCATGCAATAACCAAAAGCCCCCCAAGCTTTGAGCACAAAGACCTTTACTTCTTGACACTGGTCCAGACTCCACTAGACCAGGGCGAGTGACTAGACCTCCTGGCTAGACCTGCTCCGTGGCTAGGCCTGGACGAGAGAGGACTAGACCCGGCCTAGAGACTACTAGACCAGGATGAGAGACTTAGATCAAGATGAGTTACTAGACCAAGCTGGACTACTCTAGTCCAGACCAACACAGGCGAGAGCTTAAACGAACAGGCTTCTCGACCTGTAGGCACAGTGGAGTGAAACTTCAGTTGAGGTCCCACCCGGCATGCCAAAGATGAGAGCACCTGTAGCAGAGATAATGTGTCGTGCCCTCTATAGTGGGTCTCCTCAGTGCAATGTGCGTGATATCTCACTCCGCAAAATGAAAACATAGAAGACAAAGAACAACAGAGAGAGAACAACAGAGCAACAAACAACGGTACGACTTAGCAGATCATGAACATCACGAACATCGACAAACTCAAAGAAACCGATACAAACTCTAGCATGACAGCACACTCAGCTCCAGCCTAGATCTCATAGGTACAGTGGGGGTGTCGAGGCTCAACGGTGCAAGGATGGTGCAGACATGCTGTGTACAACTCTGATGAGAGACTCTAGATGACTGACCACACAAAAGTAGATGATGATGCGTACCCACCAATGGAACCAACCACTCATATGTATCTCCTAAATGCCACCAACAGCTGGCAAATATTCCAATCCAGCTAAGCCTATCTCCTAACTGAGGTGGTGGTGATCTGGCCATGGCGTCAACTGGACCACTATCCGTAATACTTGCCACGTGTCACTGCCCAGGCGAGAGTCCGCCCAGTGTGAATTCAAGCTCAGCTGCAACTAACTGCTTGTCCCATGCCAGTGACACTGTAGCCCTACTACAGTATCATGCAGTAACAACAACCCACCCAAGCTCTCGGCACCAAGATCCTCAAACTTGCTGGATAGTCTAGACCCACTAGACCAAACCCGCCTAGACCAGGCTAGACTCGGCTAGACCACTCCTGCTAGATAGGGGCGAGAGAGACTAGAACAGCTAGACCAAGCTGGACGTGGCGAAGATGGACTAGAACACTGGACTAGAGCGAAGCTGGTCTAGACCAAGTTGGACCACACAAACAGACTAGACCAGGCGAGGAGCTGAGCCAGCTCAACCTGTAGCTCAATGGAGTGGAGTGAGACTTCAGTTGAGGTCCCACCGGGCGTGCCAAAAGTGAGAGCACCTATAGCAGGAAGAGTGTGTCGTGCTCTCTATAGTGGGTGCTCCTCAGTGCAGTAAGCAGAAACCTCACTCCAACAGGAAGTATACATCACACAGAAACGGAACAACAGCTCAAAGCACAACAACAGACTCAGAACTCAGTGGAACTCAACAAACTCATAAGAACTTGCCTCCCATGTACTTTTCATTCTTGGGTCCTAAACTTAAGATGCTCCTTCAGCTCTACCCTAGGTTCATTCCACTATTTCCGGCCATCTTTATCAGCTTTACTCTGTAACTATATTTTACCTTTCATATCCCTTTCATTATTTCCATGATTCAAAGATGCAACAACAAGTTGGTCAGTGTGCTTGAGAGGCAAGCAAATGACCATGCTCTAACACCAATGTAACCTGCCTTTAGTACCCTAAGCAGTGGTAGGAGGCCAGAGCCTACCCTCGATTCAGCAATAACCAGAAAGGAACAAACTAAAAATCGGGGGTTTAGAGAAGATCAAGAAGAATAATAAAGAACATAACCTCCTCAAGAGACTAGAGTCTAGATAGAGGAGAAGTCCCAATCATTCCACGTGTGATACCCTTGTAGGTATTTCTTCCAAAAACTGCAATGAGCTCAAGAATTATAGAAGAGAATCACCTTGACACTCGCACACACCAAGGCAGAGCTACCATGGAAGCTCAGCCATGCAAAGGGTAAGAAATGGCATGTGCAGCATCTAAATGGCCCCAAAGAACCCGACAGTAGCCATTTTTTGCTTCTATTGTAGCCTTTAGGTGTCCAGACTATACAAAAAATCCTTATCTTTTGCACAGCATTCCAAAATTCACGTATTGCCACGACCCTAAACAGTATTAGACTCAACCACTAATCTTCAAAAGTCACCTGGAAAGACTCCAGCAAATCCATCTGCATTTTCAATGAGATCATCCAAAGGAATGCCATCAACATTATTTTTTGCCAGTAAGGAAGAGGGATACATATTGACGCCCATGCCCAGCATTCGTCCAGTCTCTTTTGCAATAGCCAACTGGTCTCCTGTACGGATGTCATGAGTTAGAAAATGCCCAAACAAATAGTGAGTCGTGATGTACAGAAACTTGTTCTATATGAGATATTTAATGGCTGTGTGCCAGCAGAATTTCAAAAATAAGTCTAAAGGAGATGCAGCACAAACTTGGAAATGTAACAAATGGATGGTTAAACATCTCTACTTTCATAAGAAGGTAAGATTAGTTTTATGGTAGTAGTAAAAGAAGCGATCAGCAGAATTTGCATCACATTGTCATTTCAAACTAAAAACTTCTCGTCTTATCTGTCACGGCAGACCAAAAACAAAAATAAGTAATACCAGCTTTCCATATTGACAAGAAAGAACTGTGCAAGGAACTTTAAGGTGAAGAATTCATTCTCTCAAGACTGGCTGCACTTGAGAGGGAAAAAGCTATCTATACCCGTCAACATCTTCACATTTATGCCCAAGCTCAAGGCTCGTCGGATAGTCTCTGCACTGTCATGACGAGGTGGGTCAAAGAGAGGAATTATGCCACAAAACTGCCATGGGCCTCCATCACCATCTAAAGTTTTTCCAGGAATCTCCTAAATTGAAAAATTCACATAGATTAGAAATGTCTTAAGGATTGTTGCTTGTTTAAGCAAGCAGATATCACCATTTAAAATCTGCTGCACTATCTCACCTGCCAAGCAACAGCAAGTGAACGAAAACCACGACCAGCATAGTTCTGAATTACTGAATGGAAATGATGATTAATTTCTTCTTGGTCACTGCATAGACCGAGAATCTGAAAGAAAAGAAAAAAATCCATACTTCTAACCACAACAATGTCAACAGTTTGCTTCCTGACAAATAACATTTAATCTATTTCAAAACCAAGATTCTGCCAAGATGCTTACAACAAAAACCATTTAATTTTTTATCCTGAGTAGTTGAGAGTATAAACCTGTTCCGGTGCCCCTTTACTAGCTCTAAACCAACGATCATCTTCATCGATATAAGTTATAGCAGTGCGTTTGATTATAGGATTGAAAGGGAGAAAATGCACCTCTGTTATGTTTTTCCTGGCCTGTTTAAATGAAGTAAAAACTCTCTCTCTCTCTCTCTCTCTCTCTCTCTCTCTCTCTCTCCTGCTAGTTCACCTGCGTGGGCTGTGGCTTGCAGCATGGGCTGCTCCCTGTTGGATATTCCATAGGCCATTCAAAATGGCCAATCCATGTGCAGTCCCCATGTCTATCAAGTGCCATCCATACTCAGTATGCTCCATATCTTGTGATATTCTAGATAGGCCCATCTCTGCAACGTCTAGCTCTCTCAACATCTCCTCTTAAGTATCATAAAGTACTCACTGGTGATGG
>NC_140941.1:146228591-146231091 GCF_014529385.1 Adiantum capillus-veneris | reverse complement strand
GATTTTGCTGGATAGGATGATTGTATGCGTGGCCCCAGCTTGCTCAAGCGCGCATGCACACGTGCACTCTCTCTCTTTCATTCTCTCTCTCTCTCTCTCTCTCTCTCTCTCTCTCTCTCTCACTCACTCACACACACACACACACACACACACACATAGTCATAATCTTTTTTTTCTCGGCTACCATTTACGGTAGAAAATTCGGGAGGGGTTCTGCCTTCTTTACCTTCATAGATTTTTAGTGGATTATTTTTTTCTAAATTTCTACTATTTCACCTTGGATTGTCATCTACTTTTGTAAAGGTAGTGGATTATTATGGTTTTTTCCTCCATCCCATACTAAAGATATGACGTGTCTGTAATATACGTTTGCCAAAATGGATTTTCCTGTATAGGATGATTGTATGTGCGGCCCCTCCTTGCTCAAGCGCGCATGCACACGTGCACTCTCTCTCTCTCTCTCTCTCTCTCACACACACACACACACACACACACACAGAGTCATAATCTTTTTTTTCTCGGCTACCATTTACGGTAGAAAATTCGGGAGGGGTTGTGCCTTCTTTATCTTGATAGATTTTTACTGGATTATTTTTTGCTAAATTTTTGCTCTTTCACCTTGGATTGTCATCCACTTTTGTAAAGGTAGTGGATTATTATTCTTTTTTCCTGCATCCCATACTAAAGATATGACGTGTCTGCAATATACGCTTGCCAAAATGGATTTTGTTGGATAGGATGATTGTATGTGTGGCCCCTGCTTGCTCAAGCGCGCATGCACATGTGCACTCTCTCACTCTCTCTCTCTCTCTCTCTATCACAAACACACAGAGTCATAATCTTTTTTTCTTGGCTGACATTTACGGTAGAAAATTCGGGAGGGGTTGTTCCTTCTTTATCTTGGTAGATTGTTCCTTCTTTATCTTGATAGATTTTTAGTGGATTATTTTTTGCTGAATTTGTACTCTTTCACCTTGGAGTGTCATCCACTTTTGTAAAGGTAGTGGATTATTATGGTTTTTTACTAAATCCCATACTAAAGATGCGACGTGTCTGCAATATACGCTTGCAGAAATGAATTTTTCTCGATAGGATGATTGTATGCGTGGCCCCTGCTTGCTCAAGCGCGCATGCACACGTGCACTCTCTCTCTCTCTCTCTCTCTCACACACACACACACACACACACACACACACACACACACACACACACACACACACACATAGTCATAATCTTTTTTTCTTGGCTATCATTTACGGTAGAAAATTCGGGAGCGGTTGTGTCTTGTTTACCTTGATAGATTTTTAGTGGATTATTTTTTGTTAAATTTGTACTCTTTCACCTTGGATTGTCATCCACTTTTGTAAAGGTAGTGGATTATTATGGTTTTTTCCTCCATCCCATACTTAAGATACGACGTGTCTGTAATATACGCTTGCCAAAATGGATTTTCCTGTATAGGATGATTGTATGTGCGGCCCGTGCTTGCTCAAGCGCGCATGAACACGTGCACTCTCTCTCTCTCTCTCTCTCTCACACACACACACACACACACACACACACACACACACACACACACACACACACACACACACACACACACAGAGTCATAATCTTTTTTTCTCGGCTACTATTTACGGTAGAAAATTCAAGAGGGGTTGTGCCTTCTTTACCTCGATAGATTTTTAGTGGATTATTCTTTTCTAAATTTGTACTCTCACCTTGGATTGTCATCCACTTTTGTAAAGGTAGTGTATTATTATGGTTTTTTCCTACATCCCATACTAAAGATATGACGTGTCTGCAATATAAGCTTGCCAAAATGGATTTTGCTGGATAGGATGATTGTATGTGTGGCCCCTGCTTGCTCAAGCGCGCATGCACATGTGGACTCTCTCACTCTCTCTCTCTCTCTCTCTCTCACACACACACAAACACACAGAGTCATAATCTTTTTTTCTCGGCTACCATTTACGGTAGAAAATTCGGGAGGGGTTGTTCCTTCTTTATCTTGATAGATTTTTAGTGGATTATTTTTTGCTGAATTTGTACTCTTTCACCTTGGATTGTCATCCACTTTTGTAAAGGTAGTGGATTATTATGGTTTTTTCCTAAATCCCATACTAAAGATACGACATGTCTGCAATATACGCTTGCCAAAATGGATTTTGCTGGATAGGATGATTGTATGCGTGGCCCCTGCATGCTCAAGCGCGCATGCACACGTGCACTCTCTCTCTCTCTCTCTCTCTCTCTCTCTCACACACTCACACACACACACACATAGTCATAATCTTTTTTTCTTGGCTACCATTTACGGTAGAAAATTCGGGAGGGGTTGTGCCTTCTTTACCTTGATAGATTTTTAGTGGATTATTTTTTGTTTAATTTGTACTCTTTCACCTTGGATTGTCATCCACTTTTGTAAAGGTAGTGGATTATTATAGTTTTTTCCTGCATCCCATACTACAAATATGACGTGTCTGCAATATATGCTTGT
>NC_140941.1:144663591-144851091 GCF_014529385.1 Adiantum capillus-veneris | reverse complement strand
GCCTAAAGTTGTTTAGGGAGATCTAGAAAGCTCAGAAATGCATTGAGCCATGTGCACCAAAGCTGCTCGTTTAGAGGTTGGTCAGATACTTTGTGAAGAGGCATGCGATGGCACAATGAGGTGGAAGGCTGTTGCACTTTTGGCATGTCAAGAGGCAGTAGAGGAGACTGTGCTTGAGTATTTTAATGATATAACTATTGTTGCAGCACATGCACATAGGTTGACCATTATGGACAAGGACAATGAAACACTAAAGAGAATACGGTGGAGGTATGATAAATTACTTGTGCCTAATAAATTCATAGACAAGACAATGAGGAATATTTTGCTCATACCTCCAACAAGGCCATAGTCAAAGGTGAAAATGGTAGAGGTCACCTATGATGTGAATACCAGATCCAAAGCTGAGCAAGAAAATCGGTGTGTAGAGGAGTCCAAGAAACTAAGAAAGAAAGAAAATGCCATAGTTGTTGTAGAAGCAGAGAAGCAAAGCTACGACACAGTAACATGTGAGATATATGCGAGAAATAATGAAATCTTATAATCAAATGAAAGATGGACTGCTAGCAGACATACAACTAGCAGATGGGTCAAGGAGACTAGCAAACCAATTCTGTTGATATTAATATATTGCTGGATCCAGATGCATAGATAATAGATTCTATTGTGTATATACGCCTAAAGTAATTCCCATTCTCTAGCTTTACACTTAGCTTCTGTGTTTGGAATAGAGAATAACTTAATTAACTGTTTGTAGTTTGATCAAGAGCCAACTTCCTCAATAAAGCTAGTCCAAAATATATATCTTGGATCCACAAATATTTGTCCTTCTCAGAATGAAGAATATCCCCCAAGGCACATTGGAGAGATGGTTTGCTCACTATCCTATGCTCCAAGTCACAACAATAATTTGTCCTATGCTCCAAGTCACAACAATAATTTTTCCATACGAGAGCAACAACCAGTGGAGCATCATATGCATTGAGCTTGACAAGCCAGTGGTATGGACTCTCAACTTAATTTGAGGAACCCATTCAAAAATAAGGTTGTGAGTATTTAGATTTTGAAATTAGTTTTATGTGGGATTAGGTATGCATGCAGTGATTGTTGTGGTTGATTAACCAATTTTTCTATTTGCAGCTACATAAAAATATTATTGCATGCATATGGCAAGCTATGTGGCAGTTACAAACTGTACAAGGGGAACATAAAAGAAGTCACTGTGCCAAATCAAACGGATGCAAACTCATGTGGATGGAGATGTCCCCTACATACTGCAGAGCTGCTTTGCACTAGAGCCTCAAGTTTTCCTGGGTTTACAAAATGGACCACGTTTACAAAAATGGTCGAGTTTACAAAAGTTTCAATCCAATGATTGAGATTAACACCACCTTGCAAGGTGAGCTTGTGTGCGTCGATCCCTTTACGTGAGTTAGGAGGTGATGTGTGTGGGATAGTGCGGGGAGGGAGGGGGGGGGGGGGGGGGGATGAAACGGAACCCTTTTTGAGTGAAGTTATTGGAGAGGAGGGTAGGTAAGTCAGCATAATCATCTCCACCTTGTGTGATACCCCTCTATTTTATGCAACACTAATATGATCCATTCAATTATCTAGGATTGTATCAAGGAGAATAATGATATATTATAAAATTAAAAAGAACAAAACCACACCCGCATGGATAGCTGTACTAACAAATGATTTAAGGAAAAGAAGAACTTGCAAAAATGCTAGCATAAGCATGGTTATTGATGTAGTTTTGGTCTTTTAGCTATATACATGGGTATAAATGTGGTAATATATCACTACAAGAGCTCTTTTAATGTTACAATGGTCTTAAAACTAGCGAGTGTCGCTTATCTATGGCTTATGTGATGATACTCGCTTATCTATTCCTTATGTGATGCCCTCTAAAATTCACATTTCCACACTCATAATGTGGCTAACTGCATAGCTAAGAGCATCGTAAAATATGTGGTATAGCGTGCTTTGCAATGTGGCTAGTCACGTTCACAAATTGTTAAACATCACTTAAGCGACATGCATCACTTATGTGACACCTATAAATTTTGAAAAAATTGTAACGCATGGGACTTTTTTTGCTCCTACATGAAGTCATTCACTCATGCTCTTTGCTTCCAGTCTCACACAGTGATGACCCTATTTCCATATAGGTAAGCCCCCCCCCCCCCCCCCAAACACAACAACACACACACACACACACATGGACACAATGATATACACACGCACACACACTTGCATTCACACACACACAAACATGCATGCATATATATATATATGTGTGTGTGTGTGTGTGTGTGTAATATATGTGTGCGTGTGTAATTAATATATATATATATATATATATATATATATATATATATATATATATATATATATATATTTATATATATATATATATATATATATATATATAGAGAGAGAGAGAGAGAGAGAGAGAGAGAGAGAGAGAGAGAGAGAGAGAGGATAATATAACACAGAATTGGACCACAAATTAAAAAGGGTTTCTTTCCTTTTAGGGTTTAGGCCTTTTATGATCAATTACAACCTGTTCACATGAAGGTTGGATACCCAAGTTGGGTTGACCCTAACAATCATCCCCTTTAGCCAAACTTGGCATAATTATCATCATCATCATATGCCTCCTTGAAATAAGTTTGACACTCTCATGACACCATGAGATTTTGGTATACTTGTCAATTGTGAGTTTGAAGTTTTCTCACAACCACGTGCTACTATCGAGCTACCATCATGTGGGGGCTTTGTTCTACTCCCAAAACTTGGGTTTAGGTTTGCCCCTGTACCTCATGAGATATGATCACAAAACAAGGTCAGGCTTTCATAATTCATAAGGAAGATCTTACCGTCGTGTCAACTTTATTGTTGAGATAGTGTCTACTCCCTTTACAACTAATTATCATGTGGGGCTTTGCACCAAATTTACTCATCATGGTCATTGTGTATACAATCATCATCAAATGGATTTTGCCATACATAATCATAATTGTGTGAACAACCTCCAAGAATAAAACAAGGCTATTTAATATCTTTGATAAAAGGGAAGCTTCAATGAATAAAAAACAAAAAATTAACATCCATAGCAGGGATCATGAGAACTTATGTCTCTATGAGCGTGTGGCGTGCCACTCTATCGGTGCACCCTTTATTCCACTAGCTTAGAATCATATGGTGCCCAAAGCACCTACTGATATTCTCAACTTTTGCGCCATCCTCCAAAACCAATGCAAATTTGGTAAGGAAATGTGAAAATGCATTCTCCTTGATAGTTTTTCCATCTTCTTGCAATTTCATTGAAACCATAGGTGGCAACCAATTGCTCATCATCTCAATTGAATTGGAATCCTTTGATTGCGGCTTATTGTAATCAACACTTATACACATCTCCTTCTCTAGTGCGTCCTTTTGTTGCAACAACGGAAGCTTCTTGACCACCTAAAGCTTGAAGAGTTTTTTGATCATATCATTAAAAGGTTATGGTGGATTAGCTAGAGAGACATTAATGGCTAATACATGTAATTAGCACACTAACTGTTAGCAACGGCTAACACAGGCTACACCGAATATGCATCAAGTAGGAGACATCTATGGATGTCACAATATTTCCCACTCATTTTGTATAAGTCTTGGGCTCACTTGGAGTTCCAAAGTTGTATATGGTAGTTTGAGGGCTTAAGCTTTAACCCACAATAGAAGGGATTGTGGTGAAAGCCCTTAAAAGGAAGCCTTTAGGCAAGGAGGCTTCATTCTTAAGTATCCACTCTTGAGGATCCACTTTTGAGAGCTCCCTCTCTTTTGAGTGTTAACTCTATGGCCTAGCCTTGAGCTTAATGTTTATGCTTGAGAGGCTAGTGCTAACCATTGTAATTAGAGTAAGCTCTTCTTGATTAATCTAATCCTTATTTTCTCATTAGTCTCTTCTTCTTTACATTTCATCTTGTCATGAAGTAGTATTACACTTTCATTATTCTAGATTTGAGAGATGTATGTACTTCTTGCTATTAACCACTTTTATCTCTCTACGAGAAATTGATTTGTGATATTTAGCATCACAAATTAGGTTGATTAAGTTGGGTCTTAATCTTGTAGTTTGTGTGTGTGCCCTATTCTTTGCTTATGTGTAGATAGGTTTTATGAAGCTCTAGCACCATTCACCTCGTGTGTGTAGCTATTGATGAAGTGCCGTAATTGACATGTGGTAATTAGCGTGTGCCTATCATTAGTGTGCTTATCATTAGTGTGCTTGGGATTTCTAGTCTATGGCAAGTCGGATTTTGGTGGACTTGATGTGTGTAGGAGTTGTTAGATTAGTGATTAGAGTAAGTTTAGAGTTAGTCTTGCCATGGCTAATCTCTACTTGCATTGGAGAGGTGATCTCTTGAATCCTCTATTCCATTCATCCGATGCTCGTGCTTCCATGCCCTAGCCGGGTTGCCGATCCACGGATTTGATAATTTTGCGGGTTGCGATTAGGTCGTGCTACAACGCCTCCCTACATTTGGCACCGTTGTTGGGGATCGATAACCTAAGATAGTGAGTTCAGGATGTGTAGAATAGAGTAATTTCACTACTAATTTTGTTGGTTTTTGAGTGTGTAACTCGATTTTGGTGTGATTTGATGATGTTTGTGCAAGAGACTGATGCTAATGTTGAGTTATGAATACCCCCAAACCCCCAATTCCACCCCCAATTTTACTAATTTCATGCTAAACCTTGCTAATTCGCTTCATTTCCATGCTAATTGTACTAATTTCATGCTAATCTTTACTAATTTTGACTAACCTTGCTAACCTAATCACTAACATTTGAAGTGTAAAGTATGTGAAATCCCCTTGCAAGAGGTGGAATCATCAATCTAATCAAGTTAATTGTGCTAATTTATGTCCTGATTTGATGATTTGAGTGTTTGAATTTTGGCATACAAATGGTCAATTTTGGAGCCGATTTGATGGTGCACACACTTGTGTGTGCAATGATGCGTATTTGTGTGGAGCAAAAGAATAGCTTGGAGTGTAATTACAATGTAAGTGCACTCACTTGTTATGTCAATTCTTGATTGATTAATGAGGTTCAATGTTGCTAATTATTTGCTAAAATTAGGTGTGTAACACAAATTGACCTACACTTTGCACCTAATTTGATACACTTGGAATGAAATTGACAGTCAAATTGTGACTAACAAAATTTGTGTGTATCAAAATAATGCTTAATTACCATCAAGAATTTATGTGTGTGCATAAAAATCATTGTGTGTGTAATGCAACAAAGAGGGAAAAAACTGTCAAAAAATTCAAGTGTGTGTGCACCTAATCTTGAGTGTGTGCATGCATAAAAATTGATGGAATTGATGATTATGAGTATGAAATCATGTAAATGATTTGTATGTTAGGCTAATTCAATCATTGGATAAGCCTAAATGCCAAAAAAAGGGCAAAAATTGAGTGTGTGTGCTTATCCAAGGCCACTTAATTTTCTATAATTGATGGTCAATTAGGGCATCTAAATGATTTTTGATTGTGAAATGATCATAAAAAGTGTGTGCAATCATTAGATGAAAGCCTAAATGCATTGCCAATTGAGAAAAATTTGATCATTTGTGCTTAATTTTTGAAGTGTCTGCATTGCTTGATTGGGTAAAAATAGTGTAATTTTTAAGAAATTGAGCATGCATGCATTCACTTATGCTTGATTGAGTCTGCAATTTGAGCATTACAATGTGGAATTGGTGTAATTTTTGCATAAAATTTTGGCTTAAATTTGGGTGTGTGTGCCTACTCAATGGCATGTGCAATCCGGTGCTTGAATGAATAATTGGTAATTTTTACCAATTATGACGATTTATTTGGCTAAATAATTGATGTGTATGCCAATTTTATGGGAATTGATAAAAAATTCATTGAATTGTACCTTTGCAAATGCTATATGTTGGAATTAGGGTTGCAGAGAAATGCACACAGCTTGGAGAAGACGAAGGAAGCTCAAGGCACACAATAGAGAGTGTGTTACTTAGTGTGCAGTGGAAAGATAGATAGCCCTAGAGTGATGGGCGTATACACAATGCTCGGGTGAAAAAACCTCCTAAAGAGGGAAAAAATGCCCCCGCGGTCCTAGTGTGTTCACACACATCAATACCACATGTATATGGTAAAAAATCCCCCCTAGAGTGATGCGGTGGACGAGGGCTGGCACATGAGTAAAGGGAAGTGCCATGCCTTGAGGACATGATCACTCCACAAAGGGGAGTAAGCCCAAATCTTTGCAGAAAGCTTCAAGCTTATCACGAGACAATGCCTTTGTGAAAAGATCTGCAAGGTTGTCCTGTGTTGGCACATAAGCCAAGCTGATCTCTCCTGCTGAGAGCCTCTCCCTGACATAGTGGTAATGCACCTCAATGTGCTTTGTGCGAGCATGAAAAACTCGGTTCCTCGCAACTGCCAATGCGCTCTGACTGTCAGTGTAGATAGTGTTGGCAGTGTCTTGTCCAACACCCAAATCAACCATAAGGCGTCTGAGCCATACACACTTAACCGTAGCTGTGAAGACTACCCTGTACTCAGCCTCACAACTCGAAGTGGCCACAGTAGTTTGCTTCTTGCTCAACCATGATATACATGAACTGCCAAGCATGAAACAAAAACCACTTGTGGATGCTCACGTGTCCAAACAACCAGCCCAATCTGAATCCGAAAAAGCATGTAAGTCTGGCAGCAATGATCCCCCCTTGTGATAAAACAAGCCAAGCTGTAAAGTGCCACTAAGGTAGCGGAAAATCCTCTTGATAGCCTGCTAATGCTTAGACCCTGGGCTATGCATAAATCTGCTGACGTGTGAGACTGCAAACTGAATATGTCATAAAATCTAATATCTAACCAACCCAAATGATTTTCTCATATTAAATTGATCACTTAATGTGGGAGAATAAACGGGAACAAGTGTTAAGATATAGATATGTGCTTATAGATCTATCTCAACACGGGGCCAATAGTAAAGGGGCCCAAATGGGAGATGGTCTATCAAGAGCAAGGCTAACCAATGGAGCATAAGACCTTAGGGTTAGCTTCATTGAAGACCTCCAATAATGTGTGTAAAAGTCCTTTGACCTTAGGTAAGCTAGGGCTGAGCTTGAGGTGGGAACCCGGCCCAAACTCGAGGTGCTTGTCGTGCTTGAGGTGCTTGTCCTGCTTGAGGTGCTTGTCATGCTTGAGGTTCTTGATTAAGATTCTTGAGGTGCTTGACTGGCTCCATGCTTGAGGTGCTTGACTTGGTGCATGATTAAGGTGCTTGAGGTGCCTTGATAAGCTTGCTTGAGATGCTTGTGGGAACACCCCCTACTTCAAGTGCTTAGTCATGCTTGATGACTAAGGGGCTTGCTCATCCAAAGTCAAAAAGATCCCTACAAGGAGGGGGGCGAGCCTACAGGGGGGGGGGGGCGATGAGAGAGAACACACTCACACACACACAAGGGAAGCCCCAGCTTGAAGAGGCAGCAAGGACACTTGTCATGTTCCTCCTCATGTTGCCCTCATGGTGTGCCTGAAACCTATTGGTTGGCCACCCAAAGGGTCCAATGATAATAAAGGATATTTAATTAATTGATTTTGCATTTATCAAGTCCTCTCTCTCAAAGGGGAAAGGGGGACACTTATCCCAAGGCTATCCCTGTTGCTTGTAATGGCTCCTGCTTGTGATTGGCTAGGCCTGGAGGGGTCCAATGAGCTTCAAGCATGATCTAGAAGGGGGGGCCGACCCAAGAAAGCTAGGGGGGTGCTTAGGGGGTATACTCACCCACACACACTCACAAACACTCTCATTGTGTACTATGCAAAGTGCAAGAGGTCCCTCTCTTTCTCCAAGCAAGTAGAGGTTGAGAGCCTACACCAACACTCTTGGCTATGGAGTGCAAATCCATCCAAGAGCCATGATTCAATGCTTGAGCTTGACATCTATTTCTTCTTCATTACTATGCTATTATGTATGCTAGCACAAGAGTTATGATAAGTGAGGAACTAGCTCTTTCTCGTATGAAATGTTTCCCCTACCCTCATTCCCTGCTAGCTCTCTCCACCTTCGAAGGTGTTTGAGGTCTTGGGACTGAGGCTTGGTATAGTTAAATCTTTCTTCACGTTTAGGTTATGCTATGATGGTGATGCATGAAGCTTTCCATCTTCATTGCTTCACCTAGGTCACAAGGAACACAAAGAATGTATTGTAACAAGTCTCTCTTTATGGGAGAAATCATAATACAAATGCCTATTGGAGGGGGGACCGGCTCCACATAAATCCGGTCCTCGACTGTTGTCATGTTCTCTAAATTCTCTCTCTTGCAAAAGTATTGTCTATGCCAAGTTAACTAATTGCTATGATTATGTTGCTATCTTCAATTATGTCTACCCGCTATGCTCACAAAATCATTTCTTGAAAGTACTCTCATTAAATTCTGCTACTCTCAAATTGAATAGGCAAATCCATTACATTGGTATCAGAGCATTTGGTTTCTCTTTTCTTGCTTAAGAAGAGAGGTCCTTAAGTAGCCTATAAATGGTTGATGTTGTTAATTATAATAGAGTAAGTGGAACTGGGATCTAATATCGGTTTTGTTAAGCCCACTATGTGGGGGATGGTGCACACCTCGGGAGCTTTGGACTTAATAATGGAGTCTTTTCAGACTTGCCTACGGCTTTACCATTATTGAGCCATAAGAAGTCCGAAAGGAGCTAGCCCTTGGCAACTCTGCTATGTTAGACCTACTCCTCTACTCTCTATAATTAACCACTTTGAGCCGTGGGTGTAGATACTTAAGAGCCGATTTTCAAAGGCTAAGAGGAGTGGCAACTAAGGTTTTGTATTGCCAAAGCATACACTAAGTATAAACATAAATTTTGTTAACATGGCTGACAATAATCAAGAGAGTAGAATGAACATTGATAGCTTTGATTTTGCACATGAAGGTGCTAATGATGATGCTCCCATGTTTGTGAATTATCTCATCACTAGGTTGCAACAAGCTATGGGCAACCCTGCTTTGCAAGCCGAAGTTACTCAACAACTTCGTGCTTATGGAATTTCCCTTCCTCTCCCAGAGGAGAGAGAGCTTAGGAGGCCTCTTGAAGAGACCCCCAAAAGAAGACTCTCTCCCATTCGAGAGGAGGAATCCAAAGAGAAAGAAAGCAATGACAGTCTAAGTTCTTCTGAAGATGTGGCTCCACGAAGACGGCGGTCTAGACGATCGCCTACTCCTCCCAAGAGGAAAAGAGAAACCCATAGTCCTTCTCCTCATCACTCTGAAAGGCAAGAGAGGAAACAAAGGAAGAAAAGGGCTAGGAAGAGGTCACCCTCTTCTCCTTCTTCTTCACCTTCCTCCTCTTACGATGAAAGTTATGGCTATTCTCCTAGAGAATACAAGAGGGGAGGACATCGCAAATCATTTCCTGCATGGCGAAGGTCGCAAAAGCTAAAGAAGTTCAAGGAGGGAGGAAAGAGTATCTCTTTTCTCACCTATGATGGCACCTTTGGTGCTACCGACAAAGTGTTGGCCTTTATCTAGCAATTTGATGCGGCCTTTGGGGACGAGGGCTTCACAGAGTCCTCCAAGCTACGCCATGTAGCTATGCACTTCCAAAAATCAGCTCGTCAATGGTGGGCTAGCCTTCGTGGCAATGGAGAAGCCCCAAAGACATGGAAAACTCTACGAGTTTCCATCATGAAGCAATTTCTTCCAAGTGATACTAAAGATAAAGTTCTTACCGAATGGCGCGGCTTGAAGCTCCTCTCTCATGAGTCTATCAACAAGTATGTAGACAAGTTTTGGGATTTACATCTCAAAGCTACTGTCTTTCAAAAGATAGACTTTGCCGAGCAAAGATAGCAATTTTGTGCGGGATTACCTGAAGAGATGGCCGAATACATCAACTCTCAACGGCCCGATACTATTACCGAAGTAATCCACCACACCATGGTTGCTTCACGCATCAATTTCCATCAAGGGGCTAGACGTAATGTCAAGCCCATGGAAAACAAAGATAAAAATGATGCAAAGGGGAAATCCAATGCTCAAAATAATTCCCAAGGCACTTCCAACAATAACAACAATCGGTCCAAGGAGAAGGGAGTTTACAAAGGTAAAAACAAACTCTCTCCTGAAGAGCTTGAAGCTTTTCGCAAGGACCATAAGTGTTTCAAGTGTGGAGAGCAAGGACATGGCTATCGTTCTTGCCCCAAGAAGAATACTCGCAATGAGACTCATAGGGCTTCCACCATCGAAGCTCCAAAAGAGGATGCTCATTGCAAAGGATCATCACTTTCCTATGCATGGGGAAAGGTAAGAGAGCATGATGCCTTCATCTTGTTTGACCCAGGCTCTACTCTCAACTTCATATCAATAGAGTTGGCCACCAAGTTGGGCTTTCAAGCTTTTGAGATGGGAGATATAGTAACAGCTGATGCAGCTTTCAAGGGACAACAAGCCTCCGTTACTCCCTTGATTGGGAAGTTGAGGCTTCATGTCCAAAGCTATGTCGACAAAGAAGACTTCTTCATCTCTCCTCTCCAACATCAGGATGTTATCCTAGGGGCACCATGGTTTGATCGCATGGCTGCCAACATGAAGTTCCCTGAAAGGAGAATTTACTTCACCTACAGGGGAAATAACATGTATATAGATGCTAGTGAGCGTGGTCGCACTATTCCACTTGTAAATCCTCTTTCTTTTGATAAATCAATGAAGAGCTCAGTTTCTGCGTACATGATTTATGTCAAAGAGTCTCTAAAAGCTAATAATGTTTCATCAAATGAAAATGATAGGAATCAAGAAGAGTTAGACGTGTCTACTTTTCTAAAAGGATTCCAAGATGTGTTCATCGATGATATCCCTATGGACCTACCTCCAAAACAAGGGGATGATGACCATTGTATTGAGCTCCTTCCAGGAAGCTCACCGCCTAGCAAACCTCCTTATCGAGTCTCACAAGCTCAACAAGAGGAGATTATGAGACAAGTACAGGAATTGGTAGACAAAGGGATGGTGAGGCCTAGTTCCTCTCCCTTTTGTTCTCCAGTCCTTTTAGTGCAAAAGAAAGATGGTACATACCGTATGTGTGTGGACTATTGAGCACTAAACCATATCACTATCAAAAACAGATTTCCCGTGCCTCGGGTAGAAGATCTGTTTGATAAGCTACAAGGCTCTACCTACTTCAGTAGGATTGACCTTAATAGTGGCTATCATCAAATAAGGATAGTGGATGAAGATATCCTAAAGACCGCGTTTTGCACAACATTTGGTCTTTATGAATATCTAGTCATGCCTTTTGGCTTGACTAATGCACCAGCTACTTTCAATCGTCTCATGGAGAAAATTTTTAGACCATATCGTAAATTCACTGGAGTGTTCTTTGATGATATCATCATCTACTCCAAGTCTTTGGAGGAACATAAGCAACATCTCCAAGTGATTTTTCAAGCCTTGAGGGAGAAAAAACTTTTTCTCAACCAAAAGAAAAGTGAATTCTTCCTTCAAGAGATTCAATATCTAGGTCATATTATCTCTCACGATGGTATTCGTATGGATCCATCAAAGTTAGAGGTAATAAAATCATGGCCTAACCCAAGGAATCTACATGAGCTAAGAAGCTTTATTGGTATGTGTGCATACTATAGACGCTTCATAGCAAAATTCTCTCAAGTAGCAGGACCACTACACGACCTAACAAAGAAGAACGTTAAGTTTGTATGGACTGCTAAGGAGCAAAATGCTTTTGAAAAACTCAAAGAGAAGCTTACTTCCCAACCAGTCCTTGTGCTTCCGGATCTCTCAAAGCCATTTGAGGTCCAATGTGATGCTTGTGGTGATTGCCTTGGAGCGGTTTTGCTTCAAGAAGGGCATGCCATAGCATATGAGAGCCGAAGGCTCAATAGTGATGAACGAGTCTTGGGCATTTATGAGAAAGAGCTTTTAGCTGTTCTACATGCCCTAGACACATGGAAGCACTACCTATTGGAGACTCCATTTTTCCTACGAACCGACCACCAAAGTCTCAAGTATTTCATGACCCAAACCAAGCTTTCCGACAAACAAATGAGGTGGGCAAATTTTCTTTCGCAATTTAATTTCCATATTGCTCACATAGCTGGTAAGCACAATGAAGTTGCTGATGCACTTTCACGACGACCAAAAGTTAATGCGGTGTTTATAGCTACTCACAATGATCTATCCTCTATGATAGATGAGTATGCTACTGACCCTGACTTTAGAGACATAATGTCAGCCCTTGCTTTGGGGAAGAAAGAGGAACCATTCACCTTGCAAGATGGTTATCTTCTCCACGGAAATAGGCTATGTGTTACCCATTCCCTTCGTGAGAAGGTTATGTATGAATCCCATGCTCCTCCATATGCAGGGCATAGAGGTATTCAACCTACTCTCCGAGGAGTAGAGACGTATTTCTATTGGCCTACCATGAAAGTGGACATACAAGAGTATGTTTCAAAATGTGTAGTATGCCAAAAGACCAAGTATGATAGAGGGAAGCAACCTGGATTACTCCAGCCATTGCCTATTCCAAATTCACCATGGGAGAGTATATCCATGGATTTCATCTTTGGATTACCCAAGTCGATCCATGGGAATACAAGAATATGGACAATAGTCGACAGGTTTAGCAAGCAAGCACATTTTATTCCTGTCAAAAAGACTATTAAGGCACATCAAATGGAAACTCTCTTCATATCTCAGATTTTCAAGTACCATGGATTACCCACATCCATCGTGTCAGATAGAGATCCTAGAATGACCAGTAATTTCTGGAAAGGTCTCTTTGAAAATCTAGGAACAAGATTGAATTTCTCTTCGGCCTATCACCCACAAACGGATGGCCAAAGTGAGATAGCCAATCTTACGATACTCGATGTACTCAAGACTTATGTTACCGAAGTAGATCAACGCTCACAATGGGAAAAGTATTTACCTCTAGTAGAGTATGCCTACAATAATACTGTCCATACTTCTACGGGGAAAGCACCTTTCGAGATCATAGAGGGAAGGCTTAAAAGTCCCTTGCTACTCAAAGTACATGGGAAGATCTTCGCCGCCGATGAGTATAGTTGTGACCTACAAGAATCTTTTCAAAAGATTAGGGAGGCTATAGCCATCTCTCAACAAAGGAAAAAAGCTGCTTCTGATCGATAAGCACAGAAGAGCCTTAATGTTCAAAGAAAATGATTGGGTCTTACTCAAGTTTCCTAAGGCTCAATTAAGGCAAACGACGGGCAAAAATCCTACGGGCCATCAAAAGTATTATGCTAAACTAGCAAAAAGATACTATGGTCCTTTCCAAATCTTGAAGCCCATCAATGAGACGGATAATCAACTCAAGTTACCCAACCATTGGCTTATACACAATGCCTTTCATGTAAGCCTACTTAAGCCCTACAAAGGAGAGCCACCAACTGAACCAATTATTGAAGACCCTCCCGAAGTTGAAGACCAAGAAGAGGTGCTACAACCCGAAGCTGTCCTTCGGCATGAAGACAAGGTACTACGACATGGTAAGATAATCCGACGGTATCTTATTAAGTTCAAAAATTATCCTTTTGAAGATGCTAGATGGATGCAAGGAGTACAACTTAAGGATAGTATGAACCTTGTCAATGCTTACAATGCTACATTAGAGTAAGCAAATGTACAAATTTCTTTTAAATGACTCATGTTTTTGTCTTATAAGACTACCCCTCTTTTTAATTGTGCACAAATTTAACTAGTATGCATGCTTAGAATCATGTTTGTGATGACGACGTCTCTCAAACACCAAGTAGAATTTGTCACTCTACTTTGGGAGAATGAAATGGAATAAAGAGCAGACATGCTTGCGGCAGGTATGTCTCCCAAGCACCAAATGGATTAGTCATCCATCTTGGAAAGATGTCGTAGGGTAACAAAGGGATCCTCTATCCGCTAAGTACGATTGACTAATGACTAAGGCTTTATCTCTTCTACCTCATAGTCGAGGACGACTATGATTTCAAGAGAGAGGTAATATCATAAAATCTAATATCTAACCAACCCAAATGATTTTCTCATATTAAATTGATCACTTAATGTGGGAGAATAAACGGGAACAAGTGTTAAGATATAGATATGTGCTTATAGATCTATCTCAACATGGGGCCAATAGTAAAGGGGCCCAAATGGGAGATGGTCTATCAAGAGCAAGGATAACCAATGGAGCATAAGACCTTAGGATTAGCTTCATTGAAGACCTCCAATAATGTGTGTAAAAGTCCTTTGACCTTAGGTAAGCTAGGGCTGAGCTTGAGGTGGGAACCCGGCCCAAACTCGAGGTGCTTGTCGTGCTTGAGGTGCTTGTCCTGCTTGAGGTGCTTGTCATGCTTGAGGTGCTTGATTAAGATGCTTGAGGTGCTTGACTGGCTCCATGCTTGAGGTGCTTGACTTGGTGCATGATTAAGGTGCTTGAGGTGCCTTGAGAAGCTTGCTTGAGATGCTTGTGGGAACACCCCCTACTTCAAGTGCTTAGTCATGCTTGATGACTAAGGGGCTTGCTCATCCAAAGTCAAAAAGATCCCTACAAGGAGGGGGGCGAGCCTACAAGGGGGGGGGGGGATGAGAGAGAACACACTCACACACACACAAGGGAAGCCCCAGCTTGAAGAGGCAGCAAGGACACTTGTCAAGTTCCTCCTCATGTTGCCCTCATGGTGTGCCTGAAACCTATTGGTTGGCCACCCAAGGGGTCCAATGATAATAAAGGATATTTAATTAATTGATTTTGCATTTATCAAGTCCTCTCTCTCAAAGGGGAAAGGGGGACACTTGTCCCAAGGCTATCCCTGTTGCTTGTAATGGCTCCTGCTTGTGATTGGCTAGGCCTGGAGGGGTCCAATGAGCTTCAAGCATGAGCTACAAGGGGGGTCGACCCAATCAAGCTAGGGGGGTGCTTAGGGGGTATACTCACCCACACACACTCACAAACACTCTCATTGTGTACTATGCAAAGTGCAAGAGCTCCCTCTCTTTCTCCAAGCAAGTAGAGGTTGAGAGCCTACACCAACACTCTTGGCTATGGAGTGCAAATCCATCCAAGAGCCATGCTTCAATGCTTGAGCTTGACATCTATTTCTTCTTCATTACTATGCTATTATGTATGCTAGCACAAGAGTTATGATAAGTGAGGAACTAGCTCTTTCTCGTATGAAATGTTTCCCCTACCCTCATTCCCTGCTAGCTCTCTCCACCTTCGAAGGTGTTTGAGGTCTTGGGACTGAGGCTTGGTATAGTTAAATCTTTCTTCACATTTAGGTTATGCTATGATGGTGATGCATGAAGCTTTCCATCTTCATTGATTCACCTAGGTCACAAGGAACACAAAGAATGTATTGTAACAAGTCTCTCTTTATGGGAGAAATCATAATACAAATGCCTATTGGAGGGGGGACCGGATCCACATAAATCCGGTCCTCAACTGTTGTCATGTTCTCTAAATTCTCTCTCTTGCAAAAGTATTGTCTATGCCAAGTTAACTAATTGCTATGATTATGTTGCTATCTTCAATTATGTCTACCCGCTATGCTCACAAAATCATTTCTTGAAAGTACTCTCATTAAATTCTGCTACTCTCAAATTGAATAGGCAAATTCCATTACATTGGTATCAGAGCATTTGGTTTCTCTTTTCTTGCTTAAGAAGAGAGGTCCTTAAGTAGCCTATAAATGGTTGATGTTGTTAATTATAATAGAGTAAGTGGAACTGGGATCTAATATCGGTTTTGTTAAGCCCACTATGTGGGGGATGGTGCACACCTCGGGAGCTTTGGACTTAATAATGGAGTCTTTTTAGCCTTGCCTACGGCTTTACCATTATTGAGCCATAAGAAGTCTGAAAGGAGCTAGCCCTTGGCAACTCTGCTATGTTAGACCTACTCCTCTACTCTCTATAATTAACCACTTTGAGCCGTGGGTGTAGATACTTAAGAGCCGATTTTCAAAGGCTAAGAGGAGTGGCAACTAAGGTTTTGTATTGCCAAAGCATACAATAAGTATAAACATAAATTTTGTTAACATGGCTGACAATAATCAAGAGAGTAGAATGAACATTGATAGCTTTGATTTTGCACATGAAGGTGCTAATGATGATGCTCCCATGTTTGTGAATTATCTCATCACTAGGTTGCAACAAGCTATGGGCAACCCTGCTTTGCAAGCCGAAGTTACTCAACAACTTCGTGCTTATGGAATTTCCCTTCCTCTCCCAGAGGAGAGAGAGCTTAGGAGGCCTCTTGACGAGACCCCCAAAAGAAGACTCTCTCCCATTCGAGAGGAGGAATCCAAAGAGAAAGAAAGCAATGACAGTCTAAGTTCTTCTGAAGATGTGGCTCCACGAAGACGGCGGTCTAGACGATCGCCTACTCCTCCCAAGAGGAAAAGAGAAACCCATAGTCCTTCTCCTCATCACTCTGAAAGGCAAGAGAGGAAACAAAGGAAGAAAAGGGCTAGGAAGAGGTCACCCTCTTCTCCTTCTTCTTCACCTTCCTCCTCTTACGATGAAAGTTATGGCTATTCTCCTAGAGAATACAAGAGGGGAGGACATCGCAAATCATTTCCTGCATGGCGAAGGTCACAAAAGCTAAAGAAGTTCAAGGAGGGAGGAAAGAGTGTCTCTTTTCTCACCTATGATGGCACCTTTGGTGCTACCGACAAAGTGTTGGCCTTCATCTAGCAATTTGATGCGGCCTTTGGGGACGAGGGCTTCACAGAGTCCTCCAAGCTACGCCATGTAGCTATGCACTTCCAAAAATCAGCTCGTCAATGGTGGGCTAGCCTTCGTGGCAATGGAGAAGCCCCAAAGACATGGAAAACTCTATGAGTTTCCATCATGAAGCAATTTCTTCCAAGTGATACTAAAGATAAAGTTCTTACCGAATGGCGCGGCTTGAAGCTCCTCTCTCATGAGTCTATCAACAAGTATGTAGACAAGTTTTGGGATTTACATCTCAAAGCTACTGTCTTTCAAAAGATAGACTTTGCCGAGCAAAGACAGCAATTTTGTGCGGGATTACCTGAAGAGATGGCCAAAATGAGCTGCCAATGCACATAGAAAACGCAGAGTAGTCATACGACAAGTGGGAGCAAAAGTCTCTTCATAATCTATGCCTTTTAGTTGTGCATAACCCTTTGCAACAAGTCGAGCCTTATGTCAATCGATCTCACCATCCGGCTTGCGTTTCAAGTTGTAAACCCACTTCGTACCATTGGCCTTTTTGGCAGGAGGCAAATCACATAAAGTCCACGTGTCATTTTCTATAAGTGCATCATATGCTGATTGCCTGGCAGCCATTCAATTTTTTGAATTCTGTGCTTCATGAAAAGACAGAGGCTCCTCAACATCATGTAAGCTAGACACAGCCAAAGCATAACAATCTGATGCATAAGATGCATGGAGAGAGCCTGAACGAGTACGACTAGACAAAGGTGCATCCAATTTACTGTCACGCAAAGTGTGCACCAGCCGTTTTGGCATACCTCTAGCCTGCTCATTTTCAGCCCTTTCCTCATCAAGTACATCATGTACATCTGCATCAGTATTAGGCTGATCTATAACATTTTTAGAAACCCCCATAGACTGTACATTTGCGTCATTGGAACTTACATTAGTATTTCCACCACTGAAAAGAGGCAACAAAGTGTCATAAATGTCCTGTGAGCTTACATTACTGTCTCTAGTACATGATAGCAAGGGCTGAACAAAATCTTCCAAAAACACTACATCTCGTGAAACCATAATACGTTTTGTTTGCGGATGATACAACCTGTAACCTTTGCTTTCAGCACTATAACTAACAAAAATACATTTGACAGCCTTATCATCCAATTTTCTTCGCTGTGTTTTTGGCACCAAAGCATATGCCAAACAGCCAAAAACACGCATGTTCTCAATAGAAGGCTTTCTATCATGACATGCTTCATATGGAGTAATAGACTGCAAAGGTTTCTTAGGACACCTGTTTAGTACATAAGTGGCACACATGATGGCCTCAAGCCAAAATGAATGCGGCAAAGCTTGAATTTTAACCATACATCGTGCCATTTCCTTAAGTGACCTGTTTTTCCTCTCAGCAACACCGTTTTGCTGAGGTGTATAAGGCACTGTATGTTGGTGTTTTATCCCACGACTAGCTAGAAATGTGTTGAATTCATGAGACATATACTCCCCCCCTCAATCGGAACGGAGGGTCACTACAAGAGGCTGTGTGCTCTTGTGACGCTGTTAGCGACGGAAATACACTGGGTTTTTATAACCCCCGGCGTCGCTAAAATCGTCGCTATAACCGTCGCTATAGGTGTCACTATATGCGTCGCTATGAGCGTCGCTATATAGCGACGCCTATAGCGACGGTTATAGAGACGTTTACACAGAAGACTATAGCGACGCTCATAGCGACGCTACAGAGCCATAAATAGCGACGGTTATAGCGATGCTCGAGAGAATTTTTTTTTGGTGACAGTGCATTGAATGCCCTGCCACCCATCAACCATATTGTACTTGATTCACTTTTTAAAAAAAGTGCAAGGGTAGATAATAGACCCAAAATAGTCACCCACAAGACGCATTGTTTGCAAAATTGAGAAGCGTAAAATTGATAATTGTACACATCATAGGCAAAATGAATTGATTGGCAAATGTAATAATGACAATTGTACAACATCATAGGCATAAAGAATTGATTGGCAAAAGGAACTGTGGTGACAAATGTAATAATATACATGGTTCAAAAAGACGTATAAAATCCGTCTCATGATACATAAGCTATGAGAAACCCTAAACTAATGCTATCTAGCTACGGCTAAACTGACGTCGTCTAGTCAGACGTCTCATCGCGTCCAAGCGGCGTATCTGTCGGATTCTGCAAAAAAAGACAATAAGACAGCTTTCAGTAAGTATAAACATATAACGACATTTATAAAACAATACAAAAAATAGAAAAGAGTAAACCCTAATACTAACCATGCCGCCGCGAGAACTGAGAATGTCCATCAGGGCGTTTAAGCCCTTCCTGCCTGCGTACTCGCGCTCGTACGATGTGGGATCACGTCCTGTCATCGACCACTGTCAAAACATACAAAGATTTCATTATGTTAGAATTAAAAAACTCATAAACCCTAAACTATCGAACATAAAGAGCAATGCGAAAACACTTACAAAATCGGCCTCAAATGATGCCCATCCACCACTCCCCAAGTGGTGCGAGCTCCCTGCCTCTACTCGCGCTCTAGCTGCATCCTTTTGTTGCTTCCACTTGTCGGGATTCTTGCGCGCTGCTTTCTTCGCATTCTTCCAATCTTCTTTGGCCAGTCAATCTGGCCTGTTCCACCCATTCTTGATTGCTTTTTGCACTTCGGAACGCTTGTGTTTGCAGTATTCGCGCATTCGAATCTTCATTAGGTCTTTATTGAAGCGCTGATCCCGTGTTGGAACGGGAAACTCATCATGAAGTATGCTGATGACTCTGTTTTTTAAATCACTTGGTACTTCACTCCATTTGTTTAGTATGTAGTGTCTAAACAGCTGAGAGCAAAGACCATGCATGCGCGAGATCACCTTCTTGCCGTCATCATCCATAATGATGCCGCCGCTAAAGTCGACGGAGTAAGGCAAGCCCTCTGGCCGGTGACGCGTGAACCTGGGTGTCCCGGCAGGGGTCTCTAGCGACGTGTCGATGGGGGTACGGACGTCAGGTGTCTCCACCGGCGTCTGGGCCCCGAAGCGAGGAGTGTCGAGTGGGGTGGCTCCTGGCGGAGTAGGTAGAGGTGTGTAGCTGCTAGGAACAGTCAGCCGCGCAAAACCTGGCGTAGATGGCGATGCTGTGGCTGGTGTGGGGGCGGGCAAAGAAGGGGAGGGTAAAGAGCCTTGTCGAGCACGAGGCGGTGTGGAGGCATCGGCGGCGGAATCCCCACAACAACCGCCACCGCCACCACTAGAGCGCCGGTGTCTAGACGAGTGTGAAGATCCTCTCGTCGACGCCGAAGCTTCGGAGCGTGCCGAATGCTCCAAAAGAGAGGGAGATGCGGATGGAGTAGGAACGCGCGATGATGCGCCAAAGCGATGACGCTCCACGTACCACTGTCTCTACTGCGGTGACAAAGAAGAAAGAAACTCCTCATCATCCATACCTGCATTAAACACACGAATATTTAAACTTAATATTGAATGAATAGAGTAGACAATGACGCAAAGACCATTAAATACAATGACGTAATGACGCATATAAATACAATGACGCAATGAATTGAGTGATAGAAGAGGCAAGTCGAAAACTTAGAATTTTCAATCAAAAGATGTGAGCCCGTCTCCACTCGATTCGTGCCCTTTGTCGCTCACTTTTGCATCACTGGATTGTGAAGCATGCAAAATCGGTTGATTTTAGCCTCTAGATCTTCCGTCATCTTCTTCTCAACACCGAGATTGCACATGACAATCCCAGATATGCGCTCATCATCTATGGTTCGCCATAGCGTGTCCCGGGCTTTATCAAATCCGTCTAGCCACTCTCCAATGTACACTAGGGACTCTGATACCAACCAACCTTCTGCCATGCTACCCTCCGGACGTGCATTTTGACGCACATATCCCTTCAGCGTTTTCATGAAACGTTCTAAGAAGAACATCCATCTGGAATGAACTGTGCCAGCTATTTCCACCTCATCAACTATGTGAACAAGAAGATGCACCTGAATGGTTAGCATGGTAGTAGGAAAATGTTTCTCAAACATGCACACAAGCTCCGCAGCATTTAGGTTGGCGAATGGTATGGAGTCTACGTTGATCTCCTTTTGTGAGATCCATTGCACTAGCTTTGCAAGTTTGTAGATTGTGTTACGGATGTCGAGAGACAAACATCCCTCAATGGCAACCGGTAAAATAAACTGTAAAGTATGTCCATCAATGATATTAAAGTCCACATTTTATGCAATGATATTAAAGTCCACTATGAACGTACCTGACACATTTTATGCCAATCGTGTGACTTCAAACCGGTAAGCTTTCCGTCTTTAGTAAAACACGTTCGGAGCGAGTGCATTACGCCAGTGGGGGTCCGCAAGGATCGAATGGTATCTTTTACTTTGCGTTCTTGGGCTCCTGTGAAAATCCATGGTGCTTTAGGGAGTTTTATCGATCCATCAGACGCTGTTTGCGGCCAATATTGCTCCATATGATCCACATTTCTAAGGTCAACTTTGGCTCCCAAAGTATCCTTCTTGCCGGTCAGATGGTCCCATAGTAGATTACCCACATTCTTGAATATGTGCATTGGATCGAGCAAGTGATTGATCATGAGTTGGGGCCAGTATGGTAACTCGTACCATAGAGATAGTCTCTTCATCCCTGGAGGCAATCCGTCATCGCACATCTCCTTTTGCTCTAACCATGCTTGTGCAGACATCCTTGGTGGCTCTCTTCCCAAAAAGCCGTCGCGTAACACATGATTCTCTGGAAGATACGCTTGATGACCTTCGTAGATTTGCTTCTTCAGTGAGGGCGCCCTACGTGCATTCAGTCTAGGTCCACATGTGACACATGCTCTGTATCCGCTTGTTTGAAGCCCTGCATGTATACACATGATAATAGATCAACTATGGGAAAAAACAAGATTTACAGTGTCTGAGTGAGGAGTGTCAATAGATCACCTGAGCATTCTGTTAGCCCGGGATAGTCATGCATGGTCCACATTAGAATGCCTTTGATCAAAGCATTCCGTCGTCCTGTGTGTCGGCTCATATCCACCACCTCTATGCCAATCCACAATTGTTGTAGCTCTTCCAATAGTGGACGAAGATACACATCCATATTCTCCACTTTATATCGCCCTGGCACAATCAAGCTTAGCCATAGGTGCCCCTTCTTCGTAGTCAACCACGGGGGAATGTTGTAGTTGACGATGACAACGGGCCATACACTGTAAGATGTTGATCTTTGACCAAATGGATTTACGCCATCCATAGCCAGGCCTAAGCGCAAATTTCGAGCTTCCCTGGCAAAATCCGACCATGTTCCATCTATATGTTTCCAGGCTGCGCAATCTGTAGGAATTCGTAGCACACCATCCAAAGATTTATTCTCCTCATGCCATGATGCTAGGGCGGCCATGGACTTACATTCGAAGAAATGCTTGATGCGAGGAAGCAGAGGAAAATGTCGCAAAACCTTTTGTGGATTTTTTGTCCCGTGGAGATCTACTCGATATCTTTCGGAATCACATTTCGGACACTTCTCCATGTCTATGTATTCCCCTCTGAAAAGAATGCAGTCATTAGGACAAGCGTGGATAGAATTGTAATCCATCCCCAAGTTTCGCAAAATCTTTCTTGCTTCATCTCGGGAATCTGGCATCACATTGTCAGCTGGTAGTATGTGCTCTTTAAGCAATCTACACAACATAAAAATACGATACAGTTGTGTAAAAATCTATCAGATCAATATACATTTAGAGTTTTATTAAAGTAAACTAATTGTAATAGATCACCTGAAAAGCGCTGTGACGCTAGTGTCACTCCATCCAAACTTTGCCTGCATGTTGAGAAGAACCAGGAGTGCTTTCAATCTAGACATACGTGCTCCATTATACAATGGCGTATCGGCTTCACTTTTCATATCATCATAGATAAGCCTTTCTGAATCCATGATCGTCTCGATCATTTCATCAATCTCGGGCTCAAACATTGCCTCGTTGGGAATGTGCTCTGCATGATCATCCCTCGAGCTGTCAGAGGCTACATCTTGTGGCCTCACATATGCTGCTTGACCAAAGCGCCTGCGAACACGTCTATTGGGTTGCAAGATTGCTGCTTGTTGGCCAGCGTCAGAGTCCGACGAGTTATAATTGGCAACAACTCGATCTATAATAGATGGATCGAACTCGCCAAATTCGCGAACGTGCTACAAAGAAACACGTCTTGTCCGTCGCACAGCATGCTTGCATTGATTACAAGGACATAAGACCCTCGTTGAGAGATAGGTGTTTCGGTTGGACGGTCCCACATCCTCGTCACTACTCATAATGAGGATAAAAATCTTATAACCTGAACAACAAATTTAATATTCTATTGGCATTCTTCGTCTTATCTCTCTCTCTCTCTCTCTCTCTCTCTCTCTCTCTCTCTCTCTCTCTCTCTCTCTCTCTCTCTCTCTCTCTCTCTCTCTCTCTCTCTTTACCTCACATTTTCTAGTCATGTCCAATCCCTGCACACCTCGGTCTAGAGGTGCACGGAGATCAGAACCACCGGGTTATAATCTCGTCTTTATTGGTCAATACCTATATTTGTGGGTACAAGAAATCTACAGACCCACGTCTACATGATACTGCATGTAGTGGACAAAACCCCTTTGCCTCTTCTCTAGCTGTAGCACTTCACAACATCTTAACATCTTTTCACAGTAGATCTTTTCACTGTTCGTCTAACTCTAAACCCTAAACCGTAAGTAATTCTTGCGTGGACTCGATCTAACGTAAATAAGCGTAAATCTAACTAAAAATAAACCTAAATCTAATTTAACGTAAGTCTACATCTAACCTAATCTTTAACGTCTTTTGGGATAGTTTCCTACGACGTTAAAACTCTCTTCTTCTTGTGTGTGTGTGTGTGTGTGTGTGTGTGTGTGTGTGTGTGTGTGGGTAAACCTAAATAAACCTAAGTCTAATCTAATATAACATAAATCTACGTAAATTATGTTATATTAAAAACAAAGAACTAAACTAACAGGGATTATAAGAACCTTAAAACTGATTTAACACATAATTTTTCACATAACTCGGCAAGAGTTGGCATTCTCATTACTAAAGATGTGAGAGTTAACTTCCGGCGGTGACGCTGCCTCATCTCCATCCACATCTGACGACAGCAATTGGCCCTTTAGACCGTTCTTGCTCTTGTTACTAACTTTGAAGTTGCTGTTGAATGACTAGAGGTTGTCTAGATGGTCATTGTGTCGGGGATGTAGTGACTCTTGCCGCCCTGAAGATCCACCTTCTTCCCTATCTTCTGAAGACATTTCACCAGTACTTTTGGATCGACGGAGCCCACCATGAGTGAAGGCAGCAATACCCTATATTCCATTGAGGGCTTTCTTCACCTGCTTCATGCAGGCATCGCAGTCTATGGAGACCTAAATCTAATCTAATATAATGTAAATCTAAATCTAGCATAAATAAACATAAATCTAATTAAAAATAAACCTAAATCTAATCTAATTTAACTTAAATAAACCTAAATCTAATTTAACGTAAGTCTACATCTAACCTAATCTTTAACGTCTTTTAGGATAGTTTCCTACGACGTTATAACTCTCTTCTTCTTGTGTGTGTGCGCGTGTGTGGATTTGTGTGCCAATAAAAAGAGATAAATGGTATAACCTTTCTATCACCCATGCCAAGTATGATAGATTGGTTATGCCATTTCCCTCTTGAATAATAGGTCTTGAGTTCAACTCCTCGTCGGCTAGATCTTTAGGTCTTTTAATTTTAATTAGTTTCCTACGACGTTAAATTAGTTTCTCTCTCTTTCTCTCTCAATGTGTGTGCGTTTTTTTGGATCGTATGCATGTTTTCTCTCTCTTTTCCTCTCTCAATGTGTGCGTTTTTTGCTTATGCATGTTCTCTCTCTCTTTCTCTCTCAATGTGTGTGCGTTTTTTTGGATCGTATGCATGTTTTCTCTCTCTTTTCCTCTCTCAATGTGTGCGTTTTTTGTTTATGCATGTTCTCTCTCTCTTTTCCTCTCTCAATGTGTGCGTTTTTTGTTTATGCATGCTCTCTCTCTTTTCCTCTCTCAATGTGTGTGTGCATTCTTTGTTTATGTATGTGTGTGTGCGTTTTTGTTTATGTTTGTACTCTCTCTCTCTCTCTCTCTCTCTCTCTCTCTCTCTCTCTCTCTCTCTCAAAAACACTATGTGTGTGTGTATGTGTGTGTGAGAGAGAGAGAGAGAGGGAGAGAGAAAGAGGGGAAGGGAACATGAGAGTGAGGAGAGGGAAGGAGCATACCTGGCTCTCCTTCCTCTCCTCGTGTGTGTGTGTGTGTGTTTGTGTGTGTGTGTGTGTGTGGAGAAGAAAAAGAGAGAGAGAGAGAGAGAGAGAGAGAGGGAGAGCGTTACCTGCTCCTTGCTTGAGGGCGCCGAAAAACTCAGATCTGAGATCTGAGTTTTTGGGCGCGCTCTGTTATTTTTTTAGCCCAGTCGGCGTCGCTATGAGCGTCGCAAATTTCCAAAGAAATTTGCGACACTCATAGCGACGCCGGGATTAATTTTTTTGAGCGTCGCTGTGTGAGCGTCGCTAATATGAATAGCCTCTTGTAGTGGGTGTCCATAGTACATTCCGAGACATTTTCAACCATAGCCAGAAATTGTTTGAAGCACATAAAAACTTTGAACTTTTCTTTAAGTGGAAATACCCATGCATGCATGGAGTAATCATCAATGAAATTCACGAAGTAAAGGTAATTTCCCAAGGACGGAGTTTGCATGGGCCCACAAACATCACTATGCACAAGTTGCAACCTGCATGTGGCCCGAACTGAACCTTCCTTTGGAAACTTAGAACGCTGCATCTTACCCAAAATACAGCTTTCACAAACATATTTGACAGGTGTTTCAAGAGGCAGCAAAGAAGCAACCATATCAGATTTCTGCAAATGGAGCAAACTGGCAAAAGTTAGATGACAAAAACGTGCATGCCAAAGTTTTGCATCTGAAATATCCCTTGAATATGCAACTACATTTGCAAAATTTTATCCACACTTGTCACAAAAGCCCGATGCAACGATTTCATCACCAAAACTAAGATCAGGAACTGTACATCTGTCATCCACAAATTTGACTACAAGTCCAAGTTAGCAAGTGCAAATACAGACAAAAGATTCTTCTTGATCCGAGGTACATAAAGTGCAACAACAAGTGTGAAAGAACTACCATCAACAGCAGTAAGCACAATCTTTCCAACTCCTTGAATTGGATAAGAGGCATTGTTGACACAAGTGACAGAATTCCCATGAGGGACAAACTCGAGAGAGGTGAACAATTCACGATGTGAGATAATGTGCTTTGTAGCACCACTATCGAAATACCACACATGTGAATCCGCAGCAACTGACAAGCATGCATCATGGATAGCAGGATTGTAAGTGCGCTCTGCGCTAAAAGCCCATTCTGCGTCAACATCAACATCACAGTCTCCTTTTACAGAAGACTCGACAATGGTTACATTTGTAGTGGAACCAGCATTTGCAGTGGAACCACCCTCTTTCTTCTTAGCATCTTTGGCCTTCAACTTAGGACACCGCTTGATCAAGTGATCATTAGCTTTACAATAATGGCAACGCATCTTCTTTTTGCCCTTATCACCAGAATTTCGAGATGAAGTGCTGCCAGCAGAAGCATTAGGAACAGAAGTTTTGCCACTCGCAACAGAACCATAAGAAGTGGTTGCATTGCTGTTACCACCCTTTGTTTGAGAAGCAATAAAAGCCTGTTCAACTGCACGCTGCCTAGTCCTGTATTTTTTGGAAAGTGACTCTTGCAACAGCAATGTGCATAATGCATCAAACTTGACAACATCAGGATTTCCTTGGGTCATCAGTCTCCAAGTACTAACAAAAGTCTACTAGGAATCTGGTAAGGCATCAAGAACAATCTGCACAAGGGAGCTGTCTGAAATGACTTCACCTGCAAAAATATGTTGCTCATTGATATCCTTGACACCAGCAAGGAAAGTGTCCATATCATCTTCCTCATGCATAATCTTCGACTCCAACTCTTTACGCAGCAAAGCAATTTTTGCCTCATTGCGACTTGCATAAAGACCAGCCAATATATCCGCCTGTTTTGCAGATTTTGCTGAACGAATGTGAGGAACAATGGTGCGCTTCACAGACAATGCAATCAATGCATGAGCCTGCGCATCCTTTACATCCCAATGAGATTGTTCTGCCGTAGCCAAAACAAATCTAATAGTAGCGATCCTTGCAACAAGATCTGCAACATCCTCAACATCGCCTGCATCCTCAGAACCAGGACGTACGTCAATGCCCTGCACAATATTCCAAACACCCTTTGACACAAGAACGTGTTGCATCATATAAGCCCACATAGGGTAATTGCCCCCATCCAACCTATCCTCAGCAGCAATCATCTTGAAGACATCTGTGTTGTTGTCAGCCATGGTAAATGCTGCACCTGATGTGAAAACTGCTCCAAAGTAGGAGAAACGGAGCGGGAACAATACGTGCTATATAGCACAAACCGTAGAAGACTGTAAGGCACCTGTTATGCAGAAAATAACACTGACATAAACTTTGTACAAAATGACAAAATAGCTTGTGCAGCACTGCCTGTAGTGGAAACGGACGCCGAAATGAGCCCGAATAAAAAAGCTGAGTAGACTAAACTCTACAAGCCCCCCCAAAATATTTGTTGACCTGCGAACGCTCGCCAAAGCTCACTGAAATCAGAGAAAGTGAGCAGGCATGTGCTAAAGCAATTGGCAACTAAGCCCGGGAGGATGCAACCTGCTCTGATACCAATTGTTGGAATTAGGGTTGCAGAGAAATGCACACTGCTTGGAGAAGACGAAGGACGCACAAGGCACACAATAGAGAGTGTGTTACTTAGTGTGCAATGGAAAGAGAGATAGCCCTAGAGTGATGGGCGTCTATACAATGCTCGGAGGAGAAAACCTCTAAAAGAGGGAAAAAATGCCCCGGTGGTCCTAGTGTGTTCACATACATCAGTACCTCACGTATATGGTAACACCATAATCAATTGTGTGTAACAGTACAAACCAAATGACAAATTCAATTGGATTTGGATGAGTATGGTTATTGGATATGAACAATTAATGTTGCAATGATTATTATTAATTGGGCTTGAATCTTCCATTGGTGAACAATGGGTACACTTACTCTACCTATGTACATGATTCAATTGAGTGCAAAATTAAGCATGTGTGCTCAAAGAATTATCAACAAGAGGATTTTGATGCCAAAACAAGTGTACTTAATGAATTTCTTACAACTTGTGTAGCAATAGATGCAAACCAAATCAAATGTGGGGTTTCAAAATGATAACGTATGCATGAAACATGTATTTTTTGATCGGTGTAGTCTTGAAATGGATACTTGATTGATTAAGAATGATGACAAGTTAATTAGGCATCTCACATTTGATTGAAAATTGCCAACACAAACTTTCGCACCCTTAATTATCGTGAGAACAAACCCCAATAGTTGAAAATTACAAAACCCAAAATGGATTCTAGTTGCAAGGTTATAGACTCGTGAGTCATAACTCGATGCCCTCACGGTGGCCTCATCCACTTGTGCTGCCCACCTAGCCCATTTCTGATTCTCTTGCAGCTTTGAGCGCTAGCCAACCTACCCACCCACTAGCTGGTTGCCCTTGCACGCTTTTTCTACAAAAAGTGCCGCTTTTTGCTGCCTGCACTAGCCCGCAACAATCACCCCACCTGCATCAGCTGACTTTGTTGCTGGCCGCTTCTCTCTCGCTCTATCTTCTATTAGCGCGGCCACGTGCCGGGCTCAACTACGAGGACACGAGTTGCCTCGCCACACACGCACACACACGCCCCTGGTCCCGCATCTCCTGCAGCCCCGCGACTTGCTCTGGTTTTTAGACCCCATGCACCGCTTGTTGGTAATTGACACACAAACACACACGTGATGTGCCCTGCCACGTTTTGGATTTGCACTAAAAATGATGTAGCCTGCTGGCGAATAGAGCATGATAACAAAACAACACACACACACACACTCATGACACGCTGTCGAGTTCTATAGCATATCTGCACGATTCTGTAGTTGCTCGAAATTCCCAATTCTCTCTCTCTCTCTCTCTCTCTCTCTCTCTCTCAGAGAACTCGGCCGCAAGCCTTATGACCTCTCTCTGCACTCGTGCATGGCTCAGCCCGACCTGCCCGCCCTCTCTCGCTGTGAGTATGGCCGCTCAGCCCACGCTGACTGAGCCGACACTGATTTTTCTTTTAAATAATAATAAAAAAAAATACATTTTCTTAAGCGGAGTTTTCACCTCTGAAGCTCAAAGATTTACGGCCTTGGCCTTGGGCTCATTGCCGACAAGAGGAGAGTAGTAGCGGTTGAATGCTTTCATTGACTACATGAGTTTTTGAGGAGCATGAACACCAAAATCTTGTGCACATCTCTGTAATGATTTGTGTATGTCTTCAAGGAATGCATAGACTTGTTAGGATATATGAGGATCTTAATCATTCTAGTGCTTGTCTTGAATGCAACAATCTTTTAATACTCAAAATGATTAATCTTTCAAAGTCATCTTGGCCAAAAATGCAATAACGACTTTTGATTAACCTAAAAGAGTAAAAATGTCGCTTCACTCTCTCTCTCTCTCTCTCTCTCTCTCTCTCTCTCCTTCCTTTCCTATGTATGCCCTATCTGCTAGTTTAAGAGCAAGGGAGTGGGCATTGGTTTCAGGTGTGCTTTGATTGAGAACTTTAGTACAAGAATGAACTTTAAATGCACCAATATGAGCCTTATGCATTGGTTTTGTGCCATCTTGATTGGAAGCTTGGTTGCATTTTTTTTTTTGGTGTGTGATATGTATGCATGCACAAAATCGCACTAATTTATGAGTTGATGCTTGGTAGAGATAGGTATGCTTGGAGTTTACTTGCTTGGTATATTTTAATGCTTGAATTGGAGCTTGTTTTGATGGACAAGAGTGAGCATTAAAATTTTGGGCTTATGATTGATTGAAATATTTTTAGTGCTTGTATTGGATGTTCATATGCTAAAAAGCACTAACAATTGAGCTTAATTTTGAAAGGATGTGGCAGGTGTGTGTTTTCAAATGATCCAAGAAGGGGTCATCATTGCAAAATATTGCAAAAGTTGGCTCATTAGAGCCATTCCAATTATTTGGATTAAAAGTTGTATATATGCTAGTGGTCAAAAGTTAAATTTTTTTATTTTGAGCTATTGTTTAGCCAACTTATTTGAGCACTTTCAAAGTACAAAATTTGGCTATTGAGATCCATTCATTTTCATTTCATCAAGTTGTAGTCATCTCTAGCTCATAGATTGCTCTAAAATTTCATGTGAGCTAGTTGTTAGCCAACTTTTTGGAAAGCTTTAAATTATAAAATTTGGCTTTGAAGAGCCACTTCATTTCATCAAAGTTGCATTATTTTCATCTCTTGGCTTGTTTTAAATTGCATACTTCAAGTGAGCTAGAAATTAATCAACTTTTGAATCATGCAGGAGAGACTTTAAATTGTAATTTTTTTTTAATGAAGAAGCTCATTCTCTCATGGTTGTTATGTATGCATAAATTCGCTAAAGAGCATCATGTGCATAACCAAAGGCACTTTTTTCCCTTGACAAAATTGGGTATGCAAGACCCTAGCTTTAGGTTTTCATTAATGTTTTTTGTGTGCTTTTGGCTTTCAATAAAAGGCTTTGGAACTTGTGTTCACACTTAGCTTCAAATCAGTTTCTTTTGCAAATAAAAAGATCAAGAGACTTCTTTACACAAAGGGGATGCTTGCTCAAGGATGTACAAAGAGCATGAATAGGTGTAATCCTTCCATGATTTTGCTCTTTTTATCTCTTCATTCTCTATGCTTGGCTTAAGTGAAATTTTGCTTCTAAGCTATGGTTCTTTCGTGTTCAAAAGCTAGGCATACTAAAGTTTCAACACTTTGCTTTGTGAATATTAACTCATCAAAAAATTAGGTTTTATGTGTGCTAATCATAGATAATTGGCCTTGACCTTAGATTAATGTAGTTTCATTTCTCATTAGTCCTAGACTCTTAGTGATAGTTTTAATTCTCCATTCATTTTTCACACGACCTAGGGCTATGATTAGGCTTTAATCTCTTTAGTCCAATTTCCATAAGTATCTCATGTTGGAAGCAATAAAGTGCTAAAAAAAGAATCAATGAAGCAACAAAGTGTCAAGAAAAAATAGCAAAAATGCTACTAGACACATGAAAATAAAATTTCTATGTTATGTTGTGTCTATGTGAGGCTTGGCGCCTTATTGGCACTTGGCAGGCGAGGGGAATCACCTTGGCTCGCTTTGTCAAGGCCCTAAACCGATGCCCTGGGCTGATAGGGGTTAGCCGTCGCCTTGGTAGGCTACTAGGATTTTGGAACACCTTCTTGAGGGTTCAAGGAGCCAAGAGTTGCACCTAGAGTTGCCTTGGGGTGGTAGCCTTGTATTGTGTTTTACTTTTTCCAATGAATGACAAAAACAAACTTCCATGAGCTTCAAAAAAGCTGTGACAAGGTACTAATAGATTAGGAGCTTTTTTATAGCCCATAGACCTGATAGACTTGAATGATTTAATAATATTGGTCACATAGTTTTTAGGTTAATATGTTTATGAAGTTGCATTAGCCTAGGGTCATTAATGATTGCTTGTGTTTCATGCATAAAATTGAAATTTCAAGTGCTTTAATTTTTGCAATAGTTTGAGTGTTTTTTTTGCTTTATGTTGTGTAGTTTTTGACTATGATTCACCTATCTTTTATAAGCAAAAAAATCACTTTGCATGATTGCTCATTGTACTTCATGTTTTGTATCCTTGTTGGCCTTTGATGCTCATTACTTCTTTTATGTTTTGCAGCTCAACATTTCTTCCATGGACTTGCTTTCTACCATGTCACCGTGTCTTGCTTCACCGGCACACAAGGACGTGCACCAAATTAGGAAGGGGGGAATGTTAGCAGCGGCTAACACAGGCTACACCAAATATGCATCAAGCGGGAGACATATATGGATGTCACAATATTTCCAACTCATTTTGTATAAGTCTTGGGCTCACTTGGAGTTCCAAATTTATATATGGTAGTTTGAGGGCTCAAGCTTAAACCCATAGTAGAAGGGATTGTGGTGAAAGTCCTTAAAAGGAAGCCTTTAGGCAAGGAGGCTTCATTCTTGAGTATCCACTCTTGAGGATCCACTTTTGAGAGCTCCCTCTCTCTTGAGTGTTAACTCTATGGCCTAGCCTTGAGCTTAATGCCTATGCTTGAGAGGCTAGTGCTAACCATTGTAATTAGAGTAAGCTCTTTTTGATTAATCTAATCCTTATTTTCTCATTAGTCTCTTCTTCTCTACATTTATCTTGTCATGAAGTAGTATTACACTTTTATTATTCTAGATTTGAGAGATGTATGTACTTCTTGCTATGAACCACTCTTATCTCTCTAGAGTAATTGATTTGTAATATTTAGCATCACAAATTAGGTTGATTAAGTTGGGTCTTAATCTTGTAATTTGTGTGTGTGCCCTATTCTTTGCTTGTGTGTAGATAGGTTTTATGAAGCTCTAGAACCATTCACCTCGTGTGTGTAGCTATTGATGAAGTGCCGTAATGACATGTGGTAATTAGTGTGTGCTTATCATTAGTGTGCTTGGGGATTTTAGTCTATGGTAAGTCGGACTTCGGTGGACTTGATGTGTGTAAGAGTTGTTAGATTAGTGATTAGAGTAGGTTTAGAGTTAGTCTTGCCATGGCTAATCTCTACTTGCATTGGAGAGGTGATCTCTTGAATCCTCTATTCCATTCATCTGATGCTTGTGCTTCCATACCCTAGCAGGGTTGCAGATCCACGGATTTGATAATTTTGTGGGTTGCGATTAGGTCGTGCTATAATGCCTCCCTACACTAAGAGATGTAGCAAAATATTAAGAGAGAGAGAGAGAGAGAGAGAGAGAGAGAGAGAGAGAGAGAGAGAGAGGGGTAATGCAAGATATACTTTAATTAATGCATGATGCAAACTGTGTGTACAAGACTCCTCTTAAGTAGATCAAAAGAGGTATCCACACACACACATGGGTGACATCATTAGATGCTTATCTTTAACATAGGATAGATGATTAGGCTTGTCCACATCACATTCACATGGTTCTGGCTTACATGGTTGACACATAGGATTGCTTACATAAAGAGGGGTTTCACACACATAAGGGGGCAACATTGCATGCACCCTAACAATCCCCCCTTGTGGGTATTGTTACACAAAACATAAAGATATTGCACTCACACAAAATGCCTCCCCTCAAACAAAAATCTACCTCCACTATACACAAAGGGTGTTGACATGCAAAACATCAAGGTGTAGGCATACACACAAGCCTCCCCTGGCACAAAAGGGTAAGCACACAAGTCTCCCAAACACAAGGATAGACACACAAAGCTTCCCTTAACACAAATGAGGGTGACACATAATTGAGTGCACACACATTCATAGGGCTATTATGTTGTTGTTGTCTCAGGGGATTTTCTCTCTAGTACAAATCTACAAAAGACGTTGTTCTTCGGTGTTGTTGTCCTTTTTATATATTGATGTTGTAGTTGTAGTAGCCAATATGTTGTTTTTTGTTGTTGATGCTCCTTGATGATCTTTTGTTGTTCATTTAGTGATGTTCTTGGCCTAGTCACAATTAGGGTGTCACAAGTGACTGATTCCTATGTATGCATGGCATACATCTCAAGGTGCACATTGAGGAAGGTCTTACCATTTTTAACAATGGTAGTGTCTAGTCGTCTCACAAGACTTTGCATGAGCAGAATATCATAGATTTATATAGACACTTGAATGTGCATGGTCATACTGGTGCATAATAGCATACATTTCTAATACACTTTGATTGAAAAAAATCCCTTTGTAAACACATGGTAATTATGCTTTTGCATGTACCACCTTGTTACAAGATATTTCATTGTTGTACAAAAAAATGTTAAAGTCAATTCTCTAAAAAAATTCCACAAACACTGTGGAAACAACCTCTCAATGACAATTGGCACTTGCTCATGTGAAGAAGCTCTCTTTGATCCCTCAACCACACACAATGCAAATACTTGCTTTAATGTTGGTAGGTCCAAAATGTTAAACTCAAGTTGAATCAATACCCCGTCAAAAAACTGGTAGTAGAACTAGCAAATGGAAAAGAAGTCCTTTCTCAATATTTAGCCAAGCCTAATTAGAATTTGAGTTAGGAGGGCTTCACACCATCCTATTTTTGTACTGTACCTGTAGGAATTTACAATGATATCTTGGGAATGGACTAGTTAAAAAAAATCAAGATCACATCCATTGTGCAGAGGGTAGCTTATCCTTTAAAAATGAATTAGGAGAGGGAATATTAGTACAAGGACATAATGGGAAACCAAAAGATCATTTAGTTACGGCCAATAGGCTTATAAAGGGTTTACAAAAAAGGAAGCAAATCTATATGGTTAAATTAAACAAGATTGAAGATTCAAAGGCTAACCAACTTTCAAGGTGTCTTAAGGTATTTTTAGATGTATTTCTAGAGGATCTTTCAACTTTACCTCCCCCAAGGGATATAGATCACGAGATAGAAACCTTTCTAGATAGTGAACCTGTTTCTAAAAGCCCCTACAAAGTGTCCATACCTGAAGCCATAGAACTCAAGGAACAACTTCATCAGCTTAGTGAGTAGGGGTTCATCCGACCAAGTATTTCTCCATGGGGAGCACTTGTTTTGTTCTAGAGAAAGAAGGATGGATCCTTCTGTCTCTGCATAGATTATTGAGGTCTCAATCAGATATCTGTGAAGAACAAATACCCTATCCCTCGCATTGATGAGTTATTAGATAGACTACATGGAGTTGAAATGTTCACAAAAATTGATCTTATATTAGGATACCATCAAATACGGATCAAGGAAGAAACCGCATTCAGCACTCCATACGGGAATTATGAGTTCATAATCATGCCTTTGGCTTTACCAATGCCCCAAAAACTTTTAATCAGCTCATGCAAGATATATTTTGAGAATACCTGGATGATTTTGTACTGGTATTCTTTGATGATATACTAGTCTTTTCTAAAGATGCAAAGGAACATGAGGCACATGTATGCAAAGTATTGAGTCTCCTTCGACAACATGAGACAATGAGTCTCTAGGTCCTAATAAGAGGGAGTGGAGAGTTTCTCAACTAATCAAGTCCACCCATCTTTGACTGGCAACCTGAGCTAGTAACCACTTCCCACCCCGCAGTCACACTTTTTGCTTGTTTTCTAATTACTACCACATGATTGTTCATACACACAATGCCTTTTTAAGGTCCCCATCAAAAGTTTGTTAAGACAACCCTTTAAACATTCTCAAATTGACACCAAGACAATCTTTCCTAGAAATTTTTTTGACATACAACATTACTTCATTATATTTCAATACTCTAGAATCATAGAAATTTCTTCAAATGGATGTTTACTTGATCCTTGTCATTGGCTGCCCATACAAACAATAATAGACTATACCTCCTAGAGTGACTCTTCGGTATGCCACTTTATATGTTTAATGTAATAAACCAAGTTGTCTCATAGAAATGGATCAACTTTATGCATAGAAATTGTTACAAGATTGGGCACCCTCCTATTGTAGTGGTTAGCTGCAATTGGGATAGCTGGGCGTAATGGTTAATTATGTGCTGTCTATTTATTTTACTAATTGAGTTTATGATGATTTTGTAGAGGAATGCGGGGAGTTGATGAAGAGGCGACGGCAATTACTCTTGGCCATTTTATATTTGCACAGTATCTTAGAACATCATTTCAATAAGACACTATGGCTCTGTAAATAGTTGTAGTGGGAACTCCCCTTATGGGTCATGCAAGAACTAATGAGCTTCACTCATTTACAAAAGTGAAAGTGGTTGTAAAAGAGGGGCCTCAATTTTTGGCACCTTAAACTCAAAATAATATATTAAATACCAACTCCACAAGAGAGGTGCTGTGGAGTTTGGGGCTAGATTTAGGACTTTCTCTTGCAGATTCTCTTCCCTACATTCTCTTAAGCTATGGTTATTTGCTGTGTACTCCCTAATCTAGTCTACATCTCTTACACATCTCTTACACTCTCTTACAACCTTGTCTATGTCAATTCTATGTTTACTCTGTGTGTGTGTGTGTGTGATAGTCTAGGTGAGTGTGTGTGCTTGGAAATTGGAAGAAGAGGTGGACAGTTTGATGGTGATGGCTTGAAAGCTTATGTTGAATATTCTAAGAGGTGGATCTCCCCCTCTTCTCCCAACAGTGGTATCAGAGCATCAGGTTCGAGGATTAATCAGCACTAGATTTCAGTTTTAAGAAGGAGTTTCCTCTAATCGACAAAACCCCAATTGCAATTCATCGACTTTGCAATTCAAGGATTCAAGGGCTCGTGGAAATTCGAAGTATAATTGATCGAGTTCGCAAAAGAAAACTCGATTGTTAATTGGTGGCTAATCGGCAACTGATTTTCAATCTCGGCTTCATGATGGTCAAAAGATGGTATGTCGAGTCTCAACTTTCCAATTTAATGCATAATCATTGCGGATTGTGAAGGCAAGAAGAAAGCATAAAGCTTGGAGAGTCGGGAAATTCTTGATTTCAAAAAGCTAGTGCACTCGAGCAATTACATTGTCATATGGACGACGTCGGAAAACTTAGTTAAGGAGGAAAGAGAGACAGATTGAAGGAGAGATAAGGAAAGAAAAACTTGTCACAGAAACTCGAAGGCTGAGGCAAACAAAGAAGACGCGGTCCAAGAAGGGAGCAAGTCTAGCTCAAAAACCAATAATTTTCTTGGTTCTCAGTATCACTGCCGAGTCTCCGTGGGAATCAACGCCAACAATCGAAAAAGCTTCTCTGATGAGTTTCTTGAAAACTGTCGGACCTGGCCTCAAACTGGTCGCCCAGGGGGCAGGTACAACTGCTCCTTCTTACTCGCGGGCCGAGAAGCTCTCCACAGGCCGTAGCAGGCCCTGCAATCCAGCGCGCTGTTGGCAGCCTGACTGCACGCCACCATGCAAGTGTTGTACACACTTTAATCAAAAAGTGTGGCATAAAAGCCTCTAAGCCAAGTGAGTTTTGGCCGGCCGCCCACTGCACAAAAAAAAAAAGAGGAGCTTACAAGTTTTATTCTTTAAAGCTCGGCCGCCCATTGTTCCTCCTCGGCCTCCTACTGCAGCATACTTGAAGCCCATTTAACCCAAGCCTCTAAAGGCTTTTCAATTTAATTGTGGCTGATTCAACTTCAGTATTAAGTTGGCCCCTTTACTAAGGACTCGGCACCCTTCTATCATCGCCTGGTCGGTCTCCACCAAATTAAAAATCAACAATAAGTCACCGACTGTATTAAAACCAGTTCGACTCACTCCCTTGGCCGCACAAGCTTTGTATTTCGCTGTTCAAAGGGGAATATTGGCCGTCTATTCTTCGTCGAATATCTTCGACGACCTTTGGAGTGAAAATTAAAAATTACCACTATCTTTTGAAAATAAGGAGACCGGACGCTACAAATTTAACTGGCTCGGTGACGCTCCATCGGACTGTCTACTCTCTGGCAATTTTCTAGCGCATCGCCATTCTGGACTGGATGCCACCGCTCTTTCTCAGCTAAGTACATTACATTTCTGTTATTTATTTTATTTTATTCCGCATATTGCATCTGTGAATATCACCAAATAGCCTTTTTAAGCATTACCATTTAATTATTTATTAAATTTATTAAATAAAAAAAAAGCACGCAATCATGGCACATCTTTCTCATGCCCCCACGTTTGCAGAGCAACTTCAAAATTTGCAGCAGTCACTCACATATGAACGCATGCGAAGGCAAGAACTTGAAGATAAATTATTGCATTCTGCACGCATCGAATCTGCACCGGCACCCAAGAAAAACAAAATTAGCAGAAAAGCCTTCACTTTCAAAGATTTTGATGGCACTAAAGATGCTAGCACGGTTCTAGCATGGGTTAGTCAGTTAGATGACTACTTTCATGATGAAGACTTTCCAGAGCGTGAAATGGTAAAGTGTGCATCCAATCATCTCACTAGCAGCGCTGCATTGTGGTGGAACGCCACCAAACAACATGGAAGAAGACCACGCACATGGAATGCATTTAAAAAAGTGTTTTTACCCCAATTTTTGCCCACACAGTACAAAGCTAAAGCACGACGCCAATGGGATTTAATTCGACAGGGTAGAAATGAAGATGTACAGGGTTACACTGACCGTTTTTGGAATTGTCTAATTCAATCGCAAGCTATTGAACATGTTAGTCGCAGGAAATTGAAGCAAAAGTACATATCAGGCTTGGCACTACAAATTAGTGCTGAGGTAGATATGTTTGAACCAGATTCTCTGTCAAAGGCCATTAATTTGGCTCTCAACGTAGAAAAGAAGAAAGGTGGACATTCCTCTCACACTGATCAACCTGCTAACACTAACCGCAACAAGAGACCTCCTTTTTCTCCTAACTTTGACAGAAGCAAACACCAAAGCCGTACCTTTTTCAAAATACAAAGATTTGACAATCCTCCTACCACTGCTCAACCTCATACGAGCAACAACAACAACAACACTCAACAACGAGGCAACCAACATCTTTTCAACCAGCGTTCTCCTCCAAATTCTAATGGTAACAAAAAGGTGAAGTGTTTTAAATGCTTTCAATATGGTCATTATGCAGACAAGTGCCCAAATGGTCATGCTAAGGGCAATGGTCAATCCAATAGCCATTCCAATGGATTCAACAGAAATTCAAATAAAAAACCCTTCAACAACAACCGTCCCAACGGAGCTACTCTTAACCTCATCGAAGATGCTATACCTGACGACAACGAAGTGGAAGTTAACTACGGTGAGGGATATGATCCTGATTATGATAACGATGAAAACCCATCCTCAGGTACTCCTCACACTTTGTTTAAAGTGCAAGGCACTATTAAGGGTGAAAATGTCACCATTCTGCTTGATGATGGTAGTAGCCATGATTTCATTTCCACGATTGGCACAACAACTATCACTCTCTGAAATTTCATCACCTCATAAGGTCAAAACTGTCTTTAATAATCAACGTTTTAATTGTAAAACTCAAGTCACTGTTGAAGTTTGTATTGGTGAATTCACACAAGCACGTACATTTTTGGTAGCACCATTGCATGGTCTTGATATGATTTTGGGAATGCCATTTCGTCATGAATTTGACCCGTTGATTAATTATAAAACACGTACAATGTCTCTCACTCATAATAATAAAACTTTCTCCATCCAAGCAACACTAGCACAACAAAAATTTCCACTTCTCTCTCACACTCAAGCCAAACGGGCAATTCGAAAACAGGGGAAAACATATCTAGTATTGGTAAATCAAATTTCTGCTGAAACTGAAACTTCACGTCATTCCACACACGATGAATTTCTCTCACAATTTAAAGATTGTTTCATGCATGATCTGCCACCTAGAATTCCACCATCACGCCCCGAAGACCACAAAATTGACATCATACCAGGTAGTGAACCTCCTTGTAGAGCACCTTATCGTGTAAATCCTACCGCACACAGGGAAATACAAACTCAAATCACTGATTTACTTGACCGAGGCCTAATCCGACCTAGTAGTTCACCATACGTAGCTCCAGTACTTCTTGTCAAGAAGAAAAATGGAACCTTTCGTATGTGTATCGACTACAGGGCTTTAAAACAGATCACCATTAAGAATAGGTTTCCTATTCCTAGAGTGGATGATCTACTAGACACACTGAAGGCACACATCTTTAGCAAAATTGACCTTAAATCAGGGTATCACCAAGTCAAAATGTTTGAACATGATGTCTACAAAACTGCTTTCAGAACACAAACTGGACACTATGAATTTCTTGTCATGCCATTTGGTTTGACAAATGCACCAGCTACATTCACACGCATGATGAATCGCATTTATATTAACCATCAAGATTTTGTGATTGTATTTTTTGATGACATTTTGGTATTCAGTAAATCTGAAGCAGAGCATAAGTAGCATTTAACACGTGTATTTGATCTGCTTGCACAAAATCACTTGTATTTGAATCCTGAAAAAAAGTTCCTTTTTCTAATCTGAAATTGAATATTTGGGACATATTGTATCGGGTCAGGGAATACATGTCGATCCAAAGAAAATTGAAGCCATTCAATCCTGGCCTAGACCCAAAAACTTGCATGAGCTACGATCTTTTATTGGTCTTTGTAGCTATTACAGGAAATTTGTTTGTAATTTTGCTTACAAAGCACATTATTTGACTCTCTTATTGAAGAAAAACACGCCTTATAAATGGACCGATTTTCAATAAAGCTCATTCAATGCACTTAAACATGCTTTGACTAATGCACTGTATTGCAATTGCCTGATTTTGAAAGACCATTCTTTGTGGTAGTCACTGATGCTAGTGGGAAAGGTATCGGTGCACTCCTTATGCAAGATAACCATCCAATTGCTTTCGAAAGTCGTAAATTCAAACCGTCTGAAACAAAGTTCAGTACTTATGATAAAGAGTTGACTGCTGTGGTACATGCATTGAAAATCTGGAAACACTATGTAATGGGTACTTACTTGATCATTAAAACTGATCAACAAAGTATCAAATATCTACTTTCTCAACCCTTAATAGACAATAGATATATTAAGTGGGCCGCTTTTATTCAAAGTTTTCAACCCAACATTCAATACCAACCTGGTAAAGAAAACATTGTAGCTGATGCTTTGAGTAGACGACCCTCACTTAATCATCTATCAACTATTACGGGAACTTCATTTGACTCTATGCCTGACACTTATGCACATGATGATGACTTCAAAACGACATGGTTGCACATGCTTGATAATTCTGTACACACATTTCTCGAATACACTATTCAAGAAAACTTCCTTTATTTCAAACAAAAATTGTGTGTGACTAAACCTTTTCGTACATTAATTATTAAAGAATTGCACAAACCACCTTATGCTGGACATAGAGGATTTGTTGCAACTTTTCAAAATTTATGTCGTGATTTCTATTGGCCTAATATGAGAATGGATGTTAAACAGTATGTGTCAACTTGTTTGATTTGTCAAAAAATCAAAGCAGCTACAGGTAAGAAATTGGGACTTTTACACCCTCTCCCCATTCCTGAAAGACCTTGGGAACATATTTTCATGGATTTTGTTACTGGTTTCCCACTCACAACGCACAAACATGACATGATATGGACTATTATTGATCGTTTCTCTAAACAAGCGTACCTTGTTCCATGTAAGAAAACACTCACAGCACATCAAGCTGTACTTTTGTTTCTGAAGACTGTTTTTCCACATCATGGTTTGCCTAAAGTGATTATTTCTGATCGAGACTCAAAATTTTGTAGTGCTTTTTGGACTACTGTATTTGAAAATCTTGGCACTACACTTGACTTCACTTCTGCATTCCATCCTGAATCCAATGGTCAAACCGAAGTCACCAACCGTACTATTATTGACTTGTTAAAGGCTTATGTTTCCTCTCAACCTAAGAAATGGGATGACTACCTACATATTTTGCCATTTTTTTACAACAACACCACTCACACTGCCATGGGTAAATCTCCATTTGAAATTGTATATGGTCACTCACTTCCTACTCCTGCTTCACGTCTTTCTAATGTTGTGCCTGCCGCTGATGATTTCACTACGGACTTTCATGATATTTATGCAAGTGTGCATTCTGCCATTAAACACTCACAAGAACTTTACACCAAGCATGCTAACAAGCACCGCAAGGCACACCAATTCAAAGAAGGTGATCATGTTTTACTTCGCATCGAAAAACGAAGGATCCAAAGTGTTGATACTAATGTCTTTGCTAAGCTTGCTCCTCATTTTTATGGACCTTTCAAAATTTCAGCTGTCATTAATGATGTTTCTTTTCGTTTAGACCTACCTGCACATTGGCACATTCACAATGCCTTTCACATTAGTCTTTTACGCCCATTCCGAGGACCCCTACCTACACACCACATTTATGAAGACCCACCTTCACTTGTAGACCAAGAAGAGCAACTCATCCCTAACAAAATAGTTGACCATGACACCACCACTACACGCACTGGAATGGTTTATAACCGTTACCTTTTGACTTTCAAAGGACACCCTAGAGAGGATGCCAAATGGATGCCTGAAAAGTTTTTTCGTAACTTTCTCGACCTTCTCCACACTTTCCATCACTCATGGTCCAGTTGATTTCTCTATTGAGCAACTGAGGACAATTGCTATCCCTGGTGGGAGGGATGTTACGAGATTGGGCACCCTCTTGTTGTAGTGGTTAGCTGCAATTGGGATAGCTGGGCGTAATGGTTAATTATGTGATGTCTATTTATTTTACTAATTGAGTTGATGATGATTTTGTAGAGTGGAATGTGGGGAGTTGATGAAGAGGCGACGGCAATTACTCTTGGCCATTTTATATTTGCACAGTATCTTAGAACATCATTTCAATAAGCCACTATGGCTCTGTAAATAGTTGTAGTGGGAACTCCCCTTATGGGTCATGCAAGAACTAATGAGCTTCACTCATTTACAAAAGTGAAAGTGGTTGTAAAAGAGGGGCCTCAATTTTTGGCACCTTAAACTCAAAATAATATATTAAATACCAACTCCACAAGAGAGGTGCCGTGGAGTTTGGGGCTAGATTTAGGCCTTTCTCTTGCAGATTCTCTTCTCTACATTCTCTTAAGCTATGGTTATTTGTTGTGTACTCCCTAATCTAGTCTACATCTCTTACACATCTCTTACACTCTCTTACAAGCTTGTCTATGTCAATTCTATGTTTACTGTGTGTGTGTGTGTGTGTGTGTGTGTGCGCTTGGAAATTGGAAGAAGAGGTGGACAGTTTGATGGTGATGGCTTGAAAGCTTATGTTGAATATTCTAAGCGGTCGATCTCCCCCTCTTCTCCCAACAGAAATGCATGGCTCTTGCGTAGAAATGCAAGGTACCTCCCTGTGAGATCAAAGGGGAATTTTGACTAAATCAATATGGGAATAAAATGAAGTAAGGTTGAGAGATTTCTTTCCAGACAAACATATCTTTCCTATTTCAGACAATATATCCTCAAACAATTTCTTGCTATTAATTCAAACTTAAAAAGATTAAAAAGTTTAGTTGATGTGGTTTTGAATTGGGAATAATTCAATGTTTAGATAATTTTCTCTTTCCTCATTACCCATGATGCAATAAACAACAAAAGAAAAATTCCTATCTTATCTTGGCCAATAACATCGCTTCCTGAGATGACTGACACTTTCTCAATCATAGGGACCTTTCCTTTTCCTTTTCCATCATTGGTCCCGGCCTCATGATCTGAGATCCACCAAAGCAAGTTCTCTTGGGTGCCATTCCCACTACTAGATACTTAACTTAGCCCAAGAATTTGTAACCTAAATTATAAAGAATCCAATGGAAGTAAGGGTAATTGATTTTAGGTGTTTTAATACCAACAGTCTATGGTTATGCATACATTACTCCAAACATATGTTGTGCTTAATTTTGACATACTCTTATGATAACATACATTATGACTCATACCCTAATCTCATTTCCATGCATTCGTGGATGACCATAATACAACTTTATCAACTTAATGCATACCAAGTTTAGGCTATGACCCTGACTATCACAAAGCAGTTGATGATTGATTTTTAACTTTGTTTCTCTCAGTTTTTAGTACAAATTCTTTTGTATTTTAACATAATTGAGTGTGTAATGAGAAACACGACCATGATTGCACAACACAATACTTGCTTTGACTTGATACCGTCTTGCAAGCATCTTGAGGATTCATAGAGTATAATTAAATAGATAGATTTTTTGTTGTCTTCCTGCAAGCTTTAGATAGATAAGAATAAGAAACGGTAGTAGCATGTTGAGAATTCTTGAGAAGAGAAGAGAATATAGATGTAGAAGTAAAGTGATGCAACAAATTTACATTACCGGATTGGGCCTAGGAGTTTTTTTATCTCTGAAGGTCTTGTAGAAGCTTCACCAATGAGTAGCCACAATAGCACAGTCTCCTTGTCTTCAAGTGTGTCTTGTTAGGTAAAGGCGGTGTGCCTCACCACGCTTTGCCCGTGTTTGCCGACCAATGTTTGGCTGCCCACATTTATCTCCTTATTCTTTGTATGTGTACAAAGAATAAGGATCTCTCACTCATTCTCACACCTGTGCTCATACAGTGAGATTTGGGAGCTCCACCCCACATCCGTGTGTCGTTCTCTCTCTCTCTCTCTCTCTCTCTCTCACACACACACACACACACACACACACACACACACACACACACACACACACACACACACACACACACACACACACACACACACACACACACACACACACTCTTTCTTCCCGCTTCTGCACTCGATCCAACAATTGGTATCAAAGCTTTGGCTTTGGGACAGATGGAGTGCTATAGAGAAGTGAGCTTTTGGCTATGGTGAGCTTGTTTTCGGTGGAAGCTTGAGATTGGTAAGAAACCACCAAATCTGTGCTCTTGGACGACATTCTCAAGCTTGAGAGTAGGGTGTATTGCAAGTGTGTATGCTTTTTTGCAGCCATACTTCCAGAAAGAATGCATATTTTCATTTTCGCAGGTCATTTTTCGGGCTCCAAAATAATTTTTTTTCGTAACTTTTTTTTTTGTAACTTTCGTGATTTATGAAAGGTTAGGGTGTAATCTGGAGTTTTGGCACGCTCTAAATGCAATGGTGATGTCCATTTGTATTGATTTCTCTAAAATTTTTGCAAAAGCAGCTATTTATTGTGTGTCAAGGATTCCATACATGGTTTGCTCTCGGATGTGAGAGTGGTATTGGTTGCAAGTTTTCTCATAGGTGGGAGGATACGATGTATGATCTATGTGATTAGATGCTCAGAGAGACTCATGTGATTGCAGTTTGAGCTTGGAAATGTATACCTGGAGCATGTATTTTGGTAGTCACAAGTAGAGCAGGTATTTGTGTACTAGATTTGCAGGTGTTTGTAATGATGTATGCAGAGTGTGGAGATTGGTGCATGCATTTGGAGAGAGGTTTGATGTGCTTTGGTTGCCATGGTTTTGAGCGTGTACTCACTTTGGTTGTTGGTTTTGTAGCCATTTTACTAAGGAAACTCTGGTGACATTTTCCCAGCAGTTACACGCGCATTGTTGGTGCGATCAAGATTGCAATTGCTTGTAGCACTCATGATTTGCATGCAATGTTTTCCCTTTTGGGTGGTGCATCGCGAGCGTGTTTTGCTCTGTATTTTTGGTCTTGAGCTGTGAGTGCTCGGCCTTTGGAGCTTCTAGTTTTGACTCCCAGCTATAGGTTGAGTCTAGTACTTCCACAGGTGTTGCCATTTGCTGTTGGAGGACATTTTCTGCAGTGTTTTGACTTGCATACCGGTTACGACACAATAGGTGTCTTGAGCTTTTTCTTTGTGTATGCTTTTGTGGGATAGTGGCTGGTGTTTACTTGCCATAGTTTGTGATCGAGCTTAACTCTCACATTGACAGGTATACAGGAATGTTTGAGGGTCATTTGTGTGCTGAATTTTTCAGCCATCATTCCCTCTTTGCAGGTGCCTATGTATGGCTCAATTGTAAGCTAATTTGCGGCACAGATGTTGTGCCATGTTTCTTCAGCTATTTGAGAGCTGAATGTCATAAATATAATGTCGCTCAGCATGAGGCAAAGATGTTGGATATAGATTTTGAAGGATATGAATTTTAAATAAAGTACAAATGAGGCAAGGAAAATTTGGTTTGCTGACGCCCTCAACAAAAAAGATTTCCGTGGGGCCATCCTCATGGCTGACAATCCAATATTAGATAAGGTGAGGGAATGTTTGCAGGAAGATAAAGCTTATCTTCAGATTTTACAAATCCTCGATTGAGAGGATGCAACGACAAAATAAAAAGCAATAGTTAAAGACCATTCTATAGAGGATGGCCTTCTTTACTACAAGCATTGGCTCTACATTCCAAAGGATGCCTCCCTAAAGCAGTTAATTCTTCATGAAGGCATGACACCCAGTGGAAAGGCACCCTGGATATGAAAAAATCCTTAATTCCTTAAGGAAAAGTAACTTCTCGACCAGAATGAAAGGTAATGTACTTTGTTACATTAGAAAATGTCTCTCTTGCCAAAGAAACAATACTGAACAAGTGATGATGGAAGGAAATTTGCAACCCTTAGACATACCTCAAATGAAGTGGGAATTCATTAGCATGGACTTTGTCACTAGTCTCCCCATGGTTCAAGAAGGTTATGATTCCCTGATGGTAGTTGTGGATATGATCACCAAAGTATCTCACCTAATTCCAGTGAAGACCACTTACAAAACATCAAATCTCTTTGTTAAAGAAATCTTTAGACTTCATGGGCTCCCAAAAAGAATTATTATTGATAGGGATGCAAAGTTTACTTCCAAGTTTTGGAAGGCTCTATTTGAAGCTTTAGGAACACAATTATTGTTTCAATTTAGCATATCACCCTTAGGCTGATGGATCGACAGAGCGGGTAAATCAAGTGATCAAAGATATCCTTCGAGCTTATTGCAATAGAGAACCACACAAGTGGATTCGATTTCTTCGTTTGATGGAATTTGCTTATTATTCATCCTTTCATAGAAGCATTGGGATGTCACCTTTCAATGCTCTTTATGGGCATGAATGTTTATCTCCCTTAAATTTCTCTGATCCTACTATAAGGGTAGAAGCCTCAAAGAGAATGCTGGAGGAAATGGATGCCGAAACCAGATTAACAGTGATTGGACCGAATTTTTAAGCAAGGTGACAAAGTTATTCTTTGGGTCCATTTGAAAAGAAGCAACCTATCCTTAGGGAAATTCAAAAAGCTCAGCGCCAGGTATTGTGGTCCTTATGAGGTAATCAAAGTACTCAGTGACCAAGCTTACAAATTAAAGTTGCCTGAACACATCAAAGTGCATGATGTATCCCACATCAGCCTTTTAAAGCTTTCATTCCAAATCCCAATCATGCCTTGGATGGTGAACAGATTGTAATGCAACAGCTAGGCACGCTTGAGCTCCAACCAGATAGTATCCTTGAAACCAAAGAAAGAACCCTTAGGATTAGAGTAATAAGAGACCATCTTGTAAAATGGAAAGACTATCTTCTCAAAGACTTTCCCAACTTTAGCTTCCACTTGAGAAGATGAAACCTATCTTCTCAAAGACTTTCCCAACTTTAGCTGAGATGAGGACATCTCAAATTCTTAAGTTGGGGTGATTGTAAGATTTCTAGCTGCTGTAATAACAAAAAAATGCACAAGGCCTATTAGAAAAGGATTGGTTCTTAAAAATCAATGATAACTTGCCAAATTATAGCAAAGGTTGGTATTTTTGAAATTTTAAGCACGGCAATACTATAATTAGGAATTTTCAGAACTGAATTTGGGTAAAAATCGACCCTGCTATACCCCCTATAAGTTTTCACAGATACTTTAATTTGCTAAAATAATTGAAAGGTGTTAGTGGTCATTAAAGAAGAAGACTTTTATTATAGCCTCCTAGATATTTTCTAGATATTTACCAATAATGCAAAAAATAGGCTTGAAAATTAGCAGAGTTGAAAATTAAAGCTGCAAGGTACTAGGGAGGGCCATCATTGACCTGCCAAAGTCTAATTAGCAGCAAGTAGTGCTACCTTGAGCATGAGGGCTTCTTGATCTGCAATTAACTGCCATATTTAGCCCTCGTGAGAAAAACTATAAATGGGGCCTTAAGCCTCACAAATTCTCTCACACTCGGAGTCCTAGCCAAAAATCTTTGTACTAAAGAGATACTCCCTAGAAATCACTTAGTAGTGATTAAGCAAGGTAACTAGTGCTAATATTAATCAATTAGTAAATGATATTAATTAATACCTATTTTTTTCTAATTAACTTATTAATTAGAGAAGATTAGGCCATTTTGCACTGTTAATTACTCTTTATATAGTATTAGATTGCTGATCACATAATCTTTAATTGAGATAAATAATCTAATTAATTGTTAACCCCTATTAGGATTGAGATTGATCATTTTGGCCTTAATTAAGAAAAATTATATCATTTAAGCTTAGAAAATTACAAGATGATTATCAAAGTTTGTTTATACTATTAGGATTCTAAAAATTATATCATAACTTTTGATTAATTTTAGTATTTGTTTAGATATAAATTAATTATTTTTAGGCAAAAACTGATGGAAAATTTAGTAAACTAGCTTAATAAATCACAAGATAATTTTTAATGATAGATTTAGATGTGAATGAACCAAGATAATTAGCACATAATAGTTAATAAATTGTACTAATTATCTTAGCTTCGAAACTAGCTTGTAATTTTTTGATTATTTTAATCAATTATCTTAGCTCAAAAATCATGTTTTTGATTGAAATTTAATCAAGATAATTAGTAAACATGATTAGAAGTTAATGAGACATCTATCAAAATAAGATCTAATTGTGAATAACCCAAAATTATTAGCTCATAATTACTTGATCGGTTTAAGTAATTATCTTAGCCCAAAAATCTTCTTTTTGACTAAAATTTAATCAAGATAATTAGTAAACATGATTAAAAGTTATTGAGATATTTATTAAAGAAAAATAAAAGTGTCACTATTTTGAGATAATTAGCTCATAATAATATAATTAGTTTAAGCAATTATTTAAGCCCAAAAATACTATTTTTGGATAAAATTTAGTCAAGATAACTAGTAAACATAATTAAAATTTAGTTAGATATTTATCAATAAAAGGTCTAAGTGTAACTAACCCTAGATTATTATCTCATATCTATCTAATTAGTTTAAGTGATTCTCATAGCTCAAAAATCCTATTTTGGATGGAAATTTAATCAAGTTAACTAGTAAACACTATTAGAAGTTAATGAGACATTTATCAAAGAAATATCTAACTGTACATTACCGAATATAGCTAGCTCATAATTACTTAATCAATTTAAGTTATTACCTTAGCCCAAAAATCCTATTTTTGGCTAAAATTTAATAGATATAATTAGTAAAACTATTTAAATGTTAATGAGATATCTATAAAAAAAAGAACTTAGTGTAAATAATCCATGATAATTAGCTTAAATGTTTAATTAATTTAGTAATTATCTTGGCCTAAAAACCCTATTTTTTGCTAAAAATTAATGGAAAAGTATAGTAAACCGATTTTTATATACTCAAGGTATAATACACTATTATGAAGTTGAGATAAATCTATCTTCACAAGATAATTACTCTAATAAATATCAAGTTAAAAATAAGCAATTTTTGAACTCAATTAAAAGAGGAAAATTAGGAAAAAGACTAAAAAATTATAAGATAATTAGTAGAGCCTAAAATTCCTATAAGAAAGCTAGGATAAAAATATCTTACATATATAAAAATTTAGGAGATTATTATGTCAAGAAATTAATTATTTTGGGTATAATTTAAAAGAAAAGGTAACATGTTAGTTGTCAAAAATTAATCAAGAATTTCTTATGGTTAAACTAAGGCATAAAGGGTTACAAGAATGATAGTAAGCCCCAATAATATTCTATAACCAATTAAACTACTCCAGGGGCTAAGAAATTAGGCTAAGTCATGGAAGTATGTTATAGAATGGTAAAAATCAGGTTTCTGATAATTTACCTTATAAGTAGATATCCTTTCTATAAGGATAGAATTCATGGCTCCCAAGAGGACTTGGCAAAATCAATAAAATGAGGAAGATGAAACTATTCCAAAGAGGGCCAGGGCATCCTATGATCATAAGGCCGGACCCAATAGTAGGCTTATGGACGAGAGCGTTTGGGTTCAAGAGCTTCAACAGATACGCGATGAGTCCCAAGTGGGTGATCATTAAATTTAATTTTTAAGTAATTCAAAGTTCTTTTTTAAGTAATAACATTGCATAAGTTAAAGAGTGGGTAAGTATTTAGAAAAAGATAAAATTGGCCGAAAATTGGAAGGACATCTTCCAAGAAAGAAACGTGCACTTGTTTTGTAAGTTAGGAAAGAATTTTGGTTAAGCCTGACTGATCTAGGGAAGAAATGATTGGTCATCCTTAAAACAGCTTGTCTCAAGACACCTCTGATTCCTTGAAATATTTTCACTTCAGGTGATGAGTAATGATGGTTTTTCAATCATCACAGATGAGTCGATTACCCCCATGTATGAGTATTTTTATCCCATACATGTGTATGTTTTTTTATACTTCTTAGGATACTGTTTTTATCCTAGGAAAATTGTCCGGTTGTATGGGCAACTGGTTTATGCTTTTCCATCTCAGACTATGAATAAGGAAAGGTTCCGTCTTTCACCCATGTATAGGTGTGCTTGAGACAAGTTGAGTATGGACCAGGCTTTTCAAGGAATATTATAAGTGACCGTATGCTTTCTTAATTCTAAAGATGCTTGTTTACTAAATATTATTTTTTGATACTAATTTCAATACATATCTTAATGAATTACTATGCTAGAAAGATAAAATGATCTATTATTTTAAATTTTGAAAGAAGGTGGTAGTAATTAAATAACAAAAAGCATGTGTGAGTGCGGGTTAGTAAGTGGGGATTGACGAAGGTTATCAACAATCATGGACGGGTGGACCTGATTAGTCGGGTAACTATCCATCCATGCCTAAACGTTTGAAGACTTCTTCATTTGAAAGAGGAGTCCACCAACGGCTGTGCCCTCACTCACGTAGAGGAAAAAAAGCATTGGTTGAGGATACCTTAGCCCATTTGTAGAAGTGTTAGGTCAAAAAAAAATTGAACTTTAAGTTTCGTCCCATTTCCACTTGTGAGACATGACTAGGGCTTCTTTCTATGGCTATAGTCTCAAGCCATTGTCAATGGTAAAGGTCTAGAGACCTGTCAAGGACTCCTTCTTGACCTTTGTGTCGGCGGTTGGCAACCTCTTAGGTTCAATGCTAGATTTTGTTTTTTGCTTTTTATGCTATTTGTAGCTTTTTGTGCTTTTCAATGTTTTTGAAAAGAAATGTGCTTTTTAGGATGACCTATATATAAAAATATTATTTTTAGTCACCGCCAAATTTAAACACAAACATCCGATAAACAAACGAGAATAAATTGGCTTTTACAAAAATTATTTTTATAAAAAGCGATATCGTAAATTCTTTGGGGCAGTACGAGAAAGTCATAATTATGTTAGGGCATCACGGTGTAGCATAGTCTAGTCACACTCACATTAGCTGCCAAGACACTATCCAATTAGTCAATTTTTAGTGTTGAAATTGAAGGAAAATTGGAGAGTTGATTGCTAGCCCATGTTCTTAGCAACAAGCTGTGGGCTATTTTGAGAGGAGAGGTAGTGCTACCTCTTGGCCTAGCCCTCACTCCGGCTTGTCACAATGCCTATAAACTGGCATGTAGCCCTCAATTTTTAGTGTTGACAGTTGTAGCTACTACAACATGGCAATATGTATCTATTATCTCTCCATCACCATCTCCATAAGGTCTTCTCTCTCATTCACGGGAAGAAGAAGAAGGACATTCTCTCTCTACTTCCTCTTCTCTTTCATGGTGTGCGCGCTCTCCAAGTGCTTCATGGTGCAAGCCTCTACATAGTAGCTCTCATCACCACTCTCTTGCGGAAAAGCAAGAAGCCCTTTGCCAACCCATAATCAATACTAAAGCTTGGTAAGAAGCTCTAAACTCCATAGCCATCATCTCTTTCTCTCTCTACTCCGTTTTTTGAATAGCCTCTTGGTGGTTGTTTTTTGTATATGAGGATATGTATGGACTTGTTGGGTGTGTATGAGGTTGATCCATGATTGTTTCATTGTCTTTATCATGATGATTTATGCACACAATGTGTTTATGGTCACGTGTGTACATAAAAGGTGCTTTTTGTTTCACGTCACGTAGGCGATAGGAACACTATTTTGATCATATCTCACAAACCGCTATGAATCATGTCAAACCCTTTAAACCAAAGGTTAAATACTTCATTTAGAGAATTTTCTCTTGGGTGTCATGTGAAAATTCCACACGAGCTAAGAGTTATGGTAAAAAAATAGCTTTGATGTCCACTTCACAAGTCAAAATTTGGACCCTAGGCTCCTTGTTGGAGAACCACTATATAGATTCATCAGATGAGAAAACCCACTATGAAAAATCAAAATGTTGATTAAAATCACTGATAAATGTATTTAAGTCTCTGAGATCACTTTGTGAGTGTGAGCTATTAACATTTCCATGTACGGGTTTACCTACGCATGTAGGGGTGCTACCAAGGGGGAGTACCATATGACGTCGTGAATTGGATAATCTATTCATATATAATTTATGGTTTGTTTTGGTGATTTGATTTCAAGTGTTTTATGTCCATAAACTTATATGGGGTATATAGTAAGCCAACCTGAACCATACAGACATATGTGAATAAAATGGCTTTGTTTTCTTGTTATCATTTGTTGTGTGAGTCTCATATAGACAAAGTGATGGGATAAGGTATTATAATATATTATGGGGTTGTGCTTGATGCATTGGTTTGAGGTCAAATATTGTAAGTAACTCTATCTTTGGCACAAATACTCTTAAGTGTGGATGTTCTCCTAAGTAAGGAAATGCAAAGAAGTAGCATAGGTGAATCATCAAGTGCTTCACTATCAATGGAAACAAGAGGAAGGACAAAGGAGAAATTCAAAAATCAAAAGTTTCATGATCGCTTAAGACAGATCAAATCACAGACAAAGGCAATTCTCAAGTGTTGGAGTTGTGGCAAGAAGGGCCACATCAAGAGGATTTTTGGTCCAAGAAGAATAAGGAGTCGAAGTCTCAAGACAACAAGCCAACATATGAGGCCAATGTGGTAGGAAAAATAGAGCAAGACTCTCTAATTCTTTCACTAGAAAACGTGTCCAACTCTTGGATAGTTGACTCCAGAGCTTAATTCCATGCAACGCCACACATAAGCAACATTCTCAAGATTACACCAAAGGTAATTTTGGGTATGTATACATGGGAGATGATGCAGCTCGTGAAATTTTCAATAAAGGTATAATTTGCATCAAAACTACAAATGGAAATGAATGGAAGCTTAAAGATGTTAGGCATTGTTACCTCTCTTTGACAAAAAATTGATCTCTACAGGTCAATTAGATGATGAGGATCACAACATTGCATTTGGAAACAAACATTGGAAGATCTCAAAAAGATCTTTGGTGGTTTCAAAAGGAGAAAAGATTGGTACAGTATACCTGTGTATGACCAGCATGCAATCTTCAAAGTGTGCAACAACTACAAAAGTTGACGATGTGGTGTGGCACTATCGGCTTGGGCATATGAGTGCCAAAGGAGTGCAAATCATTCAATCAAAGAAGCTTCTACTAGGTTTGAAAGGAGTAAACTTGGAATTCTGTGAAGATTGTGTTTACGGTAATTAAAAGATGGTAAAATTCCTAAAGTAGGAAATGAAAGAAAGAACAAAAAACTTGAATTGGTTCATTTTGATGTATGGGGTCCTGCGAGTACACCATCCCTTGGTGGTTTATTGTACTATGTAACTGATGCAACAAGAAAAACAAGGGTTTATGCAATGAAAAATAAATCCGACCATATTTCCAAAGTGGAAAGCCTTTATGGAAAAAGAAGCAGGTACCAAGCTTACATGCCTCAATTCCGACAATGGAGATGAATATTGAAGCTAAGCTTTTGAAATATTTTGTGTTAGCAATGGCATTTGGAGGCAAAGAACAACCACAAGGATACCTCAATATAATGGAGTTTCGAAAAGGATGAACATGACAATCATGGAGCAAGCACAAAGTGTGCAGCTTCATGTAGGCCTATCGCTTGAGATTTGGGCAGAAGCCTTAGTACTTTTGTATACTTGATCAATTGGTCACCCTCAAAGACATTGGATGGAGGAGTTCCAGAAGAGGCATGGACAAGTAAAACAGTAAATTAAGGATACCTCAATATACTGGAGTTTCGGAAAGGATGAACATGACAATCATGGAGCAATCACAAAGTGTGCAGCTTCATGTAGGCCTATCGCTTGAGATTTGGGCAGAAGCCTAAGTACTTCTGTATACTTGATCAACTGGTCACCCTCAAAGACATTGGATGGAGGAGTTCTAGAAGAGGCATGGACAAGTAAAATAGTAAATTATGCATTCCTCAAATTTTTTGGATGTGAGGCTTTTATGCACATAGATAGAAGCCTAAGATTAAAGCTTAGATGCAAAGTCCAAGAAGTGTTTTTTCATTGGCTATTGTGAAGTGGGACTTTGGGTATCGCCTATGGAATCCCAAAGATGGTAAATTCTTTAGGAGTAGGGATGTAATTTTCAACAAACAAAATATGTACAAAAATTACTTGGAAAGAAAACAAACAAAAAGGTGACGAGTACATAGAGCTTGAGGATGTTGAAGATTCAAGGAGTGCAATTGGTGACGGCTTGCAACAACGTCAACCAGATCAGGAACCTTAACCTATACCCTAAAGATCTACAAGAGCAAGTAGACCTCCAAAAAGGTTTGTTCCTTCCTTCCATCATCTCTTGGTCTCAGATACTAGAGATCCAGAGTCATAAAAAGAAGCAATGCAACACAAATCCAAAGCAGAATGGTCAAAGAGCATGCATGTGGAGATGGAGTCATTACATCACAACCAAACATGGGAGTTGGTTGAGTTTCCTAAAGGTAAGCCGACACTGCAAAACAAATGGGTGTACAAGCTAAAGAAAGAAGAAGGCAAGAAAAAAAGGTACAAGTCCAAACTTGTGGTAAAGGGGTTTTCTAAAAAAAAGGTATTGAATCCAATAAGATATTTTCTCTTATTGTGAGAATGAATTCAATTAGGCTTTTTGTAGGCCTTACAGCTACTCATGACATTAATCTTTAGCAAATAGATGTAAATATGGTATTCCCTCATGGTGACTTGGAGAAGGAAATTTACATGCTTCAACCAAAGGGATTTGAAGAAAAGGGTAAGGAGAAAATGGTTTGTAGGTTAAAGAAGAGCTTGTATGGTCTCAATCAAGGATCAAGACAATGGTACTTAATGTTGGATTGATGGATGCTGGATCATGGATGAAGAATATGCAACTCACATCACTTTGTCTACACAAAGAATCTAGAGATGTGAAGTTCATCATCCCAACGTTATATGTTGGTGACATGTTGATTGCAAGTGCTAACATGCAGGATATCAAAGACCTAAAAGAGGAGTTGTCTAAATCTTTTTCAATGAAAGATTTAAGTGCTACAAAGTGGATACTTGGTATGAAGATATCAAGGGACAGGGAGAAGAAGGCACTAAAGATATCTCAATATGACTACATCTAGAAGGTATTAGAAAGGTTCTCAATGAGAGATGCAAAACTAGTTTCTACACCTTTGGCTAGTCACTTTAAACTAACCAAGGATATGTGTCCAAAGACACAAGAGGAGATAGCCTACATGTCTAAATTTCCATATGATGTAGCGGTAGGTTCTCTAATGTATGCTATGCATAGTCTGGGGAAGGCCAGATATTGCACATGCAGTGGGATTTGTGAGTAGATTCATGGATAATCTAAGTAAAGAGCATTGGAAAGTTGTGAAGTGGATACTAAGGTATCTTAAAGGGACAATGAAAAATTCCTTGTGTTTTGGAGGCAGTGACATTTTCTTGCAAGGGTATGTTGATGCGAATATGACAAATGACAAAGACACTTGAAGGAGCACTACTGGCTATGTCTTCATGGTTTGAGGCACAACAATAAGCTGGGCTTCAAAGCTACAAAAAGTGGTCTCACTTTCTACTACGGAAGTGGAATATGTAGCTCTAGCAGAGGCCCAAAAAAGGGATTTTGTGGCTTAGCAGATTGTTGGAGGAGCTTGGATACAAATGAGACATTTGTGTCTTGTATAGTGATAATCAAAGCACCATTCATCTTGCAAAGAATTCAACCTTTAATTCAAGGACAAAGCACATCGAGGTGAAATATCATTTCATACGTACTCTTTTAGAAGAGGGACAACTAAAGCTTGGAAAGGTGCGCACAAGCGAGAATCCATTGAACATGTTAACAAAGGTGGTTTTAACAAGGAGAATTTGAGCTTTTTCTCATCTTCAATTTGCATTCAAGGATAGGAAGCCAAGATGGAAAGTAGTGACAGGTTTGGTGTGGAGATCAGTCTCCAAGTGGGAGATTGTTATGTATGGAGCCTAATTTACCCCTTATAATTTCTAGTCTCGAAAATGCACATTTGCAAGGCCCCCATTATGGAGGAGAAGCCATTGTGCATGTGGAAAAATCACTTGCCAGAAAACAACAGCTTCATGTCCATAAGAAAAATATTCCTTTTTGTTGAAATATTATGGCAAAACAACAGCCAAAAAGTGGTCGCGATCGGCTGGCCGGTGGCCAAATTCAATGGCCAATAGCATAGTTTCAAATGTACTTGGCTACAACTACATGGACGTATGGACAAATTTCATGACTTGTCTACCTAAGGGCGGCCACACATGGGTGTCTCTCATGAGAGAGGGCAGCCCTTTTGGCCTACAAAAGGAGGCCTCTTCTACACACAAAATGTATTGTGAAGTTGGCGAAGCAAGGTGTGTATGAGGTGGTGAGAGTAAAGCAAGGCAAGAGTTCCATTAAGGGCATAATCCCTTAGTAACCTACTTCTAGTTCGAAGTGCAGAGCCATTGAGTGGCTGCTATCCCATTGATGTAGCCCACACTAGGTGAACCATGTATATCTTGTAGAGATCTTGTGTGCTCTCTCTCTATTCGTAGTCAAACTAGGCAAACACCCTCCTAGTCAACCCCTTCTTCATGCCCCCAATAATTTTGAATGTACACCATTTTTTAAAACAAAAAGCAATGTAATTATAAGAGAGCCTCTAATTTTATCAGATCGGTTCTTAGCTAGTTTGTGCCTAATTTGAATTGTAAGAGTCTATAAATGAGTTTGAGCCTTGTAAAGTCGTCCATTGGCCAATAAGCCCTAGGTGTAAAGCTCATTTTTGTAAATGGGAAAAGGAGACTTATCAATATCACAAGGTTTTGAGTTTGGAGTATATGACTAAGACCGACTACTCTCACCTGTTTTGTAATCATTATATCTTGAGCTTTGGTAATCACATTTTGATTTCGGAACTTGAATTTTGTTCATGTCTACTACTTTTCCATTTAAGTGTAATCATTGTCAATATTGTTGTGGTTTGCGAGTACATGTTAGCGAGCTAATCCTCTTTTTGGGTATGTTAATGGTTGTTTTTTGATGTTCCAACTATGGGAGAGTGTTCCTACATGACAAGGTGATCTTTCTGGTATATTCTATTATAGTTTTTTGGACCTTAATTATGATGCATCATGATTTTGGTACCTCATTGGATTCCAACCAAACATGGAAGGATTATACTCTTAGGTTTCTTAGACATCATCCTAAACTTTCATAGCATTTGGACTTCGTTTGAGTGCCAAAATAGCGTGACGACCTATTGTGGTGACATAGGACATCGGCAATTTTCTAGGTTTTGAGAGTGATAGATTTGCTAGTGCATTAGATGACTTTGTTCCTCAGGTTCATTTCTTGACGTCAACACCCTCAAAGAGTCTTTGTGCCCTATCCAAGTCACTTCCCTAAGTATTGACATTATACTAATGCCAGATAGCTATGCTACAGACGTTCGTCGCGGTGACCCACTAACATTGATGCTGTTGCCAAGGAAGGTGATTGTCATAAAATATAATATCTAACCAACCCAAATAATTTTCTCATATTAAATTGATCATTTAATGTGGGAGAATAAACGAGAACAAGGGTTAGAATATAGATATGTGCTTATGGATCTATCTCAACACGGGGCCAAAGTCAAAGGGTCCAAATGAGAGATGGTCTATCAAAGAGCGATGCTAGCTAATAGAGCTTAAAGACCTTAGGGTTAGCTTCATTAAAGACCTCCAAAGTTTAGTGTTAAAAGTCCTTAGATCTAGGACCTTAGGCAAGCTAGGGTTGTGCTTGAGGTGGGAACCAAGTCCAACCTTGAGGTGCTTCTCGTGCTTGCTGACTAAGGGGTTCTTGAGGTGCTTGTCATGCTTGCTGACTAAGGTGCTTGAGGTGCTTGAGTGCTTTATGACTAAGGTGCTTAAGGTGCTCCATGACTAAGGTGCTTGAGGGACTTAAGGTGTTCCAAAAGTCAACCAAGATCCCTACTCAGCGGGGGGTGAGCCCTACTTGTAGGGGCATGAAAGAAAACACACACACACCCTCACACAATGCAAGCCTAGTCTAAAGAAGCAACAAGGACACATGACAAGTTCCTCTCCATGTTTCCCTCATAAGGTGCCTAAAGCCTATTGGTTGGTCTCTAAAGGGGTCCAATGAGATTTTAGTTTATTAATTAATTTTGTATGCATTTATTCAAGACCTTTATCTCAAAGGGTTAAGCAGGACACTTACCCTAATACTAGCATGGTTTCTTGATATGACTAAGGCATGTGATTGGCTAAGCTTGTAGGGGTCCAGCCAAATTGTAGCTTGAGCTACATGGAGGGGTCGACCAAGAAAGCTAGGGGTGTGGTTGGGAGTATAGCCTCTCTCACGCACACTCTTATGCTCATTCTCACTTGGCAAAGTGCAAGAGCTCCATCTCCTTTTCCAAGCTTGTTGAGAGGTTGAGAGCCTACACCAACACTCTTGACTATGGAATGCAAATCCAACCAAGAGCCATGCTTCAATGCTTAAGCTTTCCATCTTCTCCATCTTCATCACTATGTTGGTATGCTATGATAAACAAAAAGAGTGATGATAAGTGAGGAACTATTTCTTTTTCATATGAATGTTTCTTCTTCCTCTTCCCTACCCTCATTCCTCACTAGGTCTCTCCACCTTTGAAGGTGTTTAAGGCCTTGGGACTGAGGCTGGGGATGGTTAATGCTTTTACAAAGGTTATGTTATGCTTGTGATGCATGAAGTTTTCCATCTTCAGTGCATCACCTAGCTCTCAAGGAAACCAAATAATGTATTGTATCAAGTCTCTCTTTATGGGAGAATCTATAATACAAAAAGCCTATTGGAGAGGGGACCACCTGCACATAAATCCGGTCCTCAACTATTGTCAAGTTCTCTAATTCTCTCTCTTGCAAAAAGTATTGTTCATGCCAAGTTAATTAAGTATAATGGTTATGTTGCTACATCTAATTAAGTTCACCCTCTATGTTCTCAAAGTAGTCTCATAAAAATCCTGTCATAAAATCTAATATCTAACCAACCCAAATGATTTTCTCATATTAAATTGATCACTTAATGTGGGAGAATAAACGGGAACAAGTGTTAAGATATAGATATGTGCTTATAGATCTATCTCAACATGGGGCCAATAGTAAAGAGGCCCAAATGGGAGATGGTCTATCAAGAGCAAGGCTAACCAATGGAGCATAAGACCTTAGGGTTAGCTTCATTGAAGACCTTCAATAATGTGTGTAAAAGTCCTTTGACCTTAGGTAAGCTAGGGCTGAGCTTGAGGTGGGAACCCGGCCCAAACTCGAGGTGCTTGTCGTGCTTGAGGTGCTTGATTAAGATGCTTGACATGCTTGACTGGCACCATGCTTGAGGTGCTTGACTTGGTGCATGATTAAGGTGCCTTGAGAAGCTTGCCTGAGATGCTTGTGGGAACACCCCCTACTTCAAGTGCTTAGTCATGCTTGATGACTAAGGGGCTTGCTCATCCAAAGTCAAAAAGATCCCTACAAGGAGGGGGGCGAGCCTACAAGGGGGGGGGGGGGGGGGGGGGATGAGAGAGAACACACTCACACACACACACACACACACACAAGGGAAGCCCCAGCTTGAAGAGGCAGCAAGGACACTTGTCAAGTTCCTCCTCATGTTGCCCTCATGGTGTGCCTGAAACCTATTGGTTGGCCACCCAAGGGGTCCAATGATAATAAAGGATATTTAATTAATTGATTTTGCATTTATCAAGTCCTCTCTCTCAAAGGGGAAAGGGGGACACTTGTCCCAAGGCTATCCCTGTTGCTTGTAATGGCTCCTGCTTGTGATTGGCGAGGCCTGGAGGGGTCCAATGAGCTTCAAGCATGAGCTACAAGGGGGGGTCGACCCAAGAAAGCTAGGGGGGTGCTTAGGGGGTATACTCACCTACACACACTCACAAACACTCTCATTGTGTACTATGCAAAGTGCAAGAGCTCCCTCTCTTTCTCCAAGCAAGTAGAGGTTGAGAGCCTACACCAACACTCTTGGCTATGGAGTGCAAATCCATCCAAGAGCCATGCTTCAATGCTTGAGCTTGCCATATATTTCTTCTTCATTACTATGCTATTATGTATGCTAGCACAAGAGTTATGATAAGTGAGGAACTAGCTCTTTCTCGTATGAAATGTTTCTTCTTCCTCTTCCCTACCCTCATTCCCTGCTAGCTCTCTCCACCTTCGAAGGTGTTCGAGGTCTTGGGACTGAGGCTTGGTATAGTTAAAGCTTTCTTCAAGTTTAGGTTATGCTATGATGGTGATGCATGAAGCTTTCCATCTTCATTGCTTCACCTAGGTCACAAGGAACACAAAGAATGTATTGTAACAAGTCTCTCTTTATGGGAGAAATCATAATACAAATGCCTATTGGAGTGGGGACCGGCTCCACATAAATCCGGTCCTCGACTGTTGTCATGTTCTCTAAATTCTCTCTCTTGCAAAAGTATTGTCTATGCCAAGTTAACTAATTGCTATGATTATGTTGCTATCTTCAATTATGTCTACCTGCTATGCTCACAAAATCATTTCTTGAAAGTACTCTCTTTAAATTCCGCTACTCTCAAATTGAATAGGCAAATTCCATTACAGATCCTCACTATAGTTCTCTTAATTTCGCTATTCTCAATGTTCATAGACCATTTCCACTACATTGGTATTAGAGCTATTGGTTTCCATTTTGTTACTTAAGAAGAGAGGTCCTTAGGGTGTCCATGAAAGGTTGGACTTGTTCATTGAAATAGGGTAAGTGGGACAGGGATCTATTATCTTGTTTGAAAAGAACTTAGTTCGAGGTACACCATTGGGAACTATAGTCTTAATAATGGAGTCTCTCGGGGCTTGCCTTTGGCTTAACCATTATTGCTCAGCAGGAACCATAATCAACTAGGCAATGTTAGACTCTCTCCACTAGTCTTTGCAATTAGCAGTCTTTAAACCATGGGTGTGGCTACTTGAGAACTAATTTTCAAGGGTAAAGAAGCGTAGTGACTAAGGTTTTCGAGGGTACCAAAGCACAAAGTAATATATATTAAAGCTTAATTAGCATGGCTGACAATAATCAAGAGAGTAGAATGAATATTCACAACTTTGATTTTGCACATGAAGGTGCTAATGATGATGCTCCCATGTTTGTTATAATTATCTTGTTACTAGGCTGCAAAAAAGCTATGGGAAACCTTGCATTGCAAGCCGAAGTTATCCAACAACTTTGTGCTTATGGGATTTTCCTACCTCTCTAAGAGGAGAGAGAGCTTAGGATGCCTCTTGATGAGACTCCCAAAAGAAGACTCTCTCCCATAAGAGAGGAGGAATACAAAGAACGAGAAATAAGCGAATCATTAAGTTCCTTTGAAGATGTGGCTCCACGAAGATGATAGTCTAGACAATCGCCAACTCCTCCCAAGATGAAACGGTCAACCCATCGTCCTTCTCCTCATCACTCTAAAAGGAAATAAAGGAAACAAAGGAAGAAAAAGGCAAGAAAGAGGTCACCCACTTCTCCTTCTCCTTCACCTTCCTCCTCTTTTGATGAAAGAAACATCTATTCTCCTAGAGGATACAAGAGGAGAGGACATCGCAAACCTTACCTTGCTTGAATTAGGTCCTAAAGCTCAAGAAATTCAAAGAGGGAGGAAAGAGTATCTCTTTTCTCACCTATGATGGCACCTTTGGTGCTACCAACAAATTATTGGACTTTATCTAGCAATTTGATGCAGCCTTTGGAGACGAGGGCTTTATAGAGTCGTCCAAGCTACATCATGTAGCTATGCACTTCCAGAAATCTACCCGTCAATGGTGGGCTAGCCTTCATGGCAATGGAGAAGCTTAAAGACATGGAAAACTCTACGAGTTTTCATCATGAATCAAAGTGATGCAAAGGACAAAGTGCTTGCCGAATGGTGGAGGCTGCTCTCCAACGAGTCTATCCACAAATATGTGGTCAAATTTGTGGATTTACATCTCAAGGCTACCGTCTTTTAAAAGATAGAATTCACCGAGTAAAAGCAACAATTCTATGCAAGATTACCTGAAGAAATGGGCGAATATGTTAACTCCCAACGGCTTGGTTCTATCACCAAAGTAATCCACCACACTATGGTTGCTTTGCACATCAATTTCCAACAAGGGGCTAAAAAGAATTCCAAGCCCATGGAAAACAAAGATCAAAATGATGCAAAGGGGAAGAACAATACCCAAAACTCTTCACAAGGAAATTCCCACGACAACAACAACAACAACAACAACAAAAACAACAAAAATGATAACAACAACAAAAATTGATCCAAGGAGAAGGGAGTTTACAAAGGTAAGCATAAAATCTCTCCTAAAGAGCTAGAAGATTTTTGTAAGGAACACAGGAGCAAGGACACGGCTATAGTTCTTGCCCCAAAAGAAATGCCCACAATGAGACTCCTAGAGCTTCCACGATCAAAGATCCAAAAGAGGATGCTCATTGCAAGGGATCACCTCTCTCCTATGCTTGGGGAAAGGTAAGGGATCATGATGCCTTCATCTTGTTTGACCCTGGATCTACTCACAATTTCATATCAACGGAATTGGCCACTAAGTTAGGCATTCAAGCTCATGAGATGTCATCCTAGGGGCACCATGGTTTGACCGTATGGATGTTAATGTAAAATTCCCTGAAAAAAGGTTGTATTTCAAGTACAGGGAAAAGAACATGTACATAGATGCTAATGAGCCTGGTTGTACCATACCCCTTGTAAATTCTCCTGCTTTTGACAAATCAATGAAAGGCTCAGTTTTTGCATACATGATTTTTGTCAAACAATCCATAAAAGGTCCTAATGTTTTGTCAAATGCAAATGGTAGGAATCAAGAAGAATTAGGATTGTCTAATTTTCTAAATGGATTCCAAGATGTTTTTATCGATGATATCCCTATGGACTTACCTCCAAAATGAGGGGATGATGACCATCAAATTGAGCTCCTACCAGGAAGATCACTCCCTAACAAGCCTCCTTATCAAGTTTCCCAAGCTCAATAAGAGGAGATCATGAGGCAAGTACAAGAATTGGTAGACAAAGGGATGGTGAGGCCTAGATCGAGACTAGGTCCTCTCTCTTTTGTTCTCTAGTCCTTTTAGTGCAAAAGAAAGATGGTACATACCGCATGTGTGTGGACTATCACTATCAAGCGCTAAACCATGTCACTATCAAAAACAAATCTCCTGTACCGTGGGTAGAAGATCTGTTTGATAAGCTACAAGGTTTGACCTACTTTAGTAGGATTGAACTTAAAAGTGGCTATCATCAAATAAGGATAGTAAATGAAGATATCCTAAAGACCACGTTTTGTACAACGTTTGGTATTTATGAATATATTGTCATGCCTTTTGGTTTGACAAATGCTCTAGTCATGTTCAATCATTTAATGGAGAAAATCTTTAGACCCTACCAAAAATTCATCCGTTGATGATATCATCATGTACTCCAAGTCCTTGGAGGAGCACAAGCAACATCTCCACATGATTTTTCAAGCTTTGATGGAGAACAAGCTTTTTATCAATCAAAAGAAGAGTGAATTTTTCCTTCAAGAGATTCAATACGTAGGTCATATTATCTCTCAGGATGGTATCAATTGGATCCATCAAAGTTGGAGGTAATAAAAGCATGGCCTAATCCAAGGAATCTACATGAGCTATGACTTATTGGTATGTGTGCATACTATAGATTCTTCATAGCAAAATTCTCTCAAATAGCATGACCATTACATGACTTAACAAAGAAGAACGTTAAGTACTCATGGACTGCTAAAGAGAAAAATTCTTTTGACAAGATCAAAGAGAAGCTTACCTCCCAAACAGTGCTTATGCTTCCAAATATCTTAAAGCCATTTGAGGTCCAATGTGATGCTTGTGGTGATTGCCTTGGAGCAGTCTTGCTTCAAGAAGGGCATGCCATAGCATATGAGAGCCGAAGGCTCAATGCCAATGAATAGGTCTTGGGCATATATGAAAAAGAGCTTTTAGCTATTCTGCATGCCCTAGACACATGGAAGCACTATGACTCCATTTATTTTGCAAATAGACCACCAAAGTCTCAAGTACTTCATGACGCAAACCAAGCTTTCCGACAAACAAATGAGGTGGGAAAATTTTCTTTTGCAAATTTATTTTCATATTGCTCACATTGTTGGTAAACATAATCAAGTGGCTGATGCACTTTCATGATGACCAGATTCAATGTGGTGTCTATAGCCACTCACAATGATCTATCTTCTATGATCGATGAGTATGCTATTGACCCTGACTTTAAAGACATAATGCTAGCCCTTGCATTGTGGAAGAAAGAAGAACCATTCACCTTGCAGGATGGTTATCTTCTCCATGGAAATAGGCTATGTGTTACCCACTCCCTTCGTAAAGAAAGTCATGCTTGAATCCCATGCTCCTCCCTATGCGGGGCATAGAGGCACTCAACCTACTCTTTGAGGAGTAGAGATGTACTTTTATTGGCCTACCATGAAATTAGACATACAAGATTATGTTTCCAAATGTGTGGGGTATGCCAAAAGACCAAGTATGATAGAGGGAAGCAACCTGGGTTACTCCAGCCATTGCCAATCCCTAATTCACCATGGGAGAGTATATCCATGGATTTTATCTTTGGATTACCCAATTCTATCCATGGGAATACGGGAATATGGACAATAGTCGACAGGTTTAGCAAGCAAGCACACTTTATTCCTGTCAAAAAGACTATTAAGGCACACCAAATTGCACCCTCTTCATATCTCAGATTTTTAAACACCATGGATTTCCAACATCCATCGTGTCAGATAAAGATCCTAGAATGACCAGTAATTTTTGGAAAGGTCTCTTTGAAGATCTAGGTACAAGATTGAGTTTCTCTTTGACGTATCACCCACAAACGGATGGCCAAAGTGAGATAGGAAATCTTACAATTTTCAATCTACTAAAGACTTATGTTACAGAAGTAGATCAACGCTCACAATGGGAGAAGTACTTACCCCTTATAGAGTATGTGTACAATAATACTTTCCATATTACTATGGGAAAGGCACCTTTTGAGATCATAGAGGGAAGACCTAAAAGTCCCTTGCTACTTAAAGTACATGGGAAGATCTTGGCTGATGTTGATAAGTATGGTCGTGACCTAAAAGAATCTTTTCAAAAGATTAAGAAGGCTATATCCATCTCTCATCAAAGGAAAAAGGCTACTGCTAATAAGCACAAAAGGGCCTTAACGTTCAAAGAAAATGATTGGGTCTGTTAGCAGGCCACCACGATGGACGTCTGTAGCATAGCGATCTGGCACTAACATAATGTCAATACTAAGGGAAGTGACTTGGATGTGGCATGTAGAGTCTTTGAGGTTGTCAATCTCAATAAGCAAACTGAATAAGCTAACTCAACAACTCAACGAGCAAATCAATCAGGGGCTCCATACTACCAAGTGTGGTATCAATCAAATAAGGTACTAAAATCACAATCCATCATAAAAAAGGTCTTGAAAATTGCAACAAATCCGTCTAGAAAGGTTTCCCTATGGTCTAGGACCACTCTCCAATGGCTAAAACGACTAAAAATAGTGATTTAAGTACTAAAATATGCAATTAAGGCTCACAAACACGTAGTCGTGAACCACAACAAAACTGGCAATGCTTACACTTGAATGAAAGAGAAAAGAGAGAGGAGCACAATGTAAGTTTTGGAATAAAAAATGGACTACCCAATCATTAGTTGTGATGATTACAAATTGGAGAAGCTTTGTAGCTTGAGCATACGTTTTTAGAGCTCCTTTCTTCTTCTAAAGATAAGCCTCCTTTCACATTAAAATTATTGACCTTTATACCTAGGGCTTTCTAAATGGCCAGTGGCCAGCTCACATGGACCTTTACAATCATCATGATAGAATTAAACTCAAGGAATTGACCTGCTACTCTAGAATCAAGATTTACACATAGTATCACTACACTAGCTCGACAAAATAATAAGAGTATAAATGTGGTGTCCGGCTACGTGTCCGACCAGGTGGGTGCCCGTTCGGTCAATCCCGTAACATTCCCTCCTTCCTAGATCATGTCATCCCTTGACATTGTTGTTAGGTTTGTCTTCAAGGTTGGTCTTTAGTTTGGAAACGGATGACATTCCCCCCTTCCTTGAGTGATTCATATATGTCGTGTTTTTGATACGTGATTTGAGATTGATTGTCAAGTCAACTTTTCTTCTTCTTGTGCATTCGCCTCTTTGTTGCCAGTCTTAGCTACTGTAAAGAATAGTCTGCAGTAGGTAGCCAATTTTGAAGCACTGTGTGAGCTACATATGATTATTGTTGATAGCTTGCTTGCTAAATTTGCCATTGCTTGTCATTGTAGGCCATTCTTCATTGCTTGTTGCTGAAGCTTTGTTGTTGTCCTTGAATGGAAGATATGCTCTTGATAAGTATAAGGGGATATGTAGTTGTAGCTCCAAGTTGTTGTCGATTGACGGGTAGCCATTTCCTTATTGCTGATGTAGAAGGAATATATACAAGATGATGATGATGAGGGTTTCTAGATTAGGGTCTAAAACCTGGATGATCAAAGGGGAAAAACTTGGTGGGAAAAAAGTTCCTTTGGTATACGCTCTTATTGGAGTTGAGCATTTAAACTTGAAGTACCTATATGCAAGGTGAGTGCTTGGGAGAAACAAAGGAAGAGTGCCTAATGCAGGTGCCAATTATGGGACACTCTATATACATACAAAAATTTATTGAACAAAATCATGCAATGTGAAAGAGGGATTTAATGGGCGCTTCAAAGAACAAATGTAGCACATGTGACATCAAAGGACGTCGCAATAACTTCCACATTTCCAAAACGGGTTTTTGTCGTAGAAGATTATCCACTCATACCTCACTTTGCTCAGTGCGTGAGTGTCTTTTGGACTTCCTCCTTCACTTCCCTAGACATAATATACAAAGACTTTGACTCTTATGCTCACATATACCAGCATGAGTGACACAACGTAATTATGTTCAACTCTTCCAGCTTGAGCAGTACCTAGAATAGCTAAGACACTTATACCATATAGAATATTTACATAAAGGTCTATGACTAACACCTCGCTCATTTAGTGGCTTAGCTTCCTGAATCTGACTTTTATGCCATGTTTTTTAATGGCAACTTGGACTTACCTATTCAAGGCCAGAAAACCAATTCCATAAATTCTAAAAATGTAGGCCTCTTCCATTGTGTTGGTTTTAAAACGCCACCATTTTGTCGAGTAGGTTGAAAAAATTTGTCTCATCTTGACTTGCTTGTTGTATGTCCACACTGCTTTGTGAAACAAGTCCTTCAGCTCTTGTAGGGGCTGATGTAGCCTTTGCATTAATTTCCATGAGAAGTGATTGTCGATAGGTGTGGATTCTGTGTGATTGTCGATAGGTGTGGATTCTGTGTGATTGATTTTGGAACCCACCTTTTCTTTGGTCCGTGTGTAACCGTCTTTTGCATTTTCTTCTTTTGCTCGATGGCTTGATGGACACTAGGATTTGGTAGCCAGATCTGATGATTTCCTTTGTAGAAGTCTTGATTTTGGAGTAGATGATGACAAGGTATCCATCTAGAGATTGTAGCAGCCTTGGTTGTAATTGGCTTTTGCTGGATGTTGGTTATCGTTGCTTGCCTTTGGGTAGAAGCTTGTGTTGCATGATTTCTCTTGGTTGTTCTAGATGAGCTAAAACTTTTGGTAACCATATTTGAGTGTTACCTGCATAAAATCCTTGTGCTTCGAGTATCTTGACTGGAATCATCCATTGCTGCGACATTTTGCGTTGTGTAGCTTGAGTAGCTTCGCTGAGGTCTGACTTCGGTACCCAAACTTGTCTGGTTGTTTGATTTTGGAAGGTCCTTTTTTACCTTTTGTTGTTGTTCCTTCTCTCGCGTGAGTTGTTTGTCCTGTGTTGATAGCTCGGCTTGCTCTTTGTAGAACTCTTTGGCCACGACGAGTAGGTCCAGGCTGTTACTTTAGGCTTTTTGGCCCAAACATTAGCGTTTTCTTGGAAGTAGCCCTAAGCAATGATTGACTCATTTGATGCTACCCACTCTGTCTCCCTTTTTTTGCTGATGTTGAACTTGTGCTTCATGTATCCAAACTAGGTCTTTGACTTTGATGTGATCTTTGGATACCAACACTTGGTTAACATTCGTAGGCTTCTTCCTAATGCCTTGATGTGATGGAAACTATGGTTGATAGACTTTTTGTTTCGGTTTCCATTGCATTGTTGATGGTTTGGCTCTTGATGTAGAGGCTTCGTAGGGAGTTTGATGGAGGCTCGTTGAAGGTAAAGTTGTCTTGCAAGGTTGATCTTCTTCAGTACTTACCTTAGCTTTACCTTTTTTTGTGATGGTTGGTGATTTCTTCTCTGCATGGATTTGAGAAGCTCAGTCATAGAGTTTTACCGTTGTCATTGTCGTTGTCGAAGCTTTTGGTTGTTGTTGAAAGAAGATATTTCTCCAATTTTTTGTCAGGACCAGACTCTCTTTGATGTGATGGGAGTCGATTATTTGGAAATTATCCTTGTTCTCCCTAGTATTCAACTTGAGTATGGTTTCGTCCGTGTGCCAAAGCTAGGAGTTTTCGTTTTAGAACTTGTGTACTCTATGTCCTCTAGCTCGTTGATTGGTGTCTTTTCCATCATTGTCCAAGTGTCATAACACATTAGATTCTTTTTTGCTTTTGGATCTATCACAACTGAACATGTGATTTCAGTCATGTTTTCCGCATATGCTGAATTTGATCTTCGTAGGAGACAACTGATCTTCTTTCTTATCCTTTTCTTAATCTTGCATTTTTTGAATATTTGATGTCAAACTTGGAAACTTTGTTCCTTAATCTGCTTTCATTTGCACTCTTTCTAGAGTTGGCTTCTTTGAAATATCTTTTGTCCATTCTTTAGGTATTTCAATGATGCCATATTCTCGTGGTTGCTCTGCTTCCTTTGTTTGCACTTTGGCACCATGATCCATGATGTAGTTATTTGTCTCACCTTTTTTTCTTTCATACTCACAAACTTTGTTAGCTTCCTTCAACACCTTTATTGTAAATGGGTCAAAGCATATATAGGTGGTATCACTTTTGGGTGTCTTGGACACTACTTCAATTAGTACTTTGGGACCCCCATTCTCACGCTTCATACAAAATATCACCTATCATATTGTATATCAATAGATAGCTCTTCTTAAGGAGAATCTAAAAGTATAAGGAGTGCCAATTTTTAAGTAAATTTGCAAAAAATTTACCGGTCCCCACTTTTTGCAAGTGGTAACACCAAAAGGTGCTAAAAGTGGTACCACCTAAACATGCTTTGAGCCAAATAAGGGAATTGTGTCATAGTCACTTGAAAGTTTGTCTTCAGCATCGTTCCCTAAATCGTCGCTCGTCAAATCATGGTATTCATTAACTTTAGGTTGGTTTCTTGGACCACCAAAACCATTAGAAAGGGTATTATATCATAGCCATGTTCATCACAAAATTTGGTAATAATTATCTCATTTACGTAGACATCAAGAGTTGCCAGTATTTGTGATCCCATTTAAAGGGCTCAAAAAAATCCTCTGGGAATGGTTCCTTTATGTAATAGTTTTTTTCTACTGAACGCTCTGGGATGCAATCTTCCTTTCTAAGACTTCCACATTTTGATACCCCACACATCCAAATATGCGCTTTGCTTTGCAACAAAGCAGGTACATCATTTTATTGTTCAATTGAGGAGTGTAATTCTTCCCCGGGGTTTTCTCTACATCTTTATAACTATGATCTTTGACACTAATTTTTGTAGTGACCTCTTTGTGTCTCAAGTAGATATAGTCATAGCCCCAGTCTTGTACCATTTTGAGCTGACGCATGAATGGTCTGCCCAATATGATATCAAAGTTGATGCTCTTGTCAAAATTCATTATGGAAAAGGTGTGCTCATAATCAATGCCACATGAGGATACAATGATTTGTTTTGACATTCCTATCAATCTCTCCACGTATCCATCCGCTAATTGAAATTTCATTCGAGATTTCCTAAGAGCAGGCTTTCCCCATTTTTCTCACATCCCCTTGGTTGCAATGGAAATTCCTACCCCACTATCTAATATCACAACCGTCTTTACTCCTTTGTACTTGAATGGTAACCATCCGCTAATTGAAATTTCATTCGAGATTTCCTAAGAGCAGGCTTTCCCCATTTTTCTCACATCCCCTTGGTTGCAATGGAAATTCCTACCCCACTATCTAATATCACAACCGTCTTTACTCCTTTGTACTTGAATCGTATATCTCCATAGGCCTTACGATTGTCAACTAGATAAAGAGCTTCTCTAGTGACTTGCTCAAATGTTGTGAATTCTTTTAGATGTAGGTCTGTTTTTAGAGTCTTGTTTCTCAATCCCTCTATGAAGAGAACTAATAATCTTTCATCTTGAGGTAGCTCTCTCATAGGACATTTGTCTATGTACTGTTTGAAGAAAAGCAGAGCTTCCTTCACTTTTTCATCCTTTTTCTGTTTGTAAGTATAGATTTGTGGCCTTTTCGAGAACTCCTCTACAAATTCTTGCAATTGTTGTGATATGTTGGGAAAATCATCTCTATTTAGTGGTTGAAACCAACTCAAGGTTGTTCCTTCCAATGTCAACCCAAATCCTTCATACTGAGTATGGAAATCTGCAATCTATTCAGCTCTCAAAACTTGTTTGAAGAGTGAGACATGAGCATATGGATCCCCTTACCCATTGTACTTTGTCTTAACACATTGAGCCACTTGATATGGTCTTAAGTGTTTTGGTCTAGTCACCAATCTAACCAATTCATTGTCTCATGGAAAGATGTCTCTAGCTCTCACCTCTCATCTTGGAATCCTCTCTACTATGTACTATGGCATCGTTTTTGGTTGGAAGTAAGTAGATATTGGAGTAACCTTGTACGTATATCTCTCACCTCTCAATTCAGGTGGAATCCTCTCTAATATGTACTATGGCATCGTTTTTGGCTGGAAGTAAGTAGAGATTGGAGTACCCTTGTACATATATCTCTCTATGTCAATTGGATCAATTAGCTTGTACTCTCTACCATCAAAACTTGCACTCTGTGGTCATTTGTATATGTGAATGCATCGAGGTTCTTATGGGTGGTCAACTCCCTAGCATTGGGCTCTACACACTTGTAGAATATACATGGATCCCCGTTTGTGAACCTATAAAATCCATCATGAGAATAATTCGTTAGAACTCTCATGGCTTCGTTGGTTTTGACAAATCTCACATTTGGTTTGTTGATCAGAGGATGATTCTCCTCTAGGTATTCTTCGATTCTCACTCTCGAAGCCATTGCAATGTTTCTTGTGTTTTTCATGTCTCTAAGTGGAGTAGAAAGCCCTGGTGGTGGATGATTTGTCATGATTAAGGTTCACTCAAGACTCTCACGATAGTACTTGAACGCCCACTTTGGCTTAGTGCAACTTATCCCTTTTTGCACGATCAGGTCTCTCAGAAGTCAAGAATTTGTGACTCTTTTGGTTTGTGGAAACTGGTTTTGGGGTACCCTAAAAGTTTGGATTTAGAAAACCTCAAAAAAATCAGCCTTAAAAATTTAGGTGTGTCCTATTATCTGCAATCGTTATTCTTGGCTATACCTAACTCAATTGAGATTTGTCTATCAGAAGTTAGAGCAATTTTGGTGAACTACACTAGAAGTAGCACTCAAAATAGTTTCAGGACCAGAATGCAGGAACTTTGGCTTGTATCTTAGTGTCGAGAAGGTATTTTTATTTTAAACTTGAGATTTGAGATGTCCTCAAGTATGTCTACAAGATCATCAAGTCAGATACCTCCACTATGCTGAGGTACATGGATTCGATCCATCTTCTTGTATCAAATTTGTTTCTTCAAATTTTCTCAAATTTTGATAGTATGTAGACAAGGTCATATGCAAGCTCTGTACCAATTTTCATCAAATTTTTGAGTTGAGGTACATGCATCACGATCCATGTCAACCACATCTGGACTTGATCTCTTAGGGGTTTGTTCCTAACTATGTCCACAAGAAAAATCTCAAATATTTTTGGATTTACACTTGGTTTGATAGGTCAAATAGCCAACACTAGGTTTGCATTGTGGTTTTTAGTCTGTCACTTGTTCTGCTCTCTTTTGACCCAAATTTGTTGATTTTTTCCCAAAATTAGACTTGGGGATATGTTTCCTTGTGTATGCACTACAGATCTAGAAATTTTCAGGTCAAGCTGTTACTATGGGCACATGGAACACGATCCATGTTTGGAGACCAAACTGTACCATCAAAATTAGCATGACTAGTAGGTCCTATGGTATCAATTTTTGTAAAAATGGACCTCTAGATTGAAAATAAGGTCAATTGTGGCACTTTTTTAGAGTACTTGGGAGTTTTGGGCTTTTGGTTTGTTTTTTGATATCCAAATTCAGTTTTGAAAAGACCACTAGACTCCTTGTGACCTACTCTAGCTGTGGTGCGGTCGCCCTATGGTCTAGGACCACTCTCATATGGTCAAAATGACTAAAAATAGTGATTTCAGCACTCAAATTTGCAATTAAATTTCACAAACACGTAGTCATGAACCACGGCAAAACTAATAATGCTTACACTTGAATGAAAGAGCAAAGAGAGAGGAACACATTGCAAGTTTTAGAATCAAAAATAGATTAACCGATCATTAGTTATGATGAATACAAATTGGAGCAGCTTCGTAGCTTGAGCATATGTTTTTAGAGCTCATTTATTCTTCAAAAGATAAGCCTCCTTTCACATCAAAGTTATTGACCTTTATACCTAGGGCTTTTCAAATGGCCAGTGGCCGGCTCACATGGATATTTACAATCGTCATGATAGAATTACAACTTAGGGAATTGACCAGCTACTCTGGAATCAGGAGTTACACAGAGCATCACTACACTAGCTCGTCAAAATAATAAGAGTACAAATGTGGTGTCCGACTACGTGTCCGGCCAGGTGGGCGCCCGTTTGGTCAATCTCGTAACATGGTTTTACTCAAGTTTCCCAAGGCTTGATTAATGTAAACAACATGTAAAAATCCTATTGACCACCAAAAGTATTATGCTAAACTAGCAAAAAAATACTATGGTCCTTTTCAAATCTTGAAGGCAGTCAATGGCATGGCTTACCAACACAAGTTGCCCAACCATTGGCTCATACACAATGCTTTTCTTGTGAGCCTACTCAAGCCTTACAAAGGAGAGCCACCCACAACCACAATTATTGAAGGCCCCCCAAAATCAAAGACCAAGAAGAGGTGCTATAACCTGAAGGTATCCTTCGGCATGAGGACAAAGTACTACGACATGGTTAAGATTATCCGATGGAATCTTATTAAGTTCAATAACTATCCTTTTGAAGATGCTAGATGGATGTCAAGAATAAAGCTCAAGGATAGTATGAACCTTGTCAATGCTTACAATGCTACATTAGAGTAAGCAAATGTACATGTTTCTTTTAAATGATCAATGTTTTTGTCTTATAAGACTAATTCTCTTTTTCTTGTGCACAAATTTAAGTAGTATGCATGCTTAGAATCATGTTTGTGTGGATGATGTCTCTCAAACACCAAGTAGAAATTGTCTCTCTACTTTGGAAGTATGATATGGACTAAAGAGCAGAAATGCTTGTGGCAGCTAAGTCTCCCACACCCCAAATTGATTCATCCATCTTGGAATGATGTCGTACGGTAAAAAGGGATCCTCTACCCACTAAGAAACATTGACTAATGATTAAGGATTTATCTCTTCTACCTCATAGTCGAGGATGACTATGATTTCAAGAGAGAGGTAATGTCATAAAATCTAATATCTAACCAACCCAAATGATTATCTCATATTAAACTAATCATTTAATGTGGGAGAATAAATGCAAACATGGGTTAGAATATAGACATGTCCTTATGGATCTATCTCAACACAGAGCCAAAGTCAAAGGGTCCAAATGAGATATGGTCTGTCAAAGAGCAATGCTAGCTAATGGAGCTTAAATACCTTAGGGTTAGCTTCATTAAAGACCTCCAAAGGTTAGCATTAAAAGTAATTATACCTAGGATCTTTGGCAAGCTAGGGTTGTGCTTGTCAGGTGGGAACCTGGCCCAAGCTTGAGGTGCTTGTCGTGCTTGCTGACTAAGGTGCTTGAGGTTCTTTATGATTAAGGTGCTTAAGGTGCTCCATGACTAAGGTGCTTGAGGGTCTTAAGGTGTTCCAAAAGTCAACCAAGGGCATGAAAGAGAACACACACACACCCTCACACAAGGCAAGCCTAGTCTAAAGAAGCAACAAGGACACATGGCAAGTTCCTCTCCATGTTGCCCTCATAAGGTGCCTAAAGCCTATTGGTTGGCCTCTAAAAGGGTCCAATGAGATTTTGTTTTATTAATTGATTATTTATGCATTTATTCAAGCCCTGTTTGTCAAAGGGTTAAGAAGGACACTTGTCCTCATACTAGCATGGTTGCTTGATATGACTAAAGCATGTGATTGGCTAAGCTTGTAGGGGTCCAATCAAATTGAAGCTTGAGCTACAAGGATGGGTCGACCAAGGAAGCTAGGGGTGCGCTTGGGAGTATACCCTCTCTCACACACACACTCTCATGCTCATTCTCACTTGTTGTCAAAGGGCAAGAGCTCCATCTCCTTCTCCAATCTTGTGAGAAGTTGAGAGCCTACACCAACACTCTTGGCTATGGAATGAAAATTCAACCAAGAGCCATGCTTCAATGCTTAACACTAGGTTGGTAATGGGACACTTTTATGTCTTGTTAAGTGACCATTTTCCTTGAATTATGTCAAGAGTTTCAAAATGGATTGTGAGGTGCTATCTGTCTAGAAAGTTGTCTCATGAGCTGAAAAAAACTCGACATTTTTTTGGAATGTCAATTCCATCCTTAACCTTGTCCTTGCACAACATTTCACAACCTAAACTGTGTGAAAAAACGGGTCCTGTTTTTGGCTTTTTTCAACTTTTTGCAACTATACCACTCTAGAATTCATGTTTGTGAGGTCTATAATGCTAGAGAACTATCTTTAGTAGTCCTCAACATGTCTTGATGCTTCTACAGAGAAATAAATGTTAAAGTTGTAAGTTATGACCAAATTACAAAAATTGTCAAATCCTGTTTTTTAGCCAATTTTAGCTCTTTTATGATTTTTTTGGTGGCTTTCATGATATCCAAATGCAGTTTTGATTTTCTATGTCGCATATTCTAGTATATCAAGTATAGCTTTTTCAATATTGTTAGTTTGTTGTGACAAATACATGCATTTTGTAGGTAGTAACCATATCTAGTCATAAGGATCAAATTTGGCTAGATATTGAATAGTTTCTATGGGATTATACAACTCATAATGTTGAACCCAGTTTTTTCATGTTTGCTGTATTTAGCACTTCATCTTTGTCCCCAAGATTCCCCTTGGTAAGAGATGTATTATTATTTTGACATGCTCCATAGCTCCTTATGAACCTAAAGGACAATAGGAAACTAAGAAAACATGCATATATTATTTGTATTGAGCGTGGCTATAGAAACTTTGATGATAGGTTTGTAGAATGGTAAAAATTCAACTTTTTTATACCTATTTCTTTTGGCAAAACAAAAAATAGTGAGTGAGAAGCAATCATATGTTCTGATCACCAACCCATTGAAGTGAACTAGGGAATTTATCTCAAGTCCAAGAAAAATCCTAATCTTATTTTTATGCAACAAAACGTAAGAAATGACTGTTTTGATGAAAATGTACTGGTCCATCAACTTTGGAGTCTTGGTGTGACCAAAAGATGAGAAATTTTACAAGTTTCTTATTTTTTCCATGTTTAGTAGGCCTTGAACTATAACCTCATGAAAGGATTTTACAAAATGAGTGGATCTACTATGGTTTTGGAGGTTTTTTTCAAAACCTTGAAAGGACACTTTTATGTCCTGTTAGGTTACCAACCTAGTGTTAAGCTTGCCAGCTTCTTCATCTTCATTACTATACTATTATGCTATGCTAAGCAAGAAGAGTGATGATAAGTGAGGAACTGTTTATTTCTCATATGAATCTTTCTTATTCCTCTTCCCTACCCGCATTCCCCACTAGCTCTCTCCACCTTCGAAGGTGTTTGAGGCCTGGGGATTGAGCTGGGGATGGTTAATGCTTCTACAAAGGTTATGTTATGCTTGTGATGCATGAAGTTTTCCATCTTCATTGCATCACCTAGGTCGCAAGGAAACCAAAGATTGTATTGTATCATGTCTCTCTTATGGGATAATCTATAATACAAAAGCCTATTGGAGGGGGGCTAGCTCTACATAAATCCAATCCTTAACAGTTGTCAAGTTCTCTAATTCTCTCTCTTGCAAAAATTATATTTCATGCCAAGTTAATTAAGTATAATGGTTATGTTGATAGTGCTAATTAAGTTCACCCTCTATGTTCTCAAAGTAGTTTCATAAAAATGCTCACTATAGTTCTCTTAATTTCTCTATTCTCAATGTTCATAGGCCATTTTCATTACAGTGATCCTTAGGTAGTGAGTGACCTAGTCGTATCTTTTTACCTAGAGACTTTTGATTTGATGTTCATTCCATTTATACTTTGACAGTCAAGTAGCTAGACACGAGATCTTAGTGCTTGTTAGAGATTAGAAGTTGGGGACTTACTAGGTCTATCATTGAGAGGCATTGGGAGTTGTGAGTGAGATACAAGAGCATTTCATTGTGCGTATGTTTTGATGCTTTGAAAGTACTATTCTGTCATCCGTTTTTCTTCTAGTTCTACACAATTTGTTGGCTTCTATCCATAGGATTCATTTCAGTACTTAGTAGTAGGTTAGGTAGCATTTACAACCATCAAATTAAGCAAAAGGGATCATGGAAAAAACTGTCAAAATAATAATTTGGTAGCCAAGACCTAAACTCTAAAATTTGGGAAATTTGATGGTCAGAGCTCAAAAGCTAATAGAAACCCAAAAATAAGTGCGAAAAGGGATAAACCAAACCAAAAAGAGCCGATCTAGAAAGTTCCAGGCCAAAAGATGTAGGAACATGGATTGTGATCCATGAACCCCTGAGACTTTTTAGGCAAAAAGTGATACTAAAGGATCCCGTGAGGTTCCAAGCCACTAGATATATACTTTTGGTGGAAAATTGACACATAAAACGCATCCAAATCAAGAAGTTAGACAAAAACAAAAAAACCTTGGAAATAGATAAAAAATTGGGATTTGTTTACGTTTGGGAATCCAAATGAAAAAATAAGCAAAAATATAACATTTATAGGGTGCAGACATACATCTGACCAAATTTTATGTTCAGATGTGCAAGAACATGGATCGCAATCCATGACCCTCTGAGGCATCTGAAGCTGATGTTTGAGAAGTGAGTAGTTGACAACAATTAGGGCAAATTTTATGAAAGGGCCCTAGCAAAAAAAAACCAAAAGTTGACCAAAATACCAATTGCAAATCACAAACCACATGATAGACACAAAAATTGGCTTTTGATTAAGAAAAGTTTTTTGCAAATCCAAAAGTAGGTTGTGGGTATACTCCATAGATTGCACGTAATTCTCAGGCCAAGTTTGGGGTTGAGATTTGATGGAACATGGATCGCAATCCATGTACCCCTGCTAAATTTTTGAACAGAGACCATATACCCTTGTAGCAGAGACCAATACAAACAACTTATCCAGAAGCAAGGGCACCAAAAAACTTCAAGAAGTGAGTCAAAATAAGGCAAGAGTCATTCAAGGCCAAAAAGCACCAAACAGACCTAGAAAGTGGCTTCTGGATTATCTAAAGGGATTCAAACTACATAAAAATCACATGTCATGGAACCTTAGACTATGAGAGTCCTGTATGCCAAGTTTCAATAGATTCTTACATTGGGATACATGGATTGCGATCCATGACCCCCTATCATAGAATGAACTTAGATTGGTGCCAGAGATAGCAATAGTCCCTAGGAGCATATTGGTCTTTCAAAATTCAATCAGGATTCGATTTGTGCATATTACAAGCAAAATAGGATTTTCTGTTGGAAGTGCGGTAAAATTTTGATTCGAACAGATTTTGACTAACCAAGCGGTTGTCAAATTATAGCCATCAAGAAATTTTGTACATGTGTGGAAATCAAAGTTTGTAGCTCAATTTGTTGTTGATTAGAGGACTGGATGCACCCTAAAAGGTAACAGGTCAGGGTTTTGCAAGTGTAGTTTTCTTAATGTATTTGCGATCAACATTAGGGATAATTTGGACTTTGAAAAGGGCCCTATAAGGAGGTTTGACTTTGCCTCTCTTGTCCAAAGTTGGTAACTTGGTAAAGTACATAAACGCTTTGTCAAAACCCTATCAACCAACATATCATTGGAAAGATCTTAGAAAGTAGGTTCTAAATCCCCAAACTCTGACAAATTTGGAGTTGATTTGTAGACATTATGGCCTCCCCATTGAAGCTGAAATGTGGGGAGAGATTTTATTTATAAGATGGAGTTGTTACATCAAAAAATGGAATCTTCTAGAATATAAGGAATATGATGGCATGCTATATATCAATGGATAGATCTCGATGAGTACCTTCTAAATCCAAAAGGTCCAACAAGTTTTGATTTCACTTGTAAAAAAATTTACCATGCGCTCGTTTTATACAAGAGAGAGAAAGTCAAAGTCCTTATAGGTCCCCTTTGAGAGTCCAAATTTTCCCTAATGGAAAGTTTTATCCAAACAAAAACCCTACTACTAGAGACCAATCAAGCCATATTTCTACATAGGGATGTATGAATCAAGGGACCTTCCCGAACTTAGAGCCAATTTTGGAGGAAAGCCTTTTTGATACTTCTTCAGAGAGATCTTATACCTATATGGCCGAGGGATCCAAAAGTGTGAGTTTCAAGGAGGAAACCAAAATGGGAGTGGGACCATCACATTCAGCATTGACCATGAATTTTTTTCACCTAAATACAAGTTTGAAAATGAACATGGTTCCAAAAGACGGCATGGATTGTTATTGTATTAAAATAGAAGAAAGACCTAGTGAGCTTAAGCTAGTAGATTACAATGGCAATTGATACCTTGATAGGAAGAAAACATGAATTTAGTTGTGCATAATTCATTTATTGTGCACAAAGGAAAATGTTTATGTCGAGACTGAGGAGGAGCCGCTAAAGCTAGACATTCCTAATGCCAAGCTTAGAAAAGTAATTGTGGCTACTCTCAGCAGCATCGACAATATGCATGTGGGTTTATATAAATATGATAAAACGGAGAGAAAATGATCTATTACAGGTGTCAAGAACCCAATGTGAGAGAGTTAATGGAGTAGAAGTGCTTGTATGTATTCATGTATAAAGTGGAGAGAGATACATAGATGATCATGTTAGAGGGATATACGTACTTTGGAGGGACACTCCATCACTACTATGTCACCCCTAGCATGCTCAGACCTACTGTTTCTAGAATGACAAGACCAAAAACTACAAGAGTGAGTCCTTTGAAAGAACATGTGGAAGATTCTTTTATTCAACCACATCTCTTTGAGCCAAGATCGATGGAATCTTTGAATTTCATAGCTCCTATGTCCACACATTGAGGTATTGATATTCTAGACACAATTTTCAACACAAGGGTGCTTGATACTAGAACTAAGGGTAGAGAGGCAAGAAAAGAGGAGATGGTAACTGACTAAAATCCCTCAAGACCACCTATTAGTGGATATGATACAAGAGATGTAGTGGCAAGTGCGCCTAGGATAATCAGCATAGATAGAGACTTAAAGAATTCAACCTTCTCAAGTGGCTGTGTGTGCCAAAGAAGTACAGTGGATCAGGGGATCCATATACACATGTTTCCATTTTAAGCAAGTCTTAGGAGCAAAATAGATCATGAATTTTCATACATAGTATGAAGGATTTGGATTGACATTGGAAGGGATGGCACTGATTTGGTTACAACCACACTAAATAGTAGAGACTTCTTGAACATTGATCAACTCTTGCGGGAGTTCTCCAAAAAATTCTCTAAAAGGGGAATCAAGCACAACACGATTTCCCAAATCTATGCTTTTAAGCAAGAGAAAAATAAAAAGGTGAAGGAAGCTTCAAGCAATACATTGAAAGATGTCTAGTGCAAGAGTTACCACAAGATGATTGCTTATCAGTTCTCTCCATAGAGGGCTTGAGAAATGAAACTCTCAAAAAGGACTTACACCTGAAAACATGCACAACATTTGAGAAAGTCACTAAGATGGTTTTGTACCTAGTTGATATTGTAAGATGTACGGAGAGGTAACGGAGGACCTAGACACAAACACAAGGCGTGCCTCTTTTATAGCCAGTGAGTCAACCATAAAACGTAGTGCTCCTACTTCAATCACACAATACATGGATCAAGTTTTCAAAGAAGTGAGCAAGAGAAAAATAAAAAGGTGAAGGAAGCTTCAAGCAATACATTGAAAGATGTCTAGTGCAAGAGTTACCACAAGATGATCACTTATCAGTTCTCTCCATAGAGGGCTTGAGAAATGAAACTCTCAAAAAGGACTTACACCTGAAAACATGCACAACATTTGAGCAAGTCACTAAGATGGTGTTGTACCTAGTTGATATTGTAAGATGTACGGAGAGGTAACGGAGGACCTAGACACAAACACAAGGCGTGCCTCTTTTATAGCCAGTGAGTCAACCATAAAACGTAGTGCTCCTACTTCAATCACACAATACATGGATCAAGTTTTCAAAGAAGTGATCCACAGAATGAATCGAATGTACCGACAAAATCCCAGTTTGAGACTGCAACAACCACCAGTAGTCAATGATTTAAGAGTGTTGAAGTGGTGTTCCATTGAGCAAAAATACACCAATCATGATACTAATGAGTGTTTGTACAACCAAACTTATGTGATGAAAAGGCCATATGGATCTTCAATAGTGCAACAATTGCCACCACCTCTGAGGTACCAAATTGGACCCAAAAATGCAGTATAAGGAGGGGAAAAACATCGGAGAGAGTCTTCTTTTGGAAGTCTCTACAAGAGGCTTTCTAAGCTTTCTCTCTTCTTGGGGAGTTTGGAGAATCCCATGAGTACAAAGTTGTGTTAACTTTAGCTTGCAAGGCAGGGTTGCCCATAGCTTGGTTTAGTGTTACTTCTTTGTAACTTTGTAATTTTTGTACTCATACATGGTATCAGATTCACCAATTGTAACTTTTTGGTCTCGTAGGTCATTTTGGCCTTTTGAAGATGTTAATATAACATTTCATTTCATTTTCTCTCTCTTATATGCTCCATAAGACACACACACACACACACACACACTCCCCCATTGTGTGTTGTGCACACAAGTCATCTCCTTCTCCAAGCTTGAGAAGTGGAGAGCCTACACCAACACCCCTTGGCTATGGAATGCAGATCCAACCAAGAGTTATGCTCAAAGAAATTCTTATCAATCTCTCCGTCTTCATTATCACTATGCTAAGGTATGCTCTAAGTGTGATTATATGTGAGGAGATTACTTCTTTCTTGTAAAGATACATCTTGTTCTCTTCATCTTCCTCACTCCTTGCTGGCTCTCTCCACCTTTGATGGTGTTTGAGGTCTTGGGATTGAGGTCAGGGACAAGTTCTTGTTTATTGCAACTAGATTAATTGTTGTTTAAGCATAAGTTTGGTGCATGAATCTTTCCATCTTCATGGCAAAAAGAGATCTTAAGGAACACAAAGATTGTATTGTACCAAGTCTCTCTTCATGGGAGAACCTATAGTACAAAAGCCTATTGGAAGGGGGACCGGCTCCAAGTAAATCCTATCCTCAATTTTTGTCAATTTCTCTATTTCTCTCTCTTTTGCAAGTTGTTTCTCATGCCATGTTAATTAGGAATGTGTAAATTGTTGCTATCTCCAACCTAGCACTCTCTCTATCTTCATTAGGAATCTTCTTATTGAAATGTTGACTATGGCTAATCTATTTCCACTATACTCAAAGTTATTAGCTTAATTTTGCTACATTGGTATTAGAGCTATTGGTTTCTCTTTTCTTGCTTAAGAAAAGAGGTCCTTCAGTTCTCCACGATGTGGATGCTTGAGTGCTAATTTTCAAGAGATAAGAGGAGTATCAACTAGGGCTTGGAATCTTCCAAAGAATAAGTTAACATACACATAAATGTTTTTAGCATGTATGATTGTAGACGATGACTGACGGTGGAGACAGTCTCAACACGTGGGAATCATCTGCTAGAAGCCGAACAACGGACCAGCTAGTAATTACCATGGCAGTTACCACAGTAACCTCAAGAGTCTATAAATAGGACCCATTACATTGTAATCGGAATGATTGTACTTTGGGTTGTTTGTACTCTTTGACTTCTTACTTCTAGTCTTCAAAGTTGTCTTGAGTGACAATCTCTTCAATTGTAACTCTACTTTGTAATCATTAATACAGTAGTCCATTAAGCTTCAGTCTGTAATACCTTGTATTCATAAACTCTCAATTTAAATCTGAAACACTTTTCTAGTCAATCAGTATGTTCCTAGTTTGAGTAGAGTATTTTAGTTCAGTAACGATTCCAGCTCAGTTTCTATATTCCATTCCAATCTCACTGATTGAATTGACAACTTCTAGTAGCTGTAAATTCTAACACTAGAATCAGCTATTTCAAGAGATCAACTCCAATTACATTTTGGCAATCATGGTGGCTAGAGCTGTTTGCTCATTGACCAGACTGCTTCTCCCAGTTTGAATTTTCAGCTGAAGATATGGCACCCAAAACCGGCCGTGGTTGAAAACCATCCTACCATGTTGACCCTATCCTTGAGGAGTTAGAAAGAGATTATGATCCTAAGACTGAACCGGGGACTGAGACTGAGGCTCCAGAGGAGCTCAGTCAAGCTGATGAGGCTAAGGGCTCTTAGTACTCCAGTCAGTCCAGACGAAGAAGGGCTGAGAGGGAAGAATGCAAGGCCAGGAGTTCTCGGACCACACATGGGGATAAAGGAGCCAAAGGCAGTAAAGGTAGTCACCACAGTTCCAACAGAAAAGCCAGGGAAAAGACAGAAATTGAGACTGCAGAAGAAATTGATTCGGATGCAGATACAGACCATTGCAAGAAATCTTCAAAAAGGAGTCAGGTTCCTAAAATGAGAAGAGGCCAAAACGATGTTGATCGACATGATTACACCTCTTCATTGAAAATCTCTTTTCCAGTGTTTAAGGGTGGGAAGAAAGATGACCAGGATGTTCATATCGAAGCCTTCGAACAGTATGCTGAATTGAAAAACATTGATGAAGATGAATGGGGGGCATTAGGAAAAATATGGACTCTCCTTGGGCCTTTTTTATTAGTGAAGGCTTAAGGGAGAACCAATGAGAAGGCTCTTGGGATATCACCTAGAGGGGGAGAAATGGTAGGGGTGCAGCCTAATTGTCTCCCTCTTCAATGCTTGGTTCTTAGAGAGAGGTGGGAGGTAGGCTGGGGGGGGGGGGGTAAATATGAGGAGAGAGGTGTCATAAAAGAAGGAGGGACCCAAAAAAAAAACGCGCATGCTTAAAAACCCTAAAAAATGATTTTTTTAAAAAAGTTCCAAAGTTGACTCATTTGCCTCCAAAACTGCCCCAAAACATAAACTAACTTTAAAAAGTCAATTTTCCTCCCCAAAATCCACTTTTCTCTCTCTCCCTCACTACTTTTCTCTCCCACACTCTCCCTCTTCTCCCTCCTCCCATTCTCTCTCTACAGTCAAGGCAGCCATATCCAAAAGCTTTCCACCACTCTCTTCCTCTCTCTCCATAGCTCCCCCTTCTCTCACACCTCCATCAACCCTCTACAGTCCCACACTCCATAGCCCACAACTCCACTATCCTCTCTACCTCTCACTCCTCCCCTCTTTCTCTACCTCCACTGTCAAAGCCACCATAGGCAGCTCACCTCACCCTCCCCTTAGCTCCTCATTCTCTCTCCACAGTACCCAGACACAATAGCCCACAGCCTTGCCGACTTCTCTCCCTCACCCTCCTCCCACCCATTTCAAATCCCTTCCTAAGCCCAACTTCCCAAGCATGTCCACGCATAGACGGCCCAAACCAGAGATAGAGGAGATTGTGTTGCACAACACAAAAGATTCAGAGGGGGTATGGATCCAACAGGTATTCAAGAAGGGTGCATGGGTCTACACGCAACCGTCACGTGCTGGACCTCATCGCGTACGATGTCGAGGAGTATTGGAACGTCATAGGAAGGGCCGGCTATTGGCATTCAAAGAAACCAAGTCCGGAATGGTGGCCATCGTGCAACACGTCTACAGTGCAGCTGAGATCCACCTCAAGAGAGCTTCAACTCAATTTGCACCTCATTGTAAGTTTTCATGGTTTAGCTATCCCATGCATATGTCATGTTTATGTTTATGCGATCATTATGTTTAACTAAGGGCATTTGTAAAGATGTTTTTCCATCCAGCTTAGTTGAGGAGTAGCCGCTTGAGTGCCTCTCAGACATGTTCATGGTTGTGCATGCTCACATTGGGGAGCTTATGTTTCCTAATGTCTCATCAAAAAAACTTACCGAGCAATGAATATTCATGTACTCCCACAAGTACGTGGTGCCGAAGTCAAGCCAAAGCTATGGTAGGTTAGAAGCCGTGGAGACACCCTCATTGCAGAGTGCAGAATGGCCAACTTCAGACCATTGGGCTTTGCTTTCTTTCAAGCGTAAGGTGCTGCAAGATTTCCAAGGGTCCCTAAAGTTTGGTAAGGCAACCAGATCGGTGGGTCTCACTTGGCATTCTCCCATTCATTTGTTTGTGCATGCATTCCGCTCTCTGCCGATTGTAGAAACACCAACAATGTTTGTTTGCACAGAAGTTGACATAGATGCAATGGACACCATTCTAGGTGTCAATTGGGGCTATGTTGACGGTTTGCATGATGGTGACCGTTATAAGTGCAATGTGTCCCCCACAGCTTTGCCTTCGGTATTTGAAAGCAAGGTGCACCTTGTATGCACGGTTTAGCTATGAGAGGTGGATGCACAAACGTGGCAAATGGATACCCTTGAAGCTGACATCCGAAGAGGTTCAATCCTTTGAAATTCGTGTCCGCATGCCCAATAATGAGGTGGAGGTGGTTGTAGTGAATCCGCATTGGACTCTTGCCAATCTTCAGGAACACTTTGTCATAATGGGATTCGAGGATGTCGGCATGCAAGTTTCAAACTGGAACAACGCAAGGTCTGCTTTGTGCTTGCTTAGCTACCTTTTCTTATTTTTTGTGGGTATTTGTATTTTGATTGCCCATTTTTTGGTTGTATAGATTGGAAGGCGGATGGAGGCCACTATGCTTGTTTACAAAGATTGGGCTACATACGAAATCATCTTGTCTAAGTGAATTGGCTTGTAACTTTAATCGTTTATATATTGGATATTTTATTAAAGATTTTGAAAAGTTTTAAAGTGTTGTACTTGAGTTTTAAGGTGGTGTATATTTATTTTTTAAATGCATATTTTTTATTTTTTTCGAGATGGAATATGTCTATATAAGGGGGACCACCTCCTCATTTCACCATTTTCATCCCAGCATTGCAGAGAGACCTAGCATACCCAATCACGCAAAGAGAAGACATGGCTGCTACTAGTGCTTTAGATGCATTCCTTACTGAGGTTGGGCATCAAATCTCCCTGAGCTTCAAGCATTTTTCACAACCCAACCCGATTTGGAAACCACCTTGACCCTCCACTCTCAATCTCTTGAGCACATTACTTCATACATTTCCACGTACATGGGGAGATTCATTGTTGAGTTACAAAACCGGCCTGGGCAATGGGTCCCTGAAGGCCTTCTCCACCACATCTACCAAGGGGACAGGCCATTTCATCAGCGGCTTGCACGCTTTGCCACCATAGCACAACCCGCCAGACAATATGTGCGGCTTGTAGCTGATGATGTGCAAGCAATGCGTAAGGGAAGGATCGAAAACACTTTTTTCTCTGTTCAGGCCATAATGATCTTCCTCCTTCACGAGTGCTCAGCAGGCCCTGACGTAGTGCTACCGCACTTGCAGATCGGCGGGGTACTGGCTGATGTGAAAGACCCCAAGCCCGCGGCCATTGACTCATGCGCAGAGGAGAGGACTCTTGCCTTGACCTACCCTGTAGGGATTCAAGGGCTCTTGGAGGCCTCTCCATCTGTCGGTTCATCCTTGGGACCGCCAGAAAGAACCACCACTCGGGATGCCATCCCTGAGGTAGAGATTACCCGCTTCTCCTCCATTGTGGTGGGTGGGGAGGAGTTTATGTTTATGCACGATCTGGAGAAATCCTTTGAGCTTCATTAGGCAAAATTTGGACTCACAAAGGGGCCCTTTAAGGAGTTTGACTTTACCTCTCTCTACCAAAACGGGCGCATGGATAAATTTTTGCAAATAAACTCCAAAGTTGGCGAAGGTTTGACAGTTAGAATGTTCTCTTCAAGCTCTATCTACTGATATATAGCACGCCATGAGATTCCTCATATTTTAGAAGATTCTTTTTTTGATTCACTTAGATTTCGACAGAGTTGTCACATCTTAGGTGAATCAAAAAAAGATTTGTGAGTCCAAATTTTGCCTAATGCGCATGGATGAGTGTTTCGCCATCCTCGATGCCCATGGCAAGTTTGAGGTTCATACCACCACCTCCCATGACGATGATCTCCTACTGCCCATGTTTGTGACCGTGCAAGCCATGTGTTTGGCTAAACGCGCAAGAGTGGATTCACCACCACCTGCTGCAACACCTGTTTTGCTTGATCCAAAGGGGAAGTCAAGTGTGGATCTTTACTTACACCCGGATGCCGATGAGGAGGATCGTAGACAAGAGGTATAGATGCTCACTTACATTTGATTGTTACAAATGATTTTGTTAATGCTATATCATAATTTTGTGCCATATCTCAGAAAACCTATGTTTTGCAGGATGTTCTGGAGGTTGACGCCTAGGCGCAACGGTCAGGGGGGAGGAGGACGCCGTTCGGACCTCAAGCGGCACTTGCTCACTACCTCGGCACACTTCCAACTGGTGTCGTGGTGTTTGTCCATGCCGACTACTCTCCCAATGGTCGCTACAACATTTTTGCTCTCCGTTCACTCTCCAAGGCGTTGTGTTTAACAACACTTTCCCAATCGGCCAACCTTGTAGTGCTTGTAAAGAAAGATTTTGCAATATCCACTTTCGGTGTTAACTTTCGCAAGCGCCTTATTGCCCATGTCAGCATGAACCAAGTTGTAGGGGTTGATGACACCCAAGAAATCACAACCACTTTACTTAACAGGGAGCCACCCCAAAAGGCCAAGCGCCAGAAAATTGTAATTCGAAAGATCCTAAAGCAAAAGCCGGATATCATGTAAAGCATTGATTTCTTTAATGAAACTACTTTTTGGTGTCTACGACTCTCTTACTTGCAAGGTTTTGAATTTCTTATATGTTGGGCTTCCATTGTGTATGAGAAGCACCATAATTTTTGATATGACTACTAAAGGGTTTGGCAGGCATTAAAATTAATAAAATGCATGCTTTGTTATATCTAGGCTTCCAAAGTTATGAATGTGCCTACTGAAGGGCTTGGAAGGCCCTAAAATGGGCTGCCACAAGGGCGCACATTGGGGCCTTCCATTAGCAAATGAAATGGGCAAATGCGCGCCCTTGTGGCAGATGATTTTGGACCCATCTAGGAGCATACCCAGCTGCAAAACACAAAGACAAGACATTAATACCCAGTTGCAAAACAGAAAGACAAGCATACCCAGGTAACCTTAAGCCCATCTTGCCCCAGATACTTAAAGTTGTATTAATTAACAAACCACAAGAGGAAACTATGTGGCAATCTCTAGCCCATTTTGGAGTATAGGATTGACTTCATAGATGCAATAAACATCCTTCAAAATTTCTATGCTACATGGACTAAGGGGGGATGATTTCCAAAAGCATCTATTCTAATTGAAGCATTGAATCAAACAAAATATCCTTATTGCTTGTTAAAATTATCTGGAAACCATTGGAAAGTGTTTGGAATGCACTACAAAAGGCTTCCACAAGGGTGCGCATTTTGTCCATCCATATGCCTCTGAAAGCCCCAAATGCGCGCCCTTGTGGCAGCCAGTTTGGGGGCATTCCAAGCCATTTTCAACACTTTGTAGATGCTTTTCCCATGCAATAGTGAGTCACATAGCATGGATGCATCAGGAAGTGCATGCCCCACTTAGCCAAGGTGCTTAACGTAGGAAAGTTTTCACAATAACAAGCTAATGGCTACATACATACAATAGAGGGTAGACAAAACTTGGACCAGTGCTACATCGCATGGTACAGAATTAAAACAATACAATGTGCAGTGGGGTATACAATAAAAGGCGCTTATATTCAAATTCTTCCCAATACAATGCACAGAGTGGGGTATACAATCAAAAGACGCTTGTATTCAAATTCTTCCCAATCTTGGAAGTTTCGTAAATACAAAAAGGTTTGATGCCTAATTACAAGCTACTCCTCATGGTGCAAACGGCGAGCAAGCTGCATATCCTTGGGCATAATGGTTACACGCTTTGCATGGATGGCACATAGGTTCGAATCCTCGAATATGCTAGTTAGATATTGCTCTGCTGCCTCTTGGACTGCTTCTATGGCCACGGCGCCCATCCGAAACTGAGTGTTGTACAATTTCAAAACCTCCCTGCATAGCCTTGCAAAAAGGGCCCTCCGAATCAAGAGCTCAGTGCTCTTTTGATAGTGTCGAATCTCCACAAAAGCACGGCTGCGCTTTCGTACCTTCTGAGGTCGACGTGGAGGTGCATTTTTGGCATGAGTTGGGGCAGCTTGCTTCCTCTTCTTGTAGACAATTCTCTTTCTCTTTTTTTTTCTGCACAGGCACTTCCAACACCTCATAATCTGATTCCACCCACTCTCCATCTGATTTGTGCTCTTCACTATTGAGCGGATGTGATGGTGTAGGTCCACTCCCTTTAGGAAGTGTCTTACCCCCAATAGACATGTGAGCCTAATAAGTTTGTATTTTGTCGCCAACCCATGGGGCATCTTCATCCGTTTGCGTCTCTTCGGAGCCTTCTGACGGCTGCTTTTGGCTTTTTGTTTCTTTGCCTTGGTCGCTCTCATCCTCCCTGTTGCCATCAAAATCGTTGGAGTCCGATGAATAGACAACAAGGCGATGCTTCCTTCTCTCTTTTGCTGCTGTAGAGGACTGGCAATGCTGATTTGAAGCTCCAGCTTCTTCTGTGTGGACTTCACCTTGAGCTTGTGAAGTTCCAGCTTCTGTTGCTGTACCTTTGAGTCGTTGGCCATCCGGCCCCGCTGGATATGCAATCCTTGCCGTTTGTTTTGTTCTTGCCATGGTAGCACCTAGTAGGGAAAATGACAAAATGAGCGCCTTCAACCTTTAAATAGGTTTTTTTGAGATTTGGACCCTTTCACACTATGCAGCTAATTGAGTGAAACTCAAATAAACCAATTGAATTTAACAACTAAACCTGGATCATGCGGACGGATGACGTGACGCCCAAACGCTGCCTTTTCGATACTTAGTTGCACGCCAAGCTTCATGGCCCAAGGACGCTCATGAGCGTTTCCACTTCTCGGATGCTGCAGTACGGGAGGCGTTGCGTAATTGCTTTGCTAACATCGACTCTCTTGCTTTCTCAATAGTGCGAGTTCTCCCAAAGGTGTGCCTAAAAAACTAGTTAAACATCTCTTGGAGGTAGTTGGAGTGTGAACTACCACCACCATGCCGAGTATTCTTGAAGTAGACTCCTTTTGCCCGATAGTGGGACTTCTCCATGACTTGTGTACTCCATATATCAAACGAACCATAGAGGTCCATGAAGTATGTACCATGCGCATAGAAAATGTGCTAAAACAACCAAAAAGGAGATAAGCCAATAGAAAAGTTGCATTTTCAAACATTGCATATGTATTAAGTCCGTTAAAACAAACCATGTAGTGTGTAATCTTGCTTTCAAACCATCCGTCCTTAGCAGCCTTTGTGAATTCATAAAGCACCTTCTTCAACTCCTCTCGCTGCTCAACGGTGGTGCTTGAAAGATTCATCAATTGCACAACCTTTTGAAAGGATGACCATACTAGCTTGTGTTGGTTAGCAACCTCCACATTGGGATCTTTGTCCGTCGTGCATGAACACAAATCTTTCCACAACTCCCACCGCTTCTCACTTGCTAGATCGACACTTGCCTTGGATACCTGCATTGGAGACTTTGACATCTTCTTGAAAAATCGACGTGCCTTGGCTCCATTCATGGAAACCTTCTCTGCCACCTCATATGTCTTCTCCCTACAAGTCTCTGCTACAATGTTCACCCTTGATCGATGACATCCAATCTCATTAAGAAGCGTCTCCACCCCCTGCAAGGAGTCTTTTGACCATTGAAGGGGCTTCAAATGTGAAAGCATAATCAATGTGATGCTTTAGGATCCTATCAAATATTCGCATAAACGCATGCAATGTACAAAAGTGAACATTGTTGAGGGAGAAGGGAATTATGGGATTCCACCCGGGATATTTGCTATCCCTATTGGGCACCTGTAGCATATCACATGAAAGAACCAAAGTTTTCCACTCCCTATTTATATGGTCATCATTATCTTCGTCCTGACCTTCCACTTGAGTTGCTCGACTTGTCTTGTGCCCTTTCACACAGAATGGACAGGGAAGTAAAGAATTTGCACCTTGTTTGCATCCAAGCATGCACTTTATGGTCTTTAGATCACCACCTAAATTCCATTCAACATCAAACTCCCCACGTTCTGGAACCATGAGCTTCTCATTGTTTATTTGAGCTTTAATGACCTCTATGACCCATGGGATTCTACTGAAAATCCATGCAAGGACTTCATGTGTCTCTTTCGGAACTTCAATTGCACCAAGCCACCATATATCCTTCTCTGATTGCACACTAAAAGAGGGCTTTGTCGCTTCACTCAAACTGCAAGATTGCTTGGCATAAGCTAGGGCTTCATTCATAAGCGTGATGCTCATTCTCTCCAACTTTCTCCCTTTAACAATTACACACTCATCCAACTTCAGCACGAACACAAGCTTGCCTTCAAGAACTGCCAACAATATAAAGCCTCAGAATGCATGTTATGACACATCATAGAGCATGTAGGCAACCCTAAACTAACCTGCATCACTCAAATTGTAGAAAACAGCCATGGACTGCTACAATCGTATCAAGTCCACAAAGATATTGTTGAATTTAGTGTAAACAAACCCTTCGGTCCGCAACACACTGTTAGAAACAGCACCGCTTCCCTTCCCGCGGCCCTTCCTTCCTTGTGATTTGCTACGGAGCGGCTGAAGAGGCATCGTGTCTTCAATATACAAGTAGTCCCCTAATAGGTGAACAACATCTTCATTTGACACCTTCTTGGCAATCGCCACTCTGTGAGGAAGTGGTAATAGGTTTTCCGTGACTCCTCAACTTCTTAATGCATCTTTTAACACTTGATGTATTGCTTGATAGCCCTTCGTACTAATCCCAACAGCATCACAAATATCTTGAACATCTAGATCAGTGACAATATTAGAAAAATCACTAAGAACTCTCTTAGTGATTGCGTCTTTCAAGTGTTTTGCCTCTGGAGCATCAAGCATCCCAATAAAGTCCTCTTTGTTGAAACAAGAACGAAGTAAAGAAGCCCTAGCTAACGCATTCTCGCTGCCGCACGTTTCTTGGACGAAGTTCCTATTACCCAAAACAACAATGATGAGCGGTATTAGACTTGAACAACATGAGGGACAGAACATTTTACCTCATAGCTGTCACCCTTCGTTTTCTTGCACCTCCACGTGGTGCAAGAGTCTGAATTTCAGACAACTCTCGTTTCCTCACCCTACCTCCCATGGCAGTACTCTTCATGTGTGAAAGAGTATCCTCAAGCTTTTTAATTACATTTTCCTTGGTTGTGATGGTGCTCTTTGCCTCCTCAAGCGCGCTAGTAGCTGTTTGCATCTGATCTTGAAGATTGTGGAAACTCCCATTCAGCAACTGCCAATGACGCAAGTAGATCTCGGACCGCGCAATCTTGTGTTTGTTGAGTCTCTTGCAGTAGCCCAACAAACCTTGCTCTCCATTTCCAACGTATTGCAACAGTGATGGAATGTTTGTAAAAAGTGAATGAACATTGAGAGAAGGATCCTTTGGGTACAAGCATTCGTCTGTCCAGAGATCCACATTCTTCTCCCCTTGAGCGCGGCATTCGTTGGCTGAAGGTAATGTACCCAAGCATGTTTTCTTTGTTGGAACATACTCTTGAGGTAGGCGTAGGAAAAGCCCTGGAGACCTACCACGTGAACAACTTGCTGGGACATTGGTCATGTCGTCAAGAGGCATTGTAGGATGGAGAGATGGAGCTTGAAGGATGGAGAGATGGGTGTGTAGGTGCAGGTGCAAGGGGGATGGGTGTAGGAGAGGAGCTTAGATTAGGAGGGAAAGTTTTCAATTTTGGGAGGAATTTCCTAAAAGTTTTGGAGGGAGTCAAAAAATGATGAATTATGAGTAATTTAACTTAAAAATATTTTTTTTAATATGTATATATGTTGGGGTTCCTTTTTAGGGGGGAATAGAGTTTTTTTGAAAGTTTTTGAAAAAAGTTATTTTTTTGACCTCTTTGACCCACGGATTTGATTAGGTGGCATGGGAGAGTTAAGAGGCCACTTACAAGTTGGCCAAAAAGCTAGAGAGAGAAGACCCCCTACCCCCCTACTTTTCAAATGGTTTACCCCCCCCCTTCCCTACTTTTTAAATGGTTACCCCCCCCCCCCCCCCCCCCCCCCCCCCTTCCCCCTACCTTTTTAGGGGTCAAAGGTGGAGGAGACCCTACCAAAATAGCCCCATTCAAAGCCTTTGTCCCCCTTAATCTTGGCAAGCTTCCTTGAAATTAGGGATTCTTACAAGGCCATTACCCAGCTTGCCAACTCAGATCATATAACAAACTACTCAAAGCTTTTCGACTAGAATATTCAGAGAACGGAGGAGATGAGAATATCTTCTGTGAACTGGATAAGATAAAGCAAAGGAAATTATCAGTCAAAAGCTATGTTGAGAAAATCAAGGAACTAACTAGGAAACTACATGAACCATCATCAGAAAAACGGTTGCGGGCATGGTTTTTAAATGGTTTCCGTAGTAAGAAGCTTAGGGAACAGGAGGTGCCTGCACCAACGAAGAAATTTAATGATTTGGTGCAGCAAGCCTTGAAGTTGGAACAATAGGCTAAGAAGGAAAGAAGTCATAAGAAGAGGAGTTCCAATGGTAGAAGTACTTCTACTGAGAATTCCGACTCCAGTAAGACCTCCAGTAGTTCTGAAAGCAGCTCAAATGAGAAGAGCAAAGACAAGGCTAAGAAGGGATCTTGGTCTAGGAAGATTGATAAAATGGCCTGGCAGATTGCTGAAATCAGTTAGACCAGACAACCAGTAAGAAGAGTGGAAACCTGGTGTTCAAAGTGTAAATCCAAAGACCATGTTTCCAATGAATGTCCACAGTGTACTTACTGCAAAGCTTACGGCCATCTATGAAACAACTGTGACATTGCATTCATCATTTTAAGAAGGGGAAAGATCTGTCTATGGTGGCATTTACTAATGCTGAACCAATAAAAGTGGAGACTACCAATGTACCCCAAGAAGAGAAATTAGGTATCAGCGGTGCTGGTACGGGGCTCGACAGATACCAAGGGGGTACTGGCCGAGGTCGGGGTCATGGTAATTTCCAGAGTCGAAGTTTGAATTGCTATACTTGTGGCAAGTATGGGAATTTTGCAGTTCAGTGTCCAGAAACACCTGTTACTGCGGCTACTTAGACGAAAGCCCCAAAAACAGTTCTTGTACGAGCGGTTACATGCAGAAAAGGGGTAGTGATTAAAGAAATCCCAGAAAACCCAGCGAAACCAGTCAATCTTGGAAGTAGAAAATGGGCTCAATAGAGAGGTGTGGAAAGCCAAGGGTAAAGAAAAGGTGGTTGATGAATGGCAGGAGTAGAGAGAATTGGCGATGAAAATCACAGAGGATTGAGTCAAAAAGCTGCCAGAGCAGCAAGAGAATTCTGATGCTCGGGTCATTCAGAAGATACCAACAAAGTCTTCTGAGAAAGCACAACCAGATCGGTCAAGTTCTGGAACACATGAGACCATGTTGGCTGCAATTCAAGGACTGATGAAAGAATTAGGGACTGATAAGGGAGCTGAAAGCACTAGAACAAAGGAATGGTATTGTGTAAATACTACCAATTCCAATTCTTCAAGTTATGATAGCAACTCCGATTATGAGAAGGAGGAAATTCATGTCAAAATTTGTGATAGAATTCAGAAACTCGTGGTGGAGTTAGAAGACATTAGAAAAACTCTGCTTGAAGCAACAAATTTAATCAGACAACGAAGGAAGGCTGAGGTGGAAGCCAGAACGGTTGACTTGGCTGTTGTAAGAGATGATGAAGTGCCAATGATCCAGGTAGATTATAAAGTTAGGAAACAGTGGGAGCCACTATCTGGTGCCATACTAGATGTCGGAGCAGGGGTAAACATCCTGGGGGCACATCTTCAACAAAGGATGCGAATTATAAATCTGAAACCTTCACATTTCAAAGTTCAAATGGTGGACCATCGGGTAATGCAGGCAACTGGTATGATAGAAAGCATGCAGATAAGAGTGGGCAAGGAAAAGTTCCAAAGTAGCTTCCTAGTATTAGACGTGCAAGGCACGTATGGGGTGCTATTGGGGCACCCATGGTTGCAAACGGCACAGGCTGTTCACGACTATGCTAATCAGACTCTGACAATACAAGGTGCCATTAGCAGAATTCAGATTCAGACAACAACACTAGGATCTGGAAAAAGGAGCTGAGACCTGAAGAGCTTTGCTAGAAGTATAAGGTGAAGAAAATTGAGAGAATGCTGGCAGCAATGAATATTTTCCCATTAGCCGAGATATATCTCAACGCAGTGTTACTAGACAAAGATTAGGCTGAAAAGCAAAAGAAGAAATTTCCAGACCAATTCACTAAGCAGAACTTTGGAGAAAGGCCAATTCAGCTAATTGGAAGGCCAAAAGAACCAATTAATTCCAGTATACCAGTGGATTCTGAACACTTGGAAGAAGTTACTGAGAATTAGAGGACCATCCTGGGATTACATTGAGGAATCAACCAAGAGAAAATGCGGAGGGTAAGAAATAGAGGAATGTAATTTAGGTTCCGAGGAAAATCCTAGATTGATCAAAGTCAACAAGCATCTGAATCCTAAGATGGAAGAGAAGGCTCGACATATGTTCAAGTAGTACAAGGATGTGTTTGCATGGGAACATACCAATCTCAAAGGGGTAGATCCAAAAGTATGTCAACACTGAATACCATTGAAACCAGATGCTAGACCGGTACGACTACAGCGATACCGAATGAATCCAAATTATGCTAAGAAGGTCAAGGAAGAGATTGATAACCTTCTAAAGGTTGGGTTCATTACTGAAGTAGCTAGTAGTGGACTGATTGTTCCCTATTGTGGTGGTACCCAAGAAAAATGGAAAGCTCAGAGTGTGTGTGGATTATAAGAAACTAAAAGCTCAAACAATTAAGGATCCATTTCCATTACCATTTACGTATATGTTGCTTGATAAAATCGCAGGATATGAGATGTATAGCTTTATGGATGGTTATAGTGGCTATAACCAGTTATAGATTGCTCCTGAAGACCGGAGTAAAACCACTTTTATCACTAAGTGGGGAGCATTCATGTATCTGGTAATGCCATTTGGTCTTTGCAACGTACCAGCCACTTTTCAATGATCTATGATGGAAATATTTAGTGAATTCCTTCACCGATTCCTTGCCATATTTATGGATGATTTTACTATATATTCAACGGAGGAGAAGCGTTTACTTTTTCTTGAAATGGTTTTCTAGCACTGTCAGGAAAAGCGGATCTGTTTGAACCCATTCAAATATTTTTTCTTAGTCTGGAAAGGATAGCTACTGGTACATGTAGTGTCTAGGAATGGTATAGAAATGGAAAATGACAAGATCGAGTGTGTTCAATAGGCCAAAGCACCTCGGAATGTGTCAGAGTTAAGTTCTTTTTTGGGATATATCAATTTTTATCGAAGATTTGTGCATAAGTTTGCTTCCCAGACATTACCTTTGTATGAACTTACAAAGAAGACCAGCAAGTTCGGTTGGACTGACGAATGTGAGGAGAGTTTTTAGAATTTAAAGAATGCTATTATCAATAAGCTAGTTCTTTGACAACCAAATTGGGACGTCGAAAGAGAGACTGGAGGAGTTAACACAATTGGATGAGTTAAGGCAAAGGGCTATGCTGGAACAAGAAATTGTTCAGTAAAGAAGGAAACACTGGCATGACAGACGAATCAAAGTCAGGGAATTTTAGAAAGGAGATTTGGTTCTGTTATATCAATCAAAGCTAGGCCCTAAGAAACCGAATTTAAAAATAGCTTGGGCAGGACCATACGAAGTTGATGGGGTATTCTCCAATGGCACAGTTAGATTAAAAGATTTATCTGGATTACTGTTGCTAGGGGTATATAATGGGGCTAAAACCAAGCTTCATTATTCAGAAGACAGAGAGAATTCCAGAAATAAGGGTACTGGTAGTCTGGGAACTGAGGATCAAGAAATTCCAGAATCAGCTATTTTAAGCCTTTTTCATGTACAACCAGTTCCAAAACCATTCAAATGTCAAAAAAGTCTCAGTACGATAACACCATGGCAGTACCAGAATCAGTAAAGTGTCAAAATCAAGATCACCTTTTATGGGGAAAAGGGTCACTTGGACTATTAGTGGTAATCATTTCAGAGAAGATGGAGAGGATTAGCCCATGCACGTGCGCCACATCATTTGTAGTGCACATGACTCTAGAAACGATAAATAGTGGAGCTTTTATGGTGCGAACACGTATAACAGTAAGGCGCATAGGTATTTTTGCTCATAAATCTCCTGCACAACGTCTGCCTACTGTTATCCATTTGCCATCGCCAAGCTCTGAAGTTTTGTAACTACAACCACAAACTTCTTTGTTTGAGGAAACTGCTGATTATTGTCTATCTTTACCAGCTACACCAGGATACGGATTTGAAGCTTCAAGTAAGTCCTCTTCTTCTTTCTCTACTGAGTCATCTTCTTCATGGTGTGTGGGTAGGAAGAAAATGTCGTAAAGAATGCAAGAGATTGTAGAGGAAACCCAAGCTCTTATTGCTACTACAAAAGCTTCTCTTTCACTTATTTCTCACAGTAAAATACAGTGGTATGTATTCACTAAGCAAGCCGCGGTGTTACTCCAATTGTGGGACTTGCATGTGGTTGTGCAAGCCACAAGAATTGAGTTTGACACAGCTATCATTAGACAGATTCTTGATACCTTCGATGTGGAGGATGGAAGTGCTATGGTCTATGGTAGAAAGGTGTCGATAACACCTGAGAATATTGCTTTTGCATTCAAAATGCCAAATGATCTAAAGCCATCTGTAGCAACAATAGATTAGATCAGTGTAGCTCTAAAAGAAGATGATGCTGCCAAGAAGAAACACAAATCCAGTGCGCAAGGGGTTCGAGTAGCAGGTCTGGACATTCCTGCTGCTTACCACTTTGTAGCTAAAGCTGTGAATCTAAAAAACAACCCAACTTATGTGTCAGAAAAATTATTTTCTATGTTATTAGCAAAAAGATTGGACGCCACAGTTCCAATCAATCTATGTCAGATTCTCTCACATAATGTACTTCAGTAGACTGCTAAGTTGAAGTCCAAAAATGTTTTCAAAGCTTGGTATATTTGGCAGTTCCTTTACTGGGAGACTTCTCCAAATGCTCATGACCAGGTAAGGATGGCTTGGAGCCAGAAGCCCTTTCCGGTAACTAACAATGTGGAGTTGTCATTAGATGAAGAAGACCCAGATAACCAGTTAGCCATCATTGGGCAAAAGAGGAAAGCCACGCAAGAGGAGGCTGGCAGTTTGAAAAGACCAAAAACTACATTGGCGCCAAAAGCATTGCTTTTCTTAGGCAGCTGGAAAGTCAAGTACAAATAGTGTCTGTTGAAAGAACTCCAGTAGATCAGTCTTCAGCTAGTCAATCAGAACAACCTCTCGTCCAGACCACTGGTGGAATCAGTCAGATAGCAGGGCAAGTTTTAGCAACCACCAGTGCAGGAAAAGACCAGTCAGATTGGACCAGTGCTGAGTAGCCAGCGGGTTAGACTGATTAAGGAAAAGGACCAGTGGTACCTTTGAGTCTACTTGGCAAGGTTTCCATTCCTTACAGTGAGGCGGCTCTGCATTTAACTAAGAAGGACCGATTACAGCAGCTGCAGACTCATCCTCTCAAAGGACGTCTACTCCTGCAAAAATCTGATTAAATTACACTACCATGTATGGCTCTTGTCACAGTTTACAAGCCAGTTGCCTGTGACCCAACCACAGTGAATGGTGGATGTTCCGTACTTATTCAATCATCCTAGAACACTATTGTGAATGCCATAGGACAAATGTTGGATGCCTCAATGTCAAATGATGAATTGACCAAGTTGAAAGCTGAACTAAGGGAGACTGAGTAGCAAGTTGAAAAGTTGGAGTAGAAGAGAGGAGCACAGTCCCTACGGTATAGTGTACTTGAAAATTAATCAGCTAGGACCATTCAACACTTAGAAGATAAGTTGTCCAAGATGGAGTCTGAGATGCGAATGCTTTGAGAAGAAAAGGCAGAGGCGGAAAGAGCTGCTGATAGATTCAAAACTATGTTGCGAATGAAGAGATTTGATTTCAACTCATTGCTGACTAGTCACACTGCCTTGAAATCCACTTTAACTGAAAGATATATCTATAATAAATTGGCTGAGATACTGAATCCAGAGGGGAATGCTATTTTCAATATGGATAATCTAAGAGCACTTATGGAAACAATGCAGAGTGATTTGCAAGATAAGCTCTCTGAATACAACAGTTATTTGGAAAATCAAGCTATCTTGGATTATATTGAGCAACAGAACAACCTCAATGAGGATGATGATAAGGCAGCAGAAGAGGAAGAGAAGGAGGATGAACCGGAAGAAAGGCATGATGATGATGACTCTCCTCTATCTCCACCTTCAGGATCTAGTGCTGGTGGAACAGGGGCCATGGGAGGAAATCAACCCAACACAGACCAGCCAGACCAGTATGAAGGTCAGCAGTTGGATAATAAGCAAGCTGGAGATCAGCAACCGAGCAACACTGGGAATTCACTAGTGCACCAGTCCACAGCACAGTACGGATGTGAAAGGGAAAGGCAAATTTGTGACTGAGGGATTAAAAGGTGAGGAGCAACATTCATTACAACTCATCACACTGAATAGGAGACTAAGACATCAGCAAGCTCTTTGAACCAGGAGGTATCTAGAGGATGATGATCTTTTGTCTGATCTGGAACGGTTTCAGTGACTATATATCCGCGCCAGAGAAATGGTCCAACATTGGAAATCAACTGCTTTCCATGACCAAGAGGTGTGACAACTACCTGAGCATCCTAGCAGAATTCAATTTCTAGAAAGAGTACCTAATGGGTACTAAACTCTGGTGACAAAGTAGCTAATCCACACTGGCAGCAACAGTCTACTGCAGACTATCATTCCCTAGACATTGAATTAGAGCTCCTGCTGGGAAACAGGCCAACCTATAAATGTATGAACAAGCAACTGCTCTCCGAAGACTGTTTCAGCTGGTTAGAGTAACTAGAAAAATGATGCAACAGGAGAATCAGGCTGTCCTCAATTTTCTAGAATTTGTACCCGATTCTCTAGTCCTCTTGTATGCGTTACCAGCCAAAGAATCTGAGCTTCCTAGGTTTTTCCTAGCACTATATCCTCAACATCCAGAACCAGTAGATCGGCTCACATACTACAATATTACTAATGATCTTCGGGGTTGATATGAGTGATCTACTATCGAATGGAAAACCTAGCAAACACTGCTCAACAATGCTCTTCAATTAAATGATCCTGGGAAACTAAAGGAGGAGATACGGAGAATTAATCTCTGTATGGGACAATGGAAAATCCAGCTTAGAGGTGTCACCAAGATCACAAACCATCTGCTGCAACTTACTGTGGAGTCCTCTAAAATCCCTAAAAAGGATGTTACAGCTAAACCAGGCCTGGGACCACAGTACAGAGAGATGGTTGAGATTATCTTTGAAGCTAGGATTAAAACAAATCAGCCTCTTCCAAAAGGATGGATCCATACAGCTACGCCTTGTCACAAATTGACCAGAACTCGTCTAACAAAAGGCAAACGCACGCTCTATGATCCTGACACCAAAACCTATCATCCTCTCACACCTTACGAAGTAGAAATGACCACAGAAAGGTGGGATCAGCTTGAGCATGAGGCCATTTACAGACTTATCCAGAAGGAAATTGTTGGCACTGGGACTTCTCAAACACCAACACGACCGAAGGGCAAGAGGAAGCGGGTTCAGTGGAAGGATATTGGGTATTTCCATCTCAGAATCCGATGCTGGATTTTTCCAGCCATTCTCAAAATCAGACGGTGGATTTTTCCAGCCAATTTCAGAATCAGACGAGGGATTTTTCAGTAAGGTGCTGGTGTCTCTTTGGTTGGACACCCATGGAATTACAACTATAGGGGTTTCAAGCACTCAACAAGCATGAAGTATGGTATAAAGCTAGCAATACCAGGAGATCCAACCACTTTAGAAGAATAATATCATGAGCAACATAAGCCAACTCATGAGGGACATCGGCCAACCGAGCAAGTAGGCAAAGAGGTTCCTCAACACCTCAGAAGGATCAGACGGTGGATTTTTTCAGAAATTTTGGAGTCTTACCAAAATTCAAGAAAGGAGGGAAGGTTGTAGATGGTGGAGACAGTCTCAACAGGTGGGAATCATCTCCTGGAAGCTGAAGAATGGACCAGTCATTAATTACCATGGCGGTTACCATAGTAACCTCAAGAGGCTATAAATAGGACCCATTACATTGTAATCGGGCTGATTGTACTTTGGGCTGTTTGTACTCTTTGACTTCTTACTTCTAGTCTTGGTTCTAGTCTTCAAAGCTGTCTTGAGTGACAATCTCTTCACTTGTAACTCTACTCTGTAATCATTAATATAGTAGTCCGTTAAGATTTAGTCTGTAATACCTTGTATTCATAAACTCTGAATCTGAACTGAAACACTTTTCCAGTTATTTAGTCTGTTCCTAGTTCCAGTAGAGTATTTCAGTTCAGTAACTATTCCAGCTCAGTTTCTATATTCCATTCCAATCTCAATAACTGAATTGACGACTTCCAGTAGCTGTAAATTCTAACACTGGAATCAGCTATCTAAAGAGATCAGCTCCAATTCCAATGACAATAATAAAGAGAGTAAATTGAATATTGATGATTTTGATTTTGCACATGAAGGTGCTACTAATGATGCCCCTATGCTTGTGAGTTCTCTTGTCGCTAGGCAAAAACAAGCTATGGGGAACCCCGCCCTACAAGGTGAAGTTTACCAAAAACTTTGCACCCATGGGATTCTCCAAACTCCCCAAGAAGAGAGAGTACTTGTGAGGTCTCTTTTTAGGGACTTCCAAAAGAAGGATCTCTCTGGTGAGAGAAGAGGAGGATACATACGAAGGGCTTCAATGTCCACTTGAGGATGCACCTCCATTCAGAAGGAGAGGGCATGCTTCAAATGTAGAGTCCACACCAAAGGAAAGAGAAATAATTGAGTCTCCAAACACTTTGGAAGATGTGGGTCCACAAAGACGGCAAGAATGAAGATCTCCAACTCTTCCCAAAAGGAAAAGGTCACCACATACTCCTCCTCATTGTAATCTCAAAAGTGAAAAGAGAAATCGAAGGAGAGAAATAGGTCACCCTTTTCTCCATCTTCATTGCCATCCTCCTCTTTCAATGAAAGTAGCAGTATTTTTCCCCAAAGAACCCAAGAGGAGAGGCCATCAAAAACTTATGTTGCTTGGAAAAGGTCCAACAAGATCAAGAAGTTCAAGGAGGGAGGAAATAACATCTCTTTTCTCACCTCCAAATTATGACATGTAGCTATGCATTTTCAAAGGTCCACCAAGAAATGGTGGACTAGTGGTGGGCTAGCCTACAAGCTAATGACAAAGCTCCAAAAACATGGAAAACCCTAAGATCTTCCATAATGAAGTAGTTTCTTGGAAGCGATGTCAAAGACAAATTTCTTACTGAATGGCAAAGCTTGAAGCTGTCTCCCTACGAGTCAATCCACAAGTATGTGGAAAAGTTTTGGGAATTACATCTCAAAGCCACTGTCTACAAAAAGATAGATTTTATAGAACAAAAAGAGAAGTTTTGTGCTTAGATTTTTGAGGGTATGGCCGAGTATGTCAACTCTCAATAGCCTACAACCATCTCTGCGGTCATACACCATATTGTGGTTGCCTCTAGAATTAATTTCCAACAAGGTGCTAAGAAGAATTCTAAGCCCATGGAAATTAAAGAGCAAAATAAACCTAGAGGGAAGAATAATGCTTAAAATTCTTCCAAAGGCAACTCTAGAAACAACAATAAAGCTAAGGAGACAGGAGTATACAAATGCAAGAATCGAATTTCTCTCAAGGAACAGAGCTTTATCGCAAAGATAACTGGTGCTTCAAGTGCAAGGAGCAAGGACATGCCTATCGTGCTTGTCCCCAAAGAAATGTGCACAATGAGCTGCCTAGAGCCTCTATGGTTGAAGCTCCAAAAGAGGATGCTCATTTCCAAGTATTTCTCCTTTCCTATGCTTCAGGAAAGGTGTGAGAGCATGATGCCTTTATACTGTTTGACCCGGGTTCAACTCACAACTTTATATCCACGGAGTTGGCCACCAAGCTAGGCATATAAGCCCACAAGATGGGAGATGCATTGAGATCCAATGGAGCTTTCAAGGGACAAGATGTCTTAGTTACTCCCTTAATTGAAAAATAGAGGCTTCATTTCCAAAGCTATGTGGACAAAGAGGATTTATTCATCTCCCCTCTCAAACATGAGGATGTTATCCTTGGGGCACCATCGTTCACTCGCATGGCTGCCACTATGAAGTTCCTTGAAAGGAGAATTTCTTTCAATTATAGGGGAAAATCCATGTACATAGATGCTAATGAGTCAAGGAGCATCATATCCCTGGTAAATACGCTTGCTCTTGATAAGTCAATGAAAATCTCTATTTCTACATACATGATTTTTGTTAGAGAATCTATAAATGCTTCTAATGTTTTCACAAGTAGCAATAAAGGGAATCAAGAGGAATTAGAGTTGTCTAGTGAGCTATCTTCAAAATGAGGGGATGATGACCATGCAATAGAGCTTCTACCAAGAAGGTCACAAGCTCAACAAGAGGAGATCATGAGGCAAGTGCATGAATTGGTGGAAAATGGGGATGGTGAGGTCTAGCTCCTCTCCATTCATATTGCTCACATTGCTAGCAAGCACAATCAAGTGGCCAATGCAGTTTTACGACGGCCAAGTGTAAATGTGGTGTCAATAGCAACTCACAATGATCTATCTTTCATGATGATAGATGAGTATGCAAATGATCAAGACTTTAATTATGTAATTACAGGATTTGCATTAGAGAAGAAAGAAGAACCATTCACCTTGGAGAATGGTTATCTTCTAAACGGAAACAAGCTATGTGTTACTTACCCATGCAATAAGAAAGTCATGTATGAATCCCATGCTTCTCCTTATGTGGGGCAAAGAGGGATTCCATAATCTACTCTTTGAGGAGTAGAAATGTATTTTTGTTGTTCTACCATGAAAAGTAAACTTACAAGAGTATGTTTCCAAATGCGTGGTATGCCAAAAGTTGAAATTTCACTGAGGGAAACAACTTGGATTGTTTCAATCGATGGGCTTAGTACGAAAACACACTCTATGCATTTCAAAAAGACTATTAAGGTACATCAAACAACAATCCTGTTCAGATCTCGAATTTTCAAGTATCACGGCTTTCCAACATCCATAGTGTCGGACAGAAATCCTAGAATGACTAGTAATGTCTGGAAGGGTCTCTTTGAGAATCTAGGAATTAGATTAAATTTCTCTTTTGACCTATCATCCACAAACGGATGACCAAAGTGAAATAACTAATCTAACAAATTTTTATCGACTAAAAGCCTATGTCAAGGAAGTATATCAATGTTCTCAATGAGAGAAGTACTTACCTCTTATAGAGTATATGTACAATGACAGTGTACATACTTCTATGGGAAATCACCTTTGAGGCTAAATAAAGAAGATCCAAAAGTCCCTTACTACTTAAAGTACATTGGAAGATCTTTGTTGTTGATGAATGTAGCCAAGACTACAACTAAACTAGCAAAAAGATACTATGGTCCTTTTTAAATTCTTAAGCCAATCAATGAGATGGCTTATCGATTAAAGTTTTCCAACCATTGGCTCATGCACAATGTTTTCCATGGGAGCCTACTTAAACCTCACAGACAAGCGCCACCAAAAGAAGAAATAGTTGCAGACCCTCCAAAAACCAAAGATTAAGAAGAGGTACTTCAATCTGAGTCCATCCTACAACATGAAGACAAGATATTAAGAAACAGTAAGATTCTTGGACGATATCTTATTTAGTTTAAGAATTATCATTTTAAAGATGCTAGATGGATGCAAGGAACCTAGCTAAAGGATAATATGAACCTTGTCAATGCTTACAATGATGCCTTAGAGTAAGCATATGAAAATGCATTTTAAATGAACAATGTTTTTGCCTTATAAGACTCTCTCTTTCTTTTATTGTGCACAAAATTTAAGAAGTATGCATGCTTAGGATCGTGTTTGTGGTGATGACATCTTCGAAACACCAAGTAGAGCTTGTCACTCTACTTTGGAAGTATGATATGGACGAACGAGCACAGACATGCTTGCGGCAACTAGGTCTTCCAAGCACCAAATGGAGTAGTCATCCATTCTAGAATGATGTCGTAGGGTAAAAAGGGATCCTCTACCCGCTAGGAAACATGGACTAATGACTAGGCTTTATCTTCTCTACCTCATAGTCAAGGACAACTATTGAATGCCCACCATTACTTTTACAAAAAAAATTGCAATTATAAGAGAACCTCTGATTTTATCATATCAATTCTAAGCCAGTTTGTTCTGATCTGAGTTGTAGGAGTCTATAAATGAGTGTGATCCTTCTAAAGCCGGCCATTTTCCAACAAGCCCTAGGTATAAGGCTCATTTTTGTAAATGGAAAAAGGACACTTATCAATAACATAAGGTTTTGAGTTTGGAGCATATGATTGAAAGCGACTACTCTCACGTGTATTGTAATCATCATCTTTTGAGCTCTGGTAATCACATTTTGATTCTAAAACTTGCATGATGTTCCTTGTCTACTACATTTTGGTACCTCATTGGATTTCAACCAAGCTTGGTAGGATTGTGCTCTTAGGTGTCTTAGACCTCCTCCTAAAGTTTTATGGCATTTGGACTTTTTTTTATTGCCAAAATAGTGTGACGACCTAGTGCGGTGACAGAGGACATAGGCAACTTTCCAAGTTTGATTGCTAGTGTGTTAGATGGATTCATTCTGTAGGTTCACTTCTTGAGGTTGACACCCTCCCATACCCCATCCGAGTTGCTTCCCTGAGTATTGACATTAACTTAGTGCCAGATAGCTTTGCTACAAACATTTGTCGCGGTGACCCACTAACACACACTCTCTCTCCCCCCCACATTATCTCTCTTGTGTGTGAAAACTATCTCTCTCCATTAAGTAAACCACTCTAGTCTCTACTTAGCTACGTCTTTATTTTCTAACACCTAACAATCTTTGGAGAGAATGATTGGTTCTACTACAATGAGTGCATTTAAGATTTCTCCTATTTTTGAAGTTTCTTTATATCATTGCATAAGCTCCACTATATTCATTTATGACTCCTTTGATATTTCTTCTCTTGTTGTTGTAGAGAGTTGATCACACCTTTGAGGTTGGGTACTAAGTCTTTCTCCTTCACCATGGTGACTATCTATTCATAGCCTTCACCACCTTTGAGAAAGATGGCTACTTGATCTTTGTTCTCTATTGGACATTGAATGTAGGCAAGCTGGGTGTAAATGCTCTTGAACCTATTTACAAGTGAAGCAAAATCCTCCCCTAGCTCCATAACCAAGACATAAAGTTTCATCTTCAATGATAATTTGGAGTTCTTTGCAACAACTCCAAAATGCTTCTTTAATGTGGTCCAAGGTTTGTAAGAAGTTTTGCAACTATCTAAATAGTGCACAAAGTTGTCATCAAATGACATGAGGAGTATGCATAAAACTTAATTGTCTTTAGCATGAAATTGTGCAACACTTTGCCTGATTTTTATTCTCTCATTCTCCCTGAGTGATTTTACCATAGACCACAACTATTTTTCGTTAAATAACCTTTGGTATTGGCTTGCAATGTGTGGAAGCCTTGGCCAGTTAACTTATATGCACCCTTTTCCCCTCTCATAATTGTGCTCTTTTGTGTAAGTGTGGAGGGGTCTTACTACTTGGAGACTTTCCAGAACACCAGTGTTTGCCCCTTTTACAAGAGCATAATATCTCTCAAGTTTTGTGTGGTAGAAAGATATATATATATATATATATTGTGCGATGATGCAATTCTTTAATGCAAAAATAGGAGAGAGAGAGGGGCGGGCGGCCCGGGGGGGGGGAGCGAGAGAAGTAGTGTTCTTTTGACTACCACTTGTATAAAGTACCTATTAACTATTGAGAAAAGCTACTCTTCATTAAAGGTTAGCAAGAGTGTGTTGTATTGGGGCTTGCCTTGCTCAGGATTCTTTTGAAGGCTTGATTCAAGTACCCTTGATGAAGTTTGATGAAGCTCAATGCAACAAGTTTGTTGGGACAATACATTTGATAGGGCTGAAGGTCTAGCTTTAAAGACTTTGTCGGCAAAGGGAAATCAGGTAGGAAGGGGGCCTCTATAAAGGATGAATTGCTGGTCATTGCAAATAGGTGGGGGTAGTCAAGCAAGCGGGGCTCTTGAGAAATGTATCAAGTAGATGGGGTTATTCAAGCAAGGTATCAGGTAGGTGGGGATAGCTAGGAAATGCTTTGGGAAAGCAAGGTAGTTCCAAAAGGGGTTGATTAAAAAAAAAAGGGCATGGGATCACCCCTTACAAACCAAAATCTCCACGCTAGTTGGAACTGACTACCAATTTGGAATCCTGGACCACATTCCACACTCCTAAGAAAGGACATTTCAACCCCCAACCAAGCCAAGGATAACTTTTCTAAGTACACACTAGACACAAGCCCATGTCATCTTTCTTGTGCAATGCTCAAAAGAAGGAAATTTGAACTAGGCTTTACAGTGAGCTCCACACACACACACACACACAATTTTTAGAGAAGTATTAGTATTTGATTAATCAAGCTATCAAAATAGAAAGCTTAGGGGCTTTTTGAAGAGAGTTTAAATAGGACAATCTTTACGCACAATCAATGAAAATGATAGATCCATGGAGGGGGAGTAATTTGAGGGCTAAATCATGTGATTTTTTTAATGCACTAATGCAGATAATAAAAAGAAAAATTATAAGGTTAATGCTAATCTTACTTTGTCAACTTCATAATGTAGATATTAATACATCCACAGAGAGGTACATACCCCATCATTAAGAAGCTTCCAAAAGAGATTAGTGTATCCCTAAGCATAAATGGATTGGTATAATGGTGCATGGGCTATATTTCACTCATTCTAGAAGCTCCCCCACATGTGGTAATACTACTTCCCCCCACACACACATAGAAATTGGTTGATATTCCAAGACAATGGAAAGAACCTTGAGGAGATTGCTAGGAAGGTTGGCAAAGATCTAGGTTTAGTTGCTAAAGCAACTAAAGCAGCTAAAGTAGGGGACAGGTCAATTAGCAAGAAGAAGAGACCGGGGAAGCCGATGAATATTTTGAAGGCCCCAAGGATGAGGAAGAGACAAAGAAGCCTAAAGTTGTTTAGGGAGATCTAGAAAGCTTAAAAAATGCATTGAGCTATGTGTATCAAATATTCCCTTTCAGAGGCTATCAAATCAATCTATGAACAGGCATGCACTAGAACAATGAGGTGGAAGGCCATTGCACTTTTGGCACTTCAAGAGGTAGCATAGGACTTTTTGCTTGAGTATTTTAATGACATAACTATTGTTGAAAAATATGCACACAAGTTGACCATTATGGACATGAATAGTGAAACAATAAAGAGAATAAGGTGGAGGTATGATAAACTCATTGCACCCAGTGAATTCATAGACAAGACAATGAGGAAGATTTTGATCATATCTTTGAGAAGGCCACAATCAGAGGTGGAAATTGTAGATGTCACCCATGATGTGAATACTAGAGCTATCATAATAACTAATATATAATTCTCCTAAATGATTTTCTCATGTTGAACTGATCATTTAATATGGGAAAGTGCTAGGGGAGAAAAAGCTAAATTATTGGTAAGGCTAGCAGATTGGCCACAGTAGGGATCCAAAGGGCATCTGTTAGCAGCAAGCTAACATGGATACCATTTTTCGGAGTTCTCTTTGTAAAACACTTATTATTTTGATAAAGTGAGAATATTGTAACTCCTATTTTCTCGGATAAACTTTGTAACTAATGAGCCGGGGCTACAAGATTTCATATTGTATCAGCCTGTCATTATCCATCTTTGGTAGAACTCCCAAATTATTAGTTTTGACCACCAAAACCCTTGGCTAAGGTATAAAAGCCAATTTTTGTAAGTTTTTTATAAGTTTTGGATAATGAAATACACAACGTGAGCTAACGACGCTCACTCCTCTCCTTCTTGCGCTTCCTACTCCCTCCCCAGTTGTCACATTACAGTCACGTTTGTTGCATTGCAACAGCAAGTAAGAGCTCTACGCATTGACATAAGCAGTTCCCAGTAATTTATAGCTTTTGGCGTCGCCGACCCGCGGTCTAATTTCATCATAACTAGTCATTTACACTTTCAAATAAAAAACTAAGCATATGCGGGGTATTGGGGCATCACTGCTAAGCATTTAGATGCACTCTGGGTCGAAAACAACTAGGTCAAAAATTCACTGCTATTAATAATCGTGATTTTAGAATTTAACCTAAAGTGGGGTTTGAAACCATAATCATGTGTTCTTAGGTCTTATAAACATGTCCTAGAAGTTTCGTTACATTTGGATGTCATTTGATGCTGTAACGAATGTGATTTGTTTGTCATCGATGAGCGATTGGCTTTTGGTTATTTCAGTCACTTGAGTGTAGCTTGAGTTAGATGCGAGTTGTTAGTTTTTTTGTGAGAGATTGACAACCTCTTGTAGCCTCTATGCACTAGTCCAATCAACTTTGTCCCATAGATTGACAATTTAATCGTGGTTCTCGCTAACACTGCAATAAGATAGGATGGTGAGGTTAGACATGCGTCCCACATTTGGCGCCGCTGCCGGGGATTGAAGAGACCTAAACTTGGGAAAAACACGAGCGTCTTGTGAAGTTATCCTTTAAGTTCCTCTAGGATCCCCTAGAGTTCAAAACTTTCTTTTAGAAACCGCATAGCTTAAGATTGTCGTCTTTTGCTATGTAGAGGTAGCTTGGAAGTAATCGTACTTGCTGAGTGCCTTTAGGATTGTAGGATTATAGAAATAGATTAGGATTTTAAGGATGATTGGTAGACGAGACAAGTCTTAAGATCAGTGCTCAGAAAACCATAAAAGACAAGAAAACGAGTGTTTATGGACACTTTCCACAACCCCATTGCATGAGAATCTAAGAGTAGGGTAAGTAGGATCCGAAGTGGATTTCAGAACATTGCTCTCTCTCAAAGAATCAAGTGTGAGTTGTTATTGGAAGTTGCAGAGTTTCAGGTGTACGGCTAGAAATAGCTCGAAAAGACTCGAAACCACTTAATCTAACTGGAGAGTAAGCTTAAAAGTTGTTTGAACCGGTTGGTAAGCTCAAAGACACTTCGAGGTAAAAATTTCAAGAGTTGGCCAAAACTCAGATTATTTACTTTTTATTGACATTTTAGGCCAAATTAAGTTTTTACTTGATTCATAGGCTTAAAATAGCTCATATAAAGACTGTCTTTGATAAAATTACAAAAAATTGTTCATTTCAAGCCTGGAGTTATAATCGCGATTATTAACTTTGTGCTTCAAATTGACCAAGGTTCATACCATTGACTCATTGCATGTGTACAAACAACTTTTGTAAAGGCCCAAAAGATTTGGATCACCAAACTGGCAAAAAACTGGGTAAAAACTAAAGTTTGTACTGACTTTTTGAATCTTGAGTGTAAATAGGAAAAAATTTGTCCAAACTTGTTGAAATTTGATTCATAGGCTTATATTGATGTGATAAACATGTCTACATGCTCAGTTGACCCAAAAGGTGCAAAAAAGTTGCCAGTTGTAAATAATGCGATTATTTACATCTTCCCTATTTTTCAAAGTTTTTGACCAAGTCAGCATACCACTGGTTTTACCATAATGTAATAAGCCCACAAACCAAATTTGGTAAGATTTGGATCACTGGATTGGAAATTATGACCAAATTTGCAAAGTTAGTCTGCGGACAAAACATTGATGACCATTTGACCAAAATTTGTCCAAAGTTGACAAAACTTGGCTAGTGACCTTAACTTGAGGTGCTTAACAGATCTGTATCAAATTTGGGACAAAATTTTGCAAAAATTTAGGTGGAGTAGATAATCGCGATTATTTACATCTGCTTCAAAACTTGAAAATTTTGCACATTTGAGTATACCACAAGGTCAAGCACATCAAGTAGACCTCACAAATCAATTTTGGTGAAATTTGGATCACAAAAGTGAGACTTGAGCCAGATTCTTGAAATCAGAGTCTGCGAACGTCAAACAGTTGATAAACTTGATCAGATTTTGTCCAAACTTGTTGAAACTAGTCTAGGGACTTTAAATAATCACGATTATTTACTACTGCTACCCAGGGACATCAATTTTGACTTTTGAACTTGTACAGTGTTAGACTAACATAATACAAAGCCACCGGACAATTTTGGGTTCAATCATATCAAAATTGGTACATGTTCACTCAGTTTTTAGGTTGCAGATTAATCCTTTGATTTTTGCTGAAGTCGAATTTGAAAGTCAAATTTTGACTCCCATAGCTTGATTTGAAGTGATGCACATAGACCAAACACGAGAGTTATAAAAAACTCTATTGTCTTTATAGAAGAATAGCTAACTTGACCAAATTTGTACAGGAATCAGGTTGCAGACGAAGAATCAGTGGCTTGACAGCAGATATTGCAATCAAATTTAAGTGGAAATTGACGACAGGTCAATCCAAAGGTAAGTACTCTACCTAGGGCTTCATAAGTCTATATGAACCTTAGATCTGGTCGTGTACTAAGAAATCATGGCATACTTGGAGAAACCTCCAGTAGAGTATCCACCGAAGAAAGCATGAATCAAGGCAATTCCTTGCACACAATTCTTGAAGAAGTCTCAGACACTTTTTCAGATTCAACATCTGAAATGTCTTCTTACTCGACTCACTCGGAAATTGGAACGGCAATACGCTATAAGCATATACTCTCATTTTAAAAGACTAACCGCCATGGAGCCCATGTTTACTTGGACCCTAACGAAGAGTATGCTATTCGCATTGATGACCATGGTATTGAGTTCGAAGAAGAGATTAGGGCAAACAAACAAGGAAAAATGTAAATGGACAGAAACGGAACTCGGTATGTACAAGTCAAAAACCCTGATGTGGTAGATAAATGGGGGTTAGAAGTAAACACCATAATCCCAGATATATCACCAAAAGAAGGACCACCAACTTTAGAATTCAAGGGATACGATCAAGTATATTTGAAGCCTTTGAAACGGCTTAGTACGGATAATCCTAGGATCGGAGTCTATTGTTGGAAAGATAGAAACATAAAAGATCTTCTGTGGACTGCACATGCCAAACCAGGACAACTAACGGCCACGAAGATCATTTATATCTTCAAGATCAAGGATAAGGGATCAACAGACCTACCAACCTATCTGTTTATGGATTGTTATAACAACAACTTTTTTATGATGACTCTTGAGGAGGTAGAATAAACCAAATACCAAGGCTATTCCATAAGGGATTGGATATTGGGACAAGGACCATAAACAATTCCAAGAGATGAGCACCGTGAGAGATCATCTGAGAGTAATGTTAAGAAACCAGAAACCACCTCATCACGTAGAAAACTGGATGATACTAAGGCCAATCCATGGCTACGTGAGTCACTATTTCCAACAGACTAGTTTGAAGGACTCGGAACATGACCAACTGCCAGGGGACCGGGAGTAGAACCAAACAGACGCGTCAGACCAGCTGATTTTCAGAAATGGGTCAAAAAATATAGTGGATCAGGGGATCCATACGACCACTTAGCAAGCTTTAAGCAAGTGCTAAGAGCAGAACGTATATTCGATTTCCATACTCTATTCAAGGGGTTTGAAATGACATTAGAAGAAAAAGCATTGACATGGTTCCAAAACATTCCACCAAGGTCAACCATGGACTTGAACACATTAGCTCAAGGATTTGTAGCTGCTTGTTCCAAAACGGGGATCAAACATAATACGGTAGCTCAAATATACATCTTTAAACAGAAACATGGTGAGTCTATTAGGGATTGTGCAACTCGAATGAAACAATACATTGCCATATGTCTAGGGCTAGAGATACCTGCAGAAGAACAACTTGTATCCTTGTTCCTAGAGGGACTGCTAAACAAAGAAAGTCATGCTATACTCTATAGTAAAAAGCATACAACCCTAGAAGAGTGTATGTCAGATGCTATTGACTTAGGAGACAATTGTGATATTTTCAACGAAGAAGATGTTCCTAAGGATAACCAAAGTGAGAAAACAACATCCAATAAACTAGCACAAGTGGGAACGACTGCTGCAGCACCACTTTCAGCCATAGAAGACATGCTCAAAAGGATGAATGACATGATGAACAACATGCAAAAAGCACCTATGAGGGGACCAGGACAGGGGATACCTCAATAGGGACAACCAATCAGGCCACAAAAATGGTGTGTAATTGATGGTAAATGGACCAATCATGAGGCCCACGAGTGCTACTTCAGACCAAAGTATGATGGGAATGTTTCGTACGTGCCCATGAGGCCACAAGGACAATCCATGTACAGAAATCAGCTTAATATGGCCCAAGCTCAAAGACCACCAATGGGTATGGAAAGACCTCAACATGTGTTGGGACAACAACCTTTGTACCCAGGACATAATGCAGTGCCTTAAAGTATACGCACTCTGAAGGAGTCATAGATGAACAAGCACTAGTGCCTCTTACACCCTATGCGGAGTCTAGTCCATCCACAATAATGGTAGAAGGAGATTGGTATAATTCACATCCACCACCAATGGAAGAAACCGTGACTTATGATCCACCAGAGCTCGTACCAATGTATTATGTAGCTAATCAAGGTGTTAGACCTCCTATGGTTAGACCCATGATTAAGCCAACAACAGGAAACTGTCACAACTGTGGTGTAGACAATCATCGGAAAAATGAATATCCAGAGCCTGACAAAAACCTCAACCAGTTGAAGCCTATTGCATACAATGTTGCAAAAAGGGAGGACACTTTCCGGAAGATTGTCCCAAAATCCTTTAAAGAAGGGTAAAACAGTAGTAACCATAGTCGATACCTAGTAGCTCATCAGAGAGTGAATCGATTGTTCTAGTCAAGGTAACCACTAGAACCCAGGCCAAGAAAAAGAAACACAATTTCTCTGATGATTCGGAAAATATGAAAGTTTCCTCTCAAAGAATCAAAAGAAGCAGAAGCAAAAGATATGAGATGAGAAAACAAAAACAACGGGTTGAAATCAAGGAGAAAGCAAAAAAGCTATTCCAGGAAAAGTTGAAAGAAACTGGAAGTGAAATCAAGGAAACAACCGTGAAATCTGGAGGATGCATTCTGGTTGATAAAATTTTTGAGCCTATTAATGCCGCCTTGGAAGCCTACCAAGCAGGACTTAAAGCATGCCAAAACATGGAAAACAAATGGAAAAACTATCCTTCTCCAGACATGGAAGCAGCTAAGCTGGAAGCTTATCAAAATTTGGTAAGAATCATGCAAGAAATGCTGGAAAAACAAAAACCCAAGCTTGAAAGTATCGCAAAACCTGAGGAGCTTGTGGTAAGAGACACTAAAGAAAAATCCAATGTGGTGGCAGAACCTCGCCTTGAAACAAAAGAACCAGAACGTATAGTGCCTGACAGTGAGGATGCCTTAGACGGAATTCCATTCATAGAGGAAGACTGGCCAGGACACTTATGGGAAAAATTTAGAGAGATCAATGATGGGAGTCTAACTCTAAAGTCAACTCCTATAGAGAAAGTTTGGTTGGATAATCTACCTTCTGATGTGAACATGGATATACAATCCTTGTATGGAGATTGCGGATCTGAAGCTTCAGTAATGTCAAAACCATTGACCTTGAAAAAATTACCTTTTTACTTGGGAGATAACAAAGATGAATCCATAGTGTGTAAGACCACTCAAGTAAAAAGAGCTGAACAGACCCTAGAAGTAGACAACATTTATTCAATCATGTCTACACCCATCCAATGCACTCTTACCTTGGGAGAACCGTTAAAATTCAGACCATATTTATGGAATGATCTACAGAAAACCTTAGAGAAGGTGGGGATAACGGGGTTAATCTCAAAAAAATTGGGAAAACTAAAAATGAAATGGACAACAAAGAGATTTGATATGTTTCCATGAACAAAGTCGAAGAATGTTACGAAGGGGAAGAAGGAAACACCACCCTTCCAATGAAATATAATGACATTGAAACCATGGAAATACTGGATAGTGGAGTAGGCATAGCCATAGCCACGAAAGCAGTATGGGAATCTTGGGGACAACCAGCCATTAGACAAACTCAAATGAAATTGCAATTGGCTGATGGACACATTGAGAGACCATTAGGGTTGCTTGAAAAGGTGATAGTCAATTCCTGTGGAATTGAATATCATTACACTTTTGCCAGAGTAGACTTTGGAAAAAAACTTAATTATGAAATCATATTGGGAAGACCTTTCATGCGACAGGTACAACTTATCCAAGATTGGGAAAACAACTATCTGTACTTGAAGCAAGTGGGATCTATAACAAGAGTAAATCTAAAAGATCACACTTATAGAGATGTCTTGAAAACACCCATATAAGAGTTTGATTCAGTCTTTTTGACTGAAATTAAGCTTCCATCCTGATTAAACAAAGACACTCCTATTTGGATGTGTGGAGCTTCAGAAAATGGGAGTTTAAAACGAGAAGAATGTATCCTAGAAAGGGACTGCGCAGATGAAGCCTATGTACCTGAACCCTTTCTAGAGCATTTGTTTGAGCCATTTGAGTGGACTCAAATTTTAGCGCCAATGGATGTATGTGTGTATGTCTTTGCCTAGTCAATTTTACAATGAGGATGGCTACGACATAATTCCCATCCAAATGATTTCAACCCTCAACATTGAAGACGAAGATGAGGAACCCAAGGATTTGATGAAAGCTCAACAAGTCTTTTTAGAACTTTATTACGATGCAGCATATGAGTTAGATGAACACTCAACTACCTCAAAAGGTTCGGAAAAAGAACATATGAGAGCTAAGCTACTCTTGAAAGGAGGGGAGGAAAAGTTTTTTGACTTTCCCAACCAAAAATCAAGAAAACAAAAATGGTATAGACGAAAAAGAGACGCCAGAAATGTGAAAACACAACCTATGCCATCAGTCTCCAGTCAAACACAATTCCTGATGCAGATAGATGCAAATGATTGTGTCAAGGAAAAAATCACTGGCAGATATCCTTCAAACAAAAATTCAAAAATGTCTAAAACATCGAGAAAATCAAGGAAGGATACTCAAGCAAACCCACAGGATAAGAAACCACTCATGACCCGAGTCGAGCGGAAAAATAAATAAAGAGTTGAAAAAAGCTCTAAAGGAGATATATACGATCGAAATGGAAACCACAGAAGAGGATGGTAAGGATGTAATGATCGTTCCATCCCATTACAAAAAGTATACTCTCTAAGATCAAAAAATTATAGTCGAACAACCTGTTAGGGAACTACATAAACAAGGCGAGTCTTACAAAGAGCCTGAAAACGCTAAAAACATAGACCTGACTGAACCAGGAGAAGAGCTTAGATCTGCTTACCTTGTGAATGACCTACAGAAGAAGAAGAAAAGATCTTGCTAAGATTGCTAAAGGAATACCGAGATATCTTCACTTGGTCTTACAAGGATCTCAAGGGTGTTGATCCAAAAATTTGTCAACATACCATATCCATGAGAGATGATGTGAAACCAAGTAGACAAAGGCCATACACGTATAATGAAACATTTGGCAGGAAGATAAAAGAAGAGATTGAAAAAGTAAAGGAAGTCGAATTCATTTACGAAATTGAACACACAGATTGGGTGTCTCCAATTGTGGTAGTAACCAAGAAGAATGGTAAATTACGAGTGTGTGTTAATCTCAAAAAAGTGAATGCAACTACCATTAGAGACAACTTTCCTCTTCCAATCACTGAGCATGTTTTAGAACAAGTTGCAGGAAAAGAAGCTTATAGCTTCTTAGATGGCTTTTCAGGATACAATCAACTTTTGGTTGACCCAAAAGATCAGCATAAAACTGCTTTTGCAACAAAATGGGGTATTTTTGCCTATCGGGTTATGCCGTTTGGGTTAACTAATGCTCCAGCCACATTTCAAAGGTTGATGAGCCATGATTTTAAAGAATATCTTAGGAAATTTTTAGAAGTATATATGGATGATCTATGCGTACATTCATTAATCCAGGCTGATCATTTTGAACACCTCAAAAAGGTATTCGAGAAATGTAGACTTTATAGGAAGACAAGGAAAAGTGCACAGTCATGGGAAGACAAGGAAAAATTCTCGGACATATAGTGTCTAAAAATGGCATAGCTACTGATATTGAAAAATTTCATGTCATTACTGATTTGACAAGACCAACAACAGTCAAAGGGGTACAAGCCTTCATGGGGCATTGTGGATATTACCGACGGTTCATCTACATGTACGTGATTATTGCAAAACCCATGTATAGCTTGATTACACACTTTGAGTGGACCGAGGCATGTGAAGAATCCTTCATGAAGCTTAATCAAGCTCTCACCTCAGCTCCAATATTGAAAGCACCATATTGGAATAAGATATTCCACGTATATGTAGATTCTTTCAATTTTGCTATCGGTTGTATACTAGCTCAACCAGGAGACGAAAAAATTGACTTTTCTATTTCTTATGCTAGCCAACAATTGAGCATGGCGGAAAGTAGTTACACCACCACCGAAAGGGAAGGATTAGGAATGATCCATGCCATTAAAAAGTATAGACATTACCTATTAGCCAACAAGTTTGTGTTCTTTGTAGACCGCCAAGCTCTGTTGTACTTGATCAACAAGCCATGCAGCGCAGAACGAATAGTGAGATGGTTCATCATTCTTTTGAAATTTGATTTCACTGTGGTTGTAAAAAAGGGCACTACACATCAACGAGCATATCATTTGTCAAGGATTATTTCAGGAGAATCACCTAAAGGGGTAGACGATAATCTACCAGATGCCTACTTGTTCTCCGTGGAGATGATACCTCGATGGTCGGAAAACATGGTGTCATTGATGACAATAGCTCAAGTGGATTCACAAATACCACTTCCTATTACGATCGAATTAATCAAGCAATCAGCTATGAATCAACTACTAGTCGGTAGGCTATACAAAAGAAATCGAGACGGAATATTTCTCTTATGCACTAATCCTGAAGAAAAAGAAAAGTACCTAAGTCAAGCACATGTTACCATAGTAGGACTTCACTTTGCGAAAGACCAAACTATGCAACAAATTTTGAGACTTTGAGTATTTTGACCGACTATGAGGAGTGATGTTCGATCTTTTGTAAAGGATTGTCCTCAATGTCAAAAACAAACACCCATACCTCATGTAACATTGTTTCAAATGTCACCTGTTCCTAAGTGGAGTAACTATCTAGTTACTCCACTTGTTTCAAATGTCACTTGTTCCTAAGTGGAGTAACTATCTAGTTACACCCATACCTCATGTAACATTGTTTCAAATGTCACTTGTTCCTAAGTGGAGTAACTATCTAGTTACTATCAAGCCGAACATTTCCTGAGGATAGGATTAAACACCATCAAAGAGCAATTGAAACTGAAGCAAGAGACTATTCTCCTATTGGGAACCAATTGTATCGGAGAGGTAAGGATCAACAATTGCATCTTTGTGCAAATGAAGACGAGTATATTCCGATTATAGAACAAGCACATGCTGGATTAGCTGGAGGTCACTTTTCTAGTGAAACCACTGCAAGAGAAATCTTGATGGCAGGCATATGGTGGCCAACACTTTTTGCAGATGCCAAAGAATATGTTTGAAGGTGTGATGCTTGTCAACGAGCAAAAATGCCAACATGTGTAGATAGCATGCCCTTGAGACCAATGATGGGGGCTGGAGCTTTCGCAAAATGGGCTATAGATTTTGTTGAGCCAATACAGTCACCTACTTATAGAACCGAAGCTCAATATATCATTGTAGCTACAGACTATTTAACCAAGTGGGCCGAGGCTAAAGCAACTCAAAAGAATGATGCCAGAACCACTGCTGCATTCTTATATGAGTATTTATTCATGAGATATGGACTGCCAATAGAAATTGTCAATGATCGGGGAACTCATTTCCTCAATGAGGTAATCAAGTATTTGCTTAATGAGTTTATGGCCATCCATAACAAATCAGCTCCCTATCACCCATAAGCAAACGGACAAGCTGAGCATACGAACAAAATTCTTAGCTCGATGCTCACTAAAGTGGTTAGTTCAGGAAGGACAGAGTGGGAAATGAATCTCCATGCTTCTCTATGGGCTTATCGATTTTCATTCAAAACAACTTTAAATGCTACACCCTTTAACCTTGTTTATGGTCTTGATGCCATACTACCAATAGAATTTCTATTGCCTACATTAAGGGTAGCATGGAATCTTGAGTGGACTGGACATGAATTGTTGGAAAGACTTGAAGATTTTGAAAAGCTAGATGAGCAAAGGCTAATTGCTGTAGCTCACATCTATGCACAAAAGCGGAAATAAAAACAATTTTTTGGTTCCCACTTAATCACCAAAATCTTCAAGAGAGGGGACTTAGTTTTAGTCTATTCCCTTAGGCAACACATTCCCAAGTTTAAGAAAAAGGGAAAGGAACCATTTATCATTGAAGATGTACCAAGTGGAGCAGTAAAATTGTCCACCCTAGATGGTGAACCAATGGCTAATTGAATTAGTGGATGTCGTTTAAAGAAATACAATATGCCGCTAACCAATGAATTGCTAGAAAGAATGCATGCAATCAAGCAAAGGAAGATTAAATGACAGCAGGTTATTGATGAAGCCCAAGAGGTAGCTCGACTTCGGGTACTCAAACGAAAAGCTACTCTCAAGAATCAAAAGATACCGATTCCCATCAACACTCTAAAAATAGATGACCGACAATGGGAATTACCAAAAGATGCAGTTTCAACAGATGATGACTGGTTAGACGAAATAGACCTGCGCGTCAAATTACAGCTCAATAATCATAGCACCCATGCTTTGTTCGACACAAGAGCTAGAGTAAATGCAGTCAGGTATTCCACATACAAGAAGGCAACAAGTCAAGCATTGACAGCAGGAATAGCGATAATCAAAGGATGCAACAAGAACCCAACCCCAACATTGGGAGTAGTCAACTTGAACGTGATAGTACATGGATGTTCATGTCCTTATCAGTTTGTATGCTTACCAGATGAACACATGAATGAGATGAGGATTCTTGGAATTCCCTGGATGTGGACATACAAAGCAGTACCAGATTGGGATACAAGTCATCTCAAGCTATCAGCTAAAGGCGGGCAACTCATTGTTCCAATTGCACCAAGCAAGGAGGAATGGAAAGGAAGCAATCAGCAGAACAAACCACGAAGTAATCAATCTTCTCCATCCCCTCGACAAGCAAATGCTACAAGTAGCATGCAAGAAGTCATGCAAATTTGGGTACCAAAAGCATAGCTTAAGGATAAGACGATTCAACTTTGGGTGCCTAAAACTTCACCAAAAAAACAAAAGAAGGTTCCAAGGGTTAAAACACAGAGACGAGCATCTCCAAACAAGGAACCTAACTTGAAATTGTTTTGGAAGAAAAAGGAGCACTTATCTTCTCCACATACTATAAAACCAATCAAGCAATGGCGAGTTAAGTCTCAAAAGACTCCACCACACCATACAGCACCAAGCAGACCAAGCTACCAATGGCGAGAAAAAGCGAAACAACAGTCAAAAGTGCTATCAACAGCCCAAGCGGTCAGCGTGCTGAAGCATCCAAATGGCACAATCAAACAGAGAGCACACAAACTACAAGATTTGCTCTTTGGAAGACATCAACAGCAAACCTCAACATCAGAAACCCTTGAGTTAATTACTCAAGACCCAGCTCTTGTACAACATAGTGGTTTGAATTGCATTGATCTTCAAAGCATAGTAGAGCCAACCACGGCTATGCATAGACACGATTGTTCAACCCATGCACACAGTCGTGCCGGAGTACGCCATCTAGGAGGGGTGGAAGGGCACTAAGTAGTAAGTAATTAAGGGCAATGTTTGAAAAGGGAGGAAAAAGTTCGATGTTAACGTGTTATTTTTTGCAAAATTACCTAATAATGCCCTTATAATTCATCATCAAGGAAAAATTCATTGATAATATCTTCCCGATGAGTGTAAATAGTGTATATACTATCAAAAATCATTAAAAAATAGTCCTTTTTGGGTAATCATCATCATTTTTATTAATAATGAGACTTAAAAATAGGAAAATTCAACAAAAAACAATAAAGTTGTGTTTTTCAATGGATTTTCTTAATTATTGTATTTCCACTTTACTTTTTTAGAGCATTATGTTATTTTCTTTGATTTTTTCAAATAAACAGGTCAAAAATTAATAATAAATAGCAATGAAGCTCAGATGGAAAAACGAAAGACACGATGGTGATCGAAAGTCAAGGTGGACAAGCACAAAAAAATTCAATGAAATCAGAAGATGGAAGCGGGAAGCCTAAATTAGGCGGCCAGGCTTACTTTTGCAAAATTCTTGCAGAATGAGCTACAGGATTTCGATCAAGGAAATTTTTGAGTCTAGCATAGATTTCATGGCCTAGTTGGATTAACGAGGGAATCTGAAGAAAATTGGTCCGGTAAGTCCGGGTATAGATATTCAACGTAGGCTAAAACCACCTCATTTTCACTTGCGGCCTTTGTAGAGAGAGCTTTTCGACCTCTTTCGCGCGTCTTTTTCGGAGTCTACAGTTGCCCGTTTTCAGCGCCGTCTCACACGAGACATGAGGGATAAGTTCTTTAATCATCAATGATCCATTTTGTATGGCCAATAGAGTTAGTCTAAACCCCTAGAAAAAACCCTAGAAACCGAGCAGTGCACAAAAACCTATGATAAAAAACTGACCATAGCGGCCTGTCAGCTCGACCAAATCAGATGGGATTTGAACTGTAGCATGCCCTAACATAATAGAACCTTTCTATATCATTAGTTGACTATTCGGCAGGGGTCGAGGGGGTCCCCAGTAGAAAAGCTAGGTTTTTGACAAATGCCAGAATTTCGATCTGACTCCACAGATAGCTTGCCTACGAGGTTCATATACAATGTATATGATTGGTTTGATGAAATCAATCAAGCAAAGCCCTCGAAAAGCAAAAAACGGCTCGAAGGCTACAAAGCATCAAATTCGACATACGGGGTCAATCTGACTCCAAATGAGCTAGGATTGGATGAGCTGCTTCACGACTATGTTGCGGACAAGTCCAAAGCCTCAAAATTGACTGACCAACTCAACAGGTAGTGTAGTCACAGGAAACGGTGATTTCAGAGTTGACAAAGCACAAAGTGATGCCGGCATGACCAAACTTGACCAAATTCAATTTAGGACTTGTTTTAAGTGTATGAATGTGTCTAGGTCAAAAGTTGTAAGTTTTGCAAAAATAATTGTCACTGTTGTAAATAATCGTGATTATATACTTTTGCACTTTTTTTGCTTGGAAATTGTATCATCACCTCACCTATCATGTGTACACACCTATTACATGCCAAAAATCAAGTATGAGCCAAAATGAGCACCCATAACTTGGAAAATTGCCAGAAAACGCAAAGAAGTCTTTGCAAGCCAATTTTTGGGTTATGGACAACAATTCTTGATCCAAATCACCTCCTATCACATACACAGGGTCTATACAATGCCTAAACCAAATTGTACAAAAAAAAAGTTGATTTTGGTAGAAAAGTTAATAATCGCGATTATTTACTTTCTAGCCAAATTGGGGGAGTTTTGACATTTTTCCATCAAACATCCAAAGTACATGATGTGTTAAGCCCACTAGCCAATTTGAACCAATTTGGAGCTCAAAATCGCAAATTTGCTTTATATCTACTGTTTCAGAGACCTAAAGCCAAAATCTGGTACCATTTTCACCCTATGCATCCAAATGAGCCCATATTTCACTCAGAGCATGTATTTGGTATATACCTCAAGCCTGTGATGCCAAGTTTGCAAAATGTTGAAAAAATACTCAGTAGTAAATAATCGCAATTATTTACTTTGGTTGCAAAAATTCGTTTTGACTTTACAGTTTTGTTCCTTGCATGTTTTTATGCATCTATGCTTGTTCAAAAATTGATTTGAAGAAAATTGGACCAAACTTGTCAGCATTTCAGCCTAAAGGACATTTCAGAGAAAATCCGACAAATCTGCTAACTTTGACACTTTATTCACTTAACAGGAGCCATGCAAGCAGCAGAGAGGGCCAAGAAGAAGCTCAACCAGAAAGAAAAGTTGCAGGAGCTGTCCGCATACCAATTGGATCCAGATTCAGTCAAAGCCGCCAAGGCAGCATATCTTTCAAAAGAACAGCTAGAAGAGCATCACACCACAGTCTTCACCGGCAGATTCAAAAGTGGGGAGGGACATCAAGTCGATTTTCAACTCCTACCTAAAGAAGTATATGATGTTGTCGCGAATCCCGAGACCAAAGAAGTGAACCGCAGGCTAGGACTCAGAGATCTCTATGAACAGGAGCCGTGCGGAGTGGATTTCCAAAAAACTTACGAGCTTTTATCAACGATTAAAGAAGATGGAACTGCCCAAATTTTTGACACACGGGGAAATAAAGTCGAAGTGGTAAAAACCAACGAAATAGTGGCAGAAGCACTCAGACTGCCCACAGAAGGAATGATGACGAGGGCAAGGGATAGGAAAACGGCAGGTACATTCACCAAAGAAACTGTCGCAGCCACCTTTGCAGATTTAATTCACAAGCAAGTGGAAGATCCAGCCAGGTTATACCACCAGCATTTCCACTTCTTGGCAAAAAGGCCACCAAAGTATACCACACCAAATCACGCGGTTGCCACCACTTTCACACAAGTTCGCAAGTCAACAACCAGGCAATTGATGGACCACGCACAACTAGTCTTAACCACGCTGAAGGACACAAAAAAATAAGGGAAGATCACTTACCTGGGTGCACCAGAAGTCTTGACAAGGATTGTGTACCATGCCATAGGCATGGCGGACAACCTACCACCTGCCCCAGACCAAAACACGTGGATCCTAGCAGCACAACCATCTCCTTGAGCTACAACGTCAGTAAAGATATCTTATAAATTTGATGAAGAGTCGGTTGAAAGCTCGCCAGAAAGACACAGCAGCGACAACTCATATATATGAGGAGAAGAGAGCACGAAGAGAGGAGATGAAGAGAAAAGAAGTGGTCGCACACTAAGAAGAGCCCGTGCAAAAACAAGCCTGCTTTGAAAGAGAGAAAAATGCCTACCAGTGCAGTTGACAAGCACAAGGAAAGGACCCAAAAAAATGGGTGCCTAGTGAACTTAAAGGCCCAAGGACAAAGCATCACACCAGAAAAGAAGCTGAAGATCCAACAGAGTCTTTGGAAAAAATGTATCAAGAAGTAGAAGCCCTGAAGTTGAAAGAAGCCCAAGAAGAGGCAAGGAAAGCAAAAGAGGTAGAGGACCAGAGACAAGCCAAGAAAACGGCAAGGGAAGAGGAACAACAAGAACAAGGTTATGAGTCTCCCCGACCCACTTCACCGCCTACGGGACAGCAGGATAACCCTATGCCGAGCCCACCACCATCACCTGCTGCAGGTAAAGAAATCGCAAAAGAGCCAACTAAAGAAGTTGAGCCTGAGAAAGAGAAAGCTACAGAAGCGGAGCCCACCAAAGAGACAGAACCTGAAACAAAGGAAGCAGAAGAATCTACACAAGAGGCTACTGCTACACAAGAGCAACAAACAGAAAGAAGTGGAGCCGGAACAAGAGAAAGCAGTCTAATTTGCACAAGAGCCTGAACAAAAAAAGGTAGACGAATCTTCCCAACAAGAAACAAGTACTGCAAAAGAGGACACAACAAAATCTGAGCCAACACCTTCTACCTCCACACACCAAGAAACAGCCAAGGCATCCACAAAGCCTCAGGAAGAAAAGGGAGAAGAAGGCCAGCCACAGCCTCAAGGGCAAGAACAACACAGCCAAAGGACACACAAGAGGCTGCAGGCACATCAACCCAGCTAGCAAGACAGGAAGACTGGAAGTCTAATGGCGAAGTAATTCTGCAAGTAAACGAATATGCAAGGCAAATGCAGGATATGATGGAACGACTCCGATCAGCAGCACTTGGCTGTAGCACAAAGGCCAAGGAATTAGAGATGTTGATTGACGCTCTCCAAGAAGAGTTAAAAGACAAAATTAACGTCATCACCGATCTTCAGAGGCAAGTGCACGAAATGAAAGCCAAAGCTGAGCAACATCAGCTAGCCACATATATACAACAGAAGGAGATGGAAGAGTTAGGTGATCTGCTTACAAAGTTATCCGATGCATGTAAAGCCAAAGATGAACAGCTGACAGAAGTTACAAACGAACGTCTAACGACCACCCTATCAGCTTAGAAAATTTAGGTGTAGTTGGATGTTGCCAACGCTTATTTACAATACTCCAAACAAAGAATAAATGATCAAGAAATTTTCTTGCGGCAAATACGTGAAAATCCAGCCGTAGCCTCGATCAAAGGGACAGATGAAGTGTACGAGGCATTAGAGAAAAAGAACAAAGACCTCGAGCTGGAATTAAAGCTGGAGCAATCTCAACACAGGGACCTGGCTTTGACGCAGGTCCAAAGAGAAGAAGAGTTGCTGAAGGAGATAGTTGACCTTAAATGAGTGAACCAGCCTGCTGAGAGAAGGAAAGCCAAAAACGCAAGAAGATGCGGGCACTTCAGAGCAGCCACAAATAGATGAGGAATCCCCATCCCCGAGCAAGTACTTTCGAGCAAACAAAAAACCGAGCAAGATAGGTTAGATAAGCAAACTTGCTATATCTTACTTTGTTTATAACAAAAGATCCATAATGTTAATTTGTTCGCAAACGTAGATGGAAAATTTAAGAGAGGCACTTCAACCTAGCCACCAAAAAACTGACAAAAGAAATTGAATGAAGAACATAACCCCAATCTTCAATAAGATTATGTAGCAAACCCGTTGCATCTTACATTGTTTAAAACAAAATAGTGTTCATTTTTTTTCAAACACATATGAAATTTACAAGAAACTATTAATAGAATGCACTCTCAAAACTTGTGCTGATCTCTCACAAACTAGGGCTTATCATAAGTTGACAAAATACCGCTAGGGCTTATCATAGGGCTGATCTCTCACAAACTAGGGCTTATCATAAGTAGACAAAACACCGCTGCATTTCAAACTACATACCACACAAAGACTTTACATCTAGAGGCACTTTAACTATTGCTGCACATTTGGCCGCAATCCTCCCAAAGCTTGAAACAGCTCCACCTTCGTTAGGGCTGCTTGGTGCATGAACTCATGGGCATGAGAGTCCAAACCCAAAAAGAGGAGAAACACATAGTAAATATGCTTGCATCGCACATATGTCAACCTCTTGGACTCTCTCTTTTGGAAGCCCTCACATGTACATCTTGTCAGAGAGTATGAAACTCCCATTTCCCTTGACCCCTCTGTGCTAATGTAGAAAACATGTGTTTCATTGTACACAACAATAACCTCTTTAACTAATGTTGCTACCATGCATTTTCCAATATCAATTCTGGTCTGAATTTATTTTGTCAGCTTTGAGCGCCATTTAATAACCTTGCCATCCCTGTATTTGGGCCGAAAGGCACTTGTAACTCTATTTGCTGCTCGAATGCCCCCATTCATAGTTGCACATCCTACCCCATGTTGCTGTTGAAGTACAAATCCATTTGCTTGGAGCTGTTCTGCCTCATATGGTAGTAGATTTGTACCCTCTGCGACCCTCCAAACCCCTGGTGCACGTCTGGGTGGCCCCACCACCATGTCATGAATCTTCCATGTGTGCATGTTACTAGCATTGCAGAACCATACATAACCCTCAACAATCCCCCTAGGCTTTGATCCCGACGAGGGATATTTTCTTCGACCCCAAAAGCACGGTGCAGCTACCCCAGAATTAATATTAGGTGATCCTTGATTAATGAATCGTCCACATCTATCTGTTTGATATTGCAAAATACCAAAACATGTCATTTTATGTCCAGGTTCAGTTCTCCTAATTGCCCATACCGTTTTTGCAACAGTCACCTCAGGCCAATACTTTGTTTCTCCATGTGCACGTGCATACTTTGTTCTACCAATGGGTTCAATGACTGTGACATACTCGGGCCTGTGGCTATCATCCTCTAGCACAACACCAGCATCCACAAAGATTGGTCTCTTTTTCTTTACACTCTTCTCCCTTATATTTGACCCATTCATCTCTGGAATTTGCAAACCCATTTCGTCCATTGAGCAGTGTGTAAGATCAAACAACTTCTTTGCAGCAGAGGCAGTGGATGAATGATTTAAAAATCTTTGCGCAAGGTCTTGTATTCCGGGACCACTACATGTCTTTGCACCTTTAAGGTATGCATTATACTTAACACTTCGTAGTACAACCATTGCCATATCTACCCCTGCGGCTTCATATAAACTAATTTTCTCTTTGAAACCAAAGCATGCCCGCATGCTAGCATGTTTACTCTCAGACAAGTTAGTGTTTGGCACAAAAATGCCAGACTCATCTTGCATAACAAATCTTCCTCCCCAATGTGAAACTCTGATATCCCACCAAGCCAACCATGTCTCCAAACGTGAAACTTCACCATCAACAGCATGTCCTGCTCTCCAAAAGCGACAAAGCTCTCCTTTGCAAATATCTGCTTGATTGTCTGATGGTGCATTTAGCCATTTTCGGCATTTAATTTTGTGTTCCTCTTGTGAGGAAGGTTTGATACACTCAGTAGTATGCCAGATCATGGATTGCTCCCAATGAAACACGCAAAACCTTTCCTTAGATGGTACAACCTTGTTGGGACCCCCAAAGTAAATTGTTATGATTGCTATCCAATTTGCATTAGCCTCATCAGACATGAAACCTCTGAACTCAGGCTTATCAAATCCTTCATCTTGACCCACCTTATTGAGCATCTTCCAAAACTCTATCTGTGCAAACTTATTCTCCACAGTAAACTCACATGTTGCGATTGTCATAAGTTCACGCACAAACGGATCATAAACATGTGCAGACATTGTGGGCCAGTCTTGCACACGATGCACATGATCAAAGTGTATCCACATCTGCTTAAGATTTCCACCCGGACGCATTCAATTAACCAGATCAACTCCACTTTCGGGCCCAATTATTGACATCTTGAACACATGTGGTTGCTGGGCATTTCCAAGTTGACGAGGGAAGAGAACATCATGTATATATGGATACCTACTCTTACTCTTCAAGTCAAGCATTGCTCCTAAGCCTTTTGCACTTATATTTTTTGATCTTTTGGCGCATTCCAAGCTTCGTTCAATCCTTCGTCTACTTGACAAAGGTGTGATTGTGTCGAGAAATTCAACAAACTCACAATCTTCAATATATTCGGTGTTGTCTGCATTTTCCATTACAAGCTTTTCCATGATCATATCCTGAGCAGTCATGCGCTCGAGCTGTTTGGCTGTAGTGAATGGTTCTTGAGCAGCATGAGCTTGAAGCACTGATTCTACTTTTTTCTCATTTACTCTTGACCTCCCTTCCGCACAAGTATGTTGATGCTCACCTAGATGCAACACACAACGGGTCCACTTTTGTTTCTCCCTTGGCATACAATAATAAATAACTGCTGGACAGGTTGCCACACACTCTGGCATTTCAGAGCAATGATTGCATATCAAGGTGCCATATTCAGGTGTCATCATGCCTTTTGGGAGATGACTTTGAAAGCCGGCCTCGCCAATGAACCTCATTGTAGAGTCCTGTCCTCGAGTAATATGGAAAATCAATGTTGACACAACATAAGTGACCCGAGCAACGACTGAACCTAACGACCCCTGGAAAGGTATCACTGCTACATGTGACATATTCAGTCCACATGTGGCTATCATGTCTCTGTTCCATCCCAATCATTCCATTAGTGTGACCTAGAGAGGGCAACTCAAATGCAACATATCCATCATAAAACAGTGGAAGCTCTTGAACTTGAATGATATCTTTAGCTTGTTTGAGGGCCAAGTACAAGTTGCTCTGCAAAGGCATTGAGCGTATAATATCAAGTACGCTAGAGCATCCACGTGACTCGGCATCTGATTCTAAATCGACAATTACTGGAGGAGCCTTAATTCCATTGTCAAGTTCAGGAACTGATAAGCGAACCTTGAAGAACTGACAGACATCATGATTCAGAAGGAAGACCTCTTCACCACTAATAGAATCAGTAACTTCCATTTTTACCTGTCCTCCACTTAGTGTAAGTGGATGTAAAGTAAACGCAATAGTTAACTCAAAATGTTGTTTCACAGAAGAGACAGAAAGCGCATATGTGCTACCTTCAAAAATAAGGACAAGCTTTTGACCAACTTGTGGCCCGAATACTGTAATGTGTCTAGACATTGAAAGCAATCATCTTAGAGAAGTTAAGGTTACTAATCAAGTTTCAAATGGAAAGTGAGTGCAGAGTCTAGACTGAAAAATAACATCAGGTACAGATGGTAGTCGTTATTTTGGGCGTCATTCTCCCAAAAGCGATGCAGACGGCTTGCATTCATAAAAAATCATCACCGAAACGTTAAGCAAATCCAGTTCAAAATCTAGAAAATTCTTTAAAATCTTGTCAATCATTAAAAATCTGTAAAATCTAGTAAATTGGTCCTCTAAGTAGCTTGACTTATGTCCAAAATCTTTTAAAATTTTTACAATTGGGCCTCTGTCACGCAGTGCTCGAAAAAAACCTAGGTTTAGTGTAATCCAAACCTACAAATTTTGAAATTTACATTTAAATTTTATATTTGAAGGTGAGAAAACCTATAAACTTTGTCAATTTACCTCTATTGGTCCACATATGAAGGTTTGCCAAGTTTTTGGAAAAAGTTTTTGGTGTAATTTGATGTAAAAACCTTGGTGTAAAAACCTTCAAACTTTGTCAATTTACCTCTGTTGGTCCACTTATGAAGGTTTGCCAAGTTTTGAAAAAAAAAAATTACGAGCCCTGCCTCTGTGTAACGCCCTCTCTCGGAGGTTTCTCTATTGCGCGCGTGCGTGGAGGCTTTCGCTTGTGCGTGAGTGCGTGCTTTTGCTTTGTTGCGCATACGTGTGAGGAGCCATACACAATCTGCCCGTAGGAGTGCGCACCGGCACGCGGTAGTTCAGTCATAGCGAACGAGCATAACACAAGGCCATCGCAGTTCAGCGCAGGCTGGTTCAGGCGCAGCTCAGGTCGGGCTCAGGTCAGCGTTCAGCAGTTCAGCAAATCGGGTTCAGGTCAGCGTTCAGGCAGGTCGGGCTCAGGTCGGGTCCAGGTAGGTCGATTTCAGGCAGGCCAGCGTTCAGCAGTTCAGCAAATCGTTCAGCAGTTCAAGCGCAGTTCAGCAAGTCCAGCAGCTTTTGAATTCCCTACCCGTAGGAGCGCACGCCGGCGCGCGGTGTTTCAGATAGCAGCAAATTGTTCAGCAAAGCGAATCATTCAGCAAATCGTTCAGCAAATCATTTCAGCAAATCGTTCAGCAAAGCGACTAGCTCAGCAAATCGAGCTCTGCAAGTTCATTTAGCAGGTCCGTGGATTCCGGTTTCAAAAGATTGTGGCTTCCGGCTTTAGAAAGGGCTTTGAGAGGTGTGATTGAGATCAAGGATTGACAATGGCTAGTCGAAACTCCGCGTTGACTCGAAGGGGTCGTCCACCTACAAGGTACTCAATGATGCTCAATGCATCCTGAACTTAGCTTAACATTTCCCTTCTATATTAGCTTGGCTTTGAAGGGGGATATTGCTCAATTTAATATCAGCTGGTTCTGTATGCATTTGATGTATTGAGACCCCGGCTAATTAGGTAGTTTGTAAAACATATTTAATTGAGCCTGAATTAGAAAAAACCTATACATTTAAGATCTTTAAAACAGATACATTATGTGTTGGGCTAAAGATACATTATGTTTAAGATCTTTAAAAAAGATACATTAGGTTGATTTGTGTTGGGCTAAAGATACATTATGTTTAAGGTCTTAAATTAATGCTTGGTTGATGGGTGTGTGGCTATGGATACATTATGGACCTTAATTTATGCTTCATGAATTATGTTTATGAAAGAATTTTAAACACCAAAATTTTTCAAGTGAGAAACCATTATGGGCTACAGTATTTTTTGAAATAATGCTCTATGTACAAAGGTAGCTCTGTCCAAATTTTTTTAAGATTTATGTTGTGTTTTATTTCAATATGGTGCCATATATAATTTGACTCTTTTGTTATTGTCTCCATGTTTCTTGTTGATGTTGAAACAGCCCGAAACCACGTGGAAGATCACGAAGGGGAAGGAGTAACAATGCTTCTCTTTATGGTCAGGTAGATGCTAGTGATCAAGTATCTTCAGTCTCAGCTACCGACATGATAGAGGAAATTGAGACACAAGGTGAGGAGGTTCTTTCCATGGAAATGGGACAGAGCTCTCTACACGAAGTTGATGATACTTTAGCCCCCGAGGAGAATGGTTTACAGATTGTTCCATGGGAGATAATGGATGAGGTTACCGCAGCGTCTGAGATGGAAGATGAGCAAAATATCTTTATGCATAGAGGTGCAGACATCCTTGAAATCACACGTGTTTTTATTTGCTTTGAGTGTCCCTCCATTCTTTTATGTAGATTGATTCCATATGCAAGAGTGAGAGGTTTGAGAGATGATCTCAGTGGATTGAAGGCAGCCTTTGCAAAAGAAGGTTATATGCTAGAGAAAGGAGCATTCATTGTCTCTTTGGTAACATGCAAAAGAGAGGAGAGTTTTGTGAATGGTATGTGTTAACACTTTTCATTTTTGTATTGATGTCCATGTGCTGTGAATGTTGTTTGAAGTTTGACTTTGTGAATGTTCTAGATGAGATAAAGGCTACATGGGATCCTCTTTGGAATGAAATCAATGAAGAATTTGAAGCCGAGTTAAAAAAACAAAGAAAGTTTCAAGATCTTACAAATCACATGTTCTATGTTTGGGAAGGGAATCATCGCACCATGGCTTGGAGGGAAGCGATAAAAGAGAAGTTCTCCACTTCAAAGGAGAAACATTGTCAAGTCCTATGCACCATTATAGATCCCACTAAGGTGCCAGAGATTGCCTTGCTAAGCAGTTTACATCGAATGAACTTGTAAGTGTTGATGTTTCTTCTATCTTTGCTAACACTTGAATGTGAGTATCAAATGGTTTTATGGTCTTTCAATGCAGCATGAACACTAAATGATTTTTACTCTCATTTAAATGCATGATTTCAAAGCTTATTAACGTATATTTAATTTTAGATTCAAATGACAAAAGAGAAAGAAAAGCGAGTTGCTCTTATCAAACAAAGCTTGTCTGCGGAAGAGCATCAGAAAGAAGAAGAGAGAATTTGTGAGGAGATTACTCACAAATATCAGGATCGAATTGGAAAGGTATGTAGATAACATGAATTCACGGCATTCTCTTGAGAAAAATGTGCAAAAAGTTACTTAAGTACTTGTCATATGCAATATTAAATTTTTCAGTTGCTTAACATTGTTGATCCCAATCTTGGGATAGATTGGCTAGCAAGAGTTTTGTCTTTGAAATGGGGTCTTGATAGTTGGTCTACGTTGGAGAAGCAAAACTTAATAGCACTTCAAGATTCCCCTGTGCAAAACAAGATTCATTGGGTTTCATTATTAGAAGCAGACAAGATTACAAGGAGTGCATATGGTCTGAAAAAGGGAGATCACGTCTTTCGCATGTAAGTATAGCTAAGATTAAAAGTACTAAATATATCATGCCTTTATATAAAAGTCTAACTTTGTCTCCTCTTTTTATTTGGGATTGTAGCTGGCTTCGTAGAGAGGGTTTTTTGGCTCGGGTTTTTCAGAGGGAATTTCAGATTGTGTCAGATCTTTTGGATGTGCCAGCCGTGCTGCCTTTGCAGCATGACTGCACTCTTGCATTCTACTTTGAAGAAATTAAATTTGAGGCGAGGCCCTATCTATTTCCAATAGAGGTGTCTCTTGGAGTGAAGACTAAGGATATCGATAAGCAAGCATTAAAGAAGGTGGATACATTGATAATGGCAGCACAACGTTTGGCTTTCAGGTGAATCACTAACTGACTTAGATATATAATATTCGTTCTTATTGTTTCGTAACATTCATGTCACCTAATTGACCTTTGTAGATTCTTCATGTTCTTGGTTGCCAAGAGTGTCTTGCCTGCCATGCCCTTTCTGGCTAGACAGTGGACTCAGCTAGCGATCCAAGACACAAGCATGTATCCCTCTACTCTGCACACATTGACTCCTTGGGCGATAGATAATTGTCCATGGTGGATAGATATGGAGAAGGGCCATGTTCTTGGACGTGAAAGAGAGCTACAAGAGATGATATCGAAGGATGCTACGATGAAGGTTCCTCCAGTAGACATAGTAGAAGAGAGTCGTGCAGGTATGTTTGATCATGCTCATATTTGCCTATCTAAAAGTTACAGTGCTCTGATTTGAAGTCATCTATTTTAGCAATGCGCAACTCACAAAAGGAAAAGGAGAGGGTTGTGGATCAAATCATTGACGAGGAGGTGGAGCCACCTCCAGGTAAACTACAATTGCATTTGTTAATGCTTTCCTTCCATGTGGTTGATGCATGGCTTATTAAACCTCCTTGTAATGTCTCAGTTTCTCCTGGCACGATTGTGGCTCATTGTGGCTCGAAGAAGTATCTCTTTTGTTTATATTATGGAGTCTCCATCTCATTGTCTCTCTAGTTCTATGGATACTCGATGCATGGCTATTGTTGGAGACTACATTGCCATTGTTGCAGACTATAGGGCGGGGATCCGTAATCTTGCATGGGTCCCTGTACACGAGCATCTTGTGCGGGCACGCTCTGACTCTATCTTGTATACCCGCGGCACGAAATCAGTTTCATGGGCTGCAGATTTGATTTTCTTAGATCTTCCATTTGGTGGGTCCCTCTTAGGCTCCTCTACTTCACCTCGTTGGGACATTTGCACTGAGGATCATGTACGGGCTGGCGTTCATTTGGCATTCTCGACATTGGCGGATATTGGATGGCTGTTGATCATGGTTTCTTTGGCTGGTCTATCTTGTTTATATACATGCAAAAAAATTGTAATATTTGTGGTATTTATTATTGATATTTAGTTAAAATAATAGGAGAGGCCGTTGGCTGGGTGGAGAGATTTTCTCGTGCTTCGGAGATGGTGGTTCATCATCGCATTATAGTGCTCCATCATGGAGCATATGGTTATGTGGAGAGTTTTGGTGGTCGTGTGGAGGTGATACATTTGTTTTTACACCAATATTTCAGCACTTTGTCTTGTTGTTTGCTCTAATCGTGTGTCTTGTTTTGCAATGTAATTGCTCTATGCTATTTATGATTCACAAAGTGGTTATGCGTCCACCTTGATTTGTATCAGAAAGCGCCGCCTTGTTCTCCCGTCTTGGTATGCACTCTTCGGATTCTTTTATGGTGCATCACCTTCCGGAGCTCTCTCAGGCTAGATCATTATCAAGCGAGCCATTGCGAGGAGGATTGCAACGGAGCCATTCTTTCATTGCATGTTTTGTGGAGCTGCTTTGCCGACGAGGAGGTATTTGTTTGGAGCTTGGATGTGGCACAGCCCCTCTACTAGCAACTTGCTTGGCTTCAGGACGAGCATGTGTTGCAGTTGACATTGATGAGCCACTGATTTCAAGATATGTGTTACCGTTGCTTCGCCCTAGAAAGCGAGGCAGAGAGGAGGCGTCCACCTCTTTAGATATTGATGATGAGAGTGACATGCCATCGCGTGACAATCCCTTTGACGACTAGTGAGGGCCCCTCTTACTTTTGACATTGACATTGCTCTCATCTTTTTTGTCACTATTTTTGTATTAGCGTTGGTATTTATTGATCATCGATACTGCCTATAATATTACTTGTTTGGTGTTTAACTTCACAATCTTTTTTTTTTAATGGAAGTGCATTGCCGGTCTACGCAAAGCAGATGGCTAGAACCATGGCAGCAGATACGCGGTACAATTCTTGCATCCCTAAGAGTTATCAGAGACATAACATATTCATCGATGATGAGTGCGAGTCATCTAAGAACAATGGATTTATAACATTGGTGGAGGTTAAAATTCAAATTCATGTCTTGTTGTGGATAAGTAGTATGCACTGTTTTGATGGATTTGGTTCAGGTTTAAAATCCTTATGTGAGGTGCCTTGAAGGCTTATGATTATTTTTGAAATATTTCTTCATGTACAAGGGAAACTATGTCCAATTTGTTTTAAAAGTACTCTGTTTGTTTTGCTTTGTTTTTTGTGAGAGGAGGCATAATGGTTATGGCCATTTTTATTATTTTTTCAAGCGGTGATAATACCTCAAATACTGATGTTCTAATATTTTGGATTGTGGATAAGTAGTATGTACTATTTTGATGGATTGATTTAAAATCCTCATGTGAGGTGCCGTGAAGGTTTATGGTTATTTTTGAAATAGTGCTTCATATACAAGGGAAACTATGTCCAATTTTTTAAAAAAGTACTTTGTTTGTTTTGCTTTGTTTTTTGTGAGAGGAGGCATAATGGTTATGGTCATTTTTATTATTTTTTCAAGCGGTGATAATACCACAAATACTGATGTTCTAATATTTTGGATTGTGGATAAGTAGTATGTACTATTTTGATGGATTTGGTTAAGATTTAAAATCCTCATGTGAGGTGTCGTGAAGGTTTATGGTTATTTTTGAAATAGTGCTTCATATACAAGGGAAACTATGTCCAATTTTTTTAAAAAGTACTTTATTTGTTTTGCTTTGTTTTTCGTGAGAGGAGGCATAATGCTTATGGCCATTTTTATTTATTTTTCGAGCAGTGATAATACCACAACTACAGATGTTCTAATATTTTGGATTGTGGATAAGTAGTATGTATTTTTTTTTATGGATTTGATTAAGGTTTAAAATCCTCATGTGAGGTGCCATGAAGGTTTATGGTTATTTTTGAAATAGTACTTCATATACAAGGGAAACTATGTCCAATTTTTTAAAAAAGTACTTTGTTTGTTTTGCTTTGTTTTTCGTGAGAGGAGGCATAATGGTTATGGCCATTTTTATTTATTTTTCGAGCAGTGATAATACCACAACTACAGATGTTCTAATATTTTGGATTGTGGATAAGTAGTATGTATTTTTTTTTATGGATTTATTATTTAAAATCCTCATGTGAGGTGCCGTGAAGGTTTATGATTATTTTTGAAATAGTGCTTCATGTACAAGGGAAACTATAGATCTTTGCTCGAGTTTTGCTTTGCTCGCAATATCTTGCTCGGGCTATGGTAGGACTCCAAATAGATATACCCTCGGTGTCATTTGCTGGACTGGAGACACAATCCACAACAGAGCTGATTGCTGAAGATGATTTCCCGGTAAACATTACAGATGCAGACACAATGCCCATGGTCCAGCTCTCAAAAGCTGAAGAAGACGCACTGAAAGAAAAGATCACATAAGAGGTGGATGAGCAGTGGAAGATAGCGATGGATTGGAAGTTGAGAGTTCCTCATTCCGTCAATGTTACACAACTCACTCCCAATCAGATCAATGTGAAATGGCATCAATAGTCCCTGCCATACCCTCTTATAAAGGTCAAGTTACTACAAGTTAAAGAAAGGCTTTATGCAGACATGCAAATAGATGGCATAGATAAAAACCACCCGAAGTGGAATTTGAGCTGGCTGAACAAAAACCCAAGGTACTTGATTTTGTTCACAAGAGAACCTGGAGTGCTACAAAAAGATCCCACTTTCTGTCATGTACCAAGAGTAAGGACTTGGCAAGCGCATGAGGAACTGACGAAAAAAGCGATCAACCTAGCTGAACTACCCAAGATTTCCAGCTCCAGAGAAGGGACCGGCCACAGAGGAATACATGGTGAAAACCCTAATGGGTGCCATGTCTTTCTTCAAAAGTCTATCGGATCTCTCTTGTGTAATGTATATAAAATATGCCGAATGTTGCTCACTTGTATTGAAGTTTTTCATGGGTCAAAGCAAGCAGGCACCCCGTGGATGTCATTCCTTGAGGGAAATAAAGGTTTGTGCTATGATCTCAGTGGCCAACCTTCCAAAGAAGTCCTCTACGACTTCTACGCCAGATGCATGTTCTTACCATCACATAATATGTTGGCGTTCAAGGAAGTGTTCTACATGGTATTCTTCACTTGGCGAATGAAGATATTTGCACCAGTGAACAGCAACCTCACATCCAGGTTTGTAGGCTACTCAATGGTGGAGCTGAAGAACAAAGTAACCATGCAGTTTTTGCAAGTGTCAGATAAAGAAAGGAAAATCAGATACCAAAAGGCACTGAATGAACTTTGAAAACTTAGAAAAAGAGACTTATAGACCCAAAGTCACTTTAAATTGTTTTTAAAAGCCCCTTAAAATCAACTAGAAGTTATAGATTAAAACATCTTGTGGCAAAACAATACAAGACACAATCTAAAGAGGTTGGCATGCACAATCAATTAGATTTTTTTCTTGAAAACTTGTCAAAAAATAAAATGCTCTTAATAAAAAAACAAATGAACACCATGTATTATTGATGGAAGCAAAATTTGCATCACTTATAAAAGATTTTATAGTAATACATCACCGCCACAACGCAATGTCGTCACAAAGAAATATTTTTTCTTCCTAGATTGAATAACCTATCACATTGAGAACAAAGGGGTATAGATTGAACAATGTGCATCTGAGATTGAAATACTTGCAAAGATGGTCAAGCATCAGTCATTATTCACAGGAGATGGCGTGCACCACATCATCACAAATGATATTTGAAGGTCAACAATTTCTCAAGCAGCAATATCATAGTCAAGTGTCTCCCATATCATCATTTTCTTCCACCTTGTGTAGGGGAAGACCATTGACAAGATTTGATTTGCAATTTGGCATCTGAACACCAATTTACTCCCAATTACATAGTACTTAATGTTAGCTACCTTGTGATTGACCACCTAATTGGTCTCCCATCTAACTACAAGGAAGTTGTTCATCGCAGGGTTCCCTTTGCAAATCAACATTGTTGGTATCCTACAGACACTCTGCAATCAAAAGATATACATTAACATATTGAAAGACATAAACCATGTTACAATTGCTTTGTGGGACCAATAGGTGCACTTTATGGTTGCATGCATGCACATCCACCTCCATTCTCCTTTTGGTTGCTGCTATCAATACATTGTCTAGCATTATTAGCATGATGCTAAACACAATGAGACAAGCATGGATCATCCTTGTCCACTTTTGGCAAGCCCATACATGCCTATGTACATAGAAAAAGCAACTACTGAGAGCATAGTTTCCCTACACGTAATAGAAACAAAAGTAGAGAGAGAAAGAGATGATGGATATGGAGTTTAAAGCTTCTTCTTAAGTTTCCACAAACAAGAGAGAGATTCTTATAAAGATGGTGATGAAGCACTTGAACCACCTTTTTATAATACACATGTAGAGCTTGAATGTATTTTATACAACTGTTAGCCCCAAAAATTGAGTGCTAATGCTCTTATATAGCTCTTTTACAAGCTAGGGTGTGCCCCAAACTAAAACATGGCATCCCCTCTTTGGCTTGGAATATGTTCTAACTTTTGAAAAAACCTATAGTCTTTGCTAGAAACAAGGTTTTACTTTTTGAAGTCAACTTTGGCCTTCATTTTTTTTGTAATAATCCACTTCGTAAAAATGGTATCTAAACAACTAATGAAACCATAAATGAATTAGATACCACGATGCCCCGACACAATCAAGACACTTAATGTACTGTTTGTGGTGTTGCCTATATCATCGTATTGCCCGATGTATTTATGGTGTTGCTTTTTATAGAAATGATCCCAATAAAAATTACATTTAATCCTAATTCTCCATTGTATGTCCATTTTACAATAACAATGACTAGAAATAATAATTTTTGGGCTATGGTTTCACTTGGCCTACTTGAACTAGGAAATAAACCTTCTTTTCACTGAAACATGTCAAAAAGCACAAAAAGCGTTTAAAAAACTCAAAAATAAGATCGTAAAAAATTGAACCTTATCTTCCTTGGCCCTTGTAGATTAAGGATCCAACTACAATTTTCACAAAAGGGCATCAAAAAGCACAAAAAAACAAGAAAAAGAAAAATTTTCCAAGACTAAACCAAGTGTTCATTTAACCTACTACTAAAACATGAACACAACCTTGCTATCCACTTTAAAACCTCTCAACATTGCATAGTAAGTATTCTACACCAAAAAATAAAGTAATATACACTAAAATCTTTTTTTTAAATCCTTAAAAGAGACCCAAAAATTAAAGATCTTACATCCTCCCACACTTGAAAGATGCAAAGTGTCCTCATCTCCACATGAAGTCTGGATAATTATGTCTCAAAACATCATCGCATTTGTAATTAGCATCTTCCTCAAGGTAAGTTAACCATTTGACGAGATGTTTAGTAATGGTCTGATTATAAAGAGGTTTGGTTCTATCCTAAATAATGGTGCCAAGGTCTACTTCAAAAGTACCATTGATTGAACTAGACAAGAAAGAATCATCAAGAATGTGATTTGGGTTAGGCACATACTTCTTAAGTAAGCTGACATGGAAAACATCATGTACCTTGATTGGAGGTGGTAACAATAATCAATAAGTTTTGGTCATTGATTCTTTTTGTGATAACAAAAGGTCCACAATATCTTGCATAAAATTTCTTTCACTTACCCATTGATAAATAGTTCCGTTTACACTTCACTCTCAAAAATACCATATCTCCATCCTCAAACAGTCATGTAGATCATTTAGGGCTAGCATAACTCTTCTATCGATCTTGAACACTCTTATATCTTGGCATATGAGGTCATTCTACAATTTCATTTCATCCAACATGTCTTTGGATGCTTAAGCTCTTATGAGTGGGTGGGTCTAGTTTAATGGGGTAAGATACTCTTGTCCATGTGACGCTTGAAAAAGAGACATCCCAATTGTACGTTGTAATGAAGAATTATATGAAAATTCTAGCAAATACAAATAAATAATCGACTTATTTTGTTCATGCATGCAATAATCTTGCAGCATGTCTTCATAATCTGATTGGTTTTCTCCATTCAACCATCAGTTTGAGGATAATAAGTAGTATTAAATTCCATTTGGATTCCTGTGGGCTGAGAATAAGACCTTCCCAAAACCTGAAGTCTACCTTTCATGAAAATTTGAACTATGTCTCTAGCTATAAATGCTATCTTAATAAGAAAAAATAAGTTAGTTTTGCAAGAATATCAACCATCACAAAGATAGAATCATATTTAATAGATGTGGAAAGTCATGTGATGAAATCCATGGATATACACTTTACATTTCATTTGAGGTGCATCAAGTGGATAAAGCTTACAAGGGTATCAAACTCATTCAGCTTTAACACATTTACTTGCTAAGCATTTTGTAATATAACTTAATACATTGCGCTTTAATCTTGGCCAAAATAAACTCCTTCTCATAGTAGCATAAGTCTTGATGAAACCTAAGAGACCTACAATAGGTATATTGTGAGATTCTAAATATGACTATTGAAGTAGAGATCATTATCTTCACCTTTGATTTGTCATTTTTTCTTCTTCATTCTATTATGTAGGACTAATGAATATTGTATTCTCTTGAAAATTGAATCTTGAGGCATATCCTTGTGAATAAGGTCTATCAAAGAGGTAATATAGGTTGTAATTGATGCTATTGTACTCTTTCTACTTAAAGCATCGAGGTCACCAAGTATTCCCTTTCCAATTTCTATTCAATCCCAAAATCATATTTGAATAATAATTATATCCATTTTTTGTTATCACATATTAAGAGAAGGCTACATGTAGATCCACTTTTAAGATCTGTATGCAATTCAAATCACCTTCCAAGAAGATAATGTCATCATACCTTGAGAGCACATACAACAAATAATAATTCCATATTATATGTAGGATAATTTAACTTGTGAATGTGCAACTTACAAGATTCATAAGATGTGTGCCTTCCTTCCTAAGACAAAACTCCACCAATCACTTGTCCACTTACATCAATGAGAATAGTGAATTTCTTTGTAAATTGTGGGAGTCCTACAACAGGAGCATTTACCAAAGCTTCTTTGAGTTTTCAAAACTAACTTGGGCACAATTACTCCAAGCAAACACTTTAGTCTTATTAAGGGCATTTGTCAATGGTGATGTAATCTTTGCATAAATTTCAATAAAACTACGATAGCATCCTACGTACTTTCTTTACAGATTTAGGTGTAGGCCAAGCTACAATAGCTTCAATCTTATTTGGGTAAGTAGAGATGCCATCCTTGGAAAGAATAAATTATAAGTATTCCTCCATGTCACTGAAAAAGGTACATTTGCTACCCTTAGCATAAAGCTGATTTTATCATAGGAGTTCAAGTACATGTCTTACATGGTGTTTTTGTTCTTACTTATTCTTTAAGTAGAACAAATTATCATCAAAGAAGACAAGAACAAAATCATCAAGCTATTATCTAAATATGTTGATCATAAGGTGGCTGAAAGTCATTAGAGCATTTATAAGTCCAAAGGGCATAACTATAAATTCATATGGTCAAAATCAAGTATTGAATCCTATCTATGGTATATCATCCTCCTTGATTTGAATTTGATGATAGCTAGACTTAAGATCAATTAAAGATAGAATCTCCATGTAGTCAATCAAGTAACTCGTCAATCCTAGGTATTGCATACTTATTTTTTATTGTTACATGATTTAATCCACCATAATTGATACAAAGACACAAAGAACCATCCTTATTTTGACTGAAGGAGAACATGAGTAATCCATGGAGAAACACTAGGTTGAATGAAACCTTGGTCAAGAAGCTGAGTAAGTTGCTCTTTGAGTTCTATAGATTCTAGTACCAACATCTTATATGGCCTTCGAGCAATTGGCTGAGCTCCTGAAATAAGCTCGATTCTATGATCAAATTCATGCTTAGGTGATAACTCTAAAAGTTCTTCAAGAAACACATCATCAAACTTAGTAATCCACTCAAGTTTAGGTATTTCTGAATTTTCTCTCCTAGATTAAGCTTTACAGCATAAACCATCTCATTCTTTTTATAGATTTTTAGTAGCAAGTTAGTGAATTCACAAGCTAAATTCTAGGTTGTTTTTTCTTTTTGGTAATGGCAACCCTAGAGTTGTGCTCGTTTACCAAAGTCAATGAAGCACATTAACAATGCAAGTTAGCATCACTTGCCTTATGAAAATATCCTTTGAATCCCATCATAGACTCCTATGGGTAAGATCCTAACGAGCTGAAGTCTTATGACCATCCAAAGAAAATTCAAGTCGCCCATTGAAGTTGAAGATTTAACTTTCCTACCCATAGTTAATTCCACTCTAAGGTCAGTACCATGATATTTTAGGCATAATGAAGTTTCTAATGCATCTAAGGGAGATGAAAGACTGTGTACTCCTAGAATCAATCAATAAGGTAAAATATTTACCTTGGTATTTTTTGGGGTTTGAATTCCTAAAAATTGTTCATTATCTCCTTGATGTTTGATTGTAGTATGAGCATATGCATTTGCTTGATTTCTATCACTTGGAGTGCCTTGAGCTTTGCTGGCTTGAGATCTTCCTTTGTATCATTGGTTCCCTACTCCTCCTCCTAAACGAGGTGGTCGATTAAATTTATCACCATTATTGTTGTTGGGTGGTCCATTCCTCACAAAAGTGGATTCCCTGGTCTATAGCTTACTTGTTTTTTGAGGTGATCTTTGATTCTGATTGAAGTTCTATTGAGCTATAGGTAGTCACAATCTAAAATATTTAAAATTTTTATTTGGTCTCATAATTATTGGCTAATCTTGTATAGCTCGAGTCATTAAATGGAAAATCTTTGGATTGATGGTCAGGGTCAAGACATGCGTAGCAAAGGTAATATTGTCTAGCCTTCATACGCAATAAATTCTCCCTTCTATTGTGAATTTACAGATCTTGATTCATCTTCAAGGTGAGGTCTTTTGATCGCATAGATAGAAGAAGACTCTGGGTTTTGCTTGTCCACCAGTAGATATTTCAATTTTTGGTTGGATTATTTTCATCATCAAGGACATCTACAAAGTTTGTAATTCATAGAATCTCAAGTCTAGTATTCCTAGGGTTATGTAAACCTGACACAAATTGTGCTACTTTGACTTCTTGAGTCATTCCTATTGGAGGGTAATTGAAAAGGGTCAAAAAATGTTGGTAGTATGACTCTAAGTCTCTAGCTCCTTGAGTACAATCAACTTATTTTGTGCTTGTATAATCTTAAGCTCACATTTTCCTTACTATATTTACTAATGATTGCAAGTTCTTTATCAAAGCTAATGGTTAAGAGAATCCTTGAACTATTGTAGCAAATGGATTTGCAACTTAATAATGTCCCTCTCTACTACAATTATTTGTGTATACCCTAATGGCCCTTTTATTTCATCTCCTATAAACCTCATTAGTGAAGAAAAATTTTAGAATGGTGGGGTGCTTTTGGTGATGAAGTCTATGGGATACAGTCTCTAACATTTGCCCATAAGTGAATGTACTTGTTTCCCTCTGCTTTCATTGTTTCAATGGCAAAATGAGTAATTTTAAAAACCGCATTTTTTATTGAAGAGGGGAATATTCATCTTCCAACTTAACATGGAATGGAAATGGACTATGAACATTGAGAATAGCGGAATTAAGAAAATTGTAGTGAGCATTTTTATGAGAATACTTTGAGAAAATAGAGGGTGAACTTGATTAGAGGTAGCAACATAACCATTATACTTAATTAACTTGGCATGAACAATACTTTGCAAGAGAGATAATTAGAGAACATGACAATAGTTAAGGACTAGGTTTATGTGGAGCCTATCCCCCCTCCAAAAGGTTTTTATATTATAGCTTCTCCCATAAAGAGAGACTTGGTACAATACAAGCTTTGTGTTCCTTGAGGCCTTGATGGCGCAATGAAGATAGAGAGATTCATGCACCACAATTATGCCCATAACTTAGCTAAATGAAAGAATTAACTTGTCCCCGGCCTTAGTGCCAAGACCTCAAACACCTTTAAAGGTGGAGAGAGCTAGCAGGGAATGAGGGTAGGGAAGAGGGAAGAGTAAGTATTCTTACTAGAAAGAAATTGTGTCCTCTCATACCATTACTCATAGAGCTTAGCATAGCATAATAACATAGTAATGGAGATGAAGAAGATGGCTAGCATAGCATTGAAGCATGGCTCTTGGTTGGATTTGCGTTCCATAGCCAAGAGTTGTTGGTGTAGGCTCTCAACTTCTCAAGCTTGGAGAAGGAGATGGAGTTCTTGCACTTTCACAAAGTGAGAATGAGAGCATGTGAGTGTGTAAGAGAGTATACCCCCAAGCACACCCCCAACTTGCTTTAGTCGACCCCTCCTTGTAACTCATCCTTAAATTTGATTGGACCCCTGCAAGCCTAGCCAATCACATGCTTAGTGCATATCAAGCAACAAGGGTAGCATTTGGACAAGTGTTCTCCTTACCCCTTTGAGAGAGAGGGCTTGATAATGCCTAGATAATTATTTAAATAAACTAAATTCTCATTGGACCTCTTTAGTGGTCAACCAATAGGCTTTAGGCACCTTATGAGAGAAACATGGGGAGGAACTTGAAATGTGTCATTGTTGCCTCTTTGGACTTGGCTTGACTTGAGTGAGTGAGTGTGTGTGTGTGTGTTCTCTCTCATGTCCCTACTTGTAGGGCTTGCACCCCTTGCGTAAGGATGCATGTTGACGTTGGGAGCATCTCACCCCTTGATCACCTTAGTCATAAAACATGACAAGCATCTCAAGCACCTTAGTAAGCAAGCACGACAAGAACCTCAAGCTTGGGCCGGGTTCCCACCTCAAGCTCAATCCTAGCTTGCCTAAGGTCTTAGGTCTAAGGACTTTTAACACTAACCTTTGGAGGTCTTTAATGAAGCTAACCCTAAGTTCGTTCAAGCTCCATTAGCTAGCATTTCTCTTTGATAGATCATCTCTCATTTGGACCCATTGACTTTGGTCCCGTGCTGAGATAGATCCATAAGAACGTGTCTATATTCTAACTCTTGTTCCCAATTATTCTCCCACATTAAATGATCATTTTAATATGAGAAAATCATTTGGGTTAGTTAGATATTAGATTTTATGACTTGTAGAGTCTTCCATGTCTTTGGAGCTTCGCTGTTGCCCCGAAAGCTAGCCCACAATTGACGAGTAGATTTTAAAAATGCATAGCTTTATGACATAGCTTGGAGGACTTTCTGAACCCCTCGTTTCCAAAGGCTTCATCAAATTGTTGGATGAAGTCCAATACTTTGTGAGTAGCACCAAACGTGCCATCATAGGTGAGAAAAGAGACACTCTTTCCTTCCCCTTTGAACTTCTTAAGCTTTTGGGACCTTTCCAAGCAAGGTAGGATTTGCGATTTCCTCTCCTCTTGTATTCTCTACTAGGAGAATAACCGCTGCTTTTCTTGCCTTTTTCTTCCTTTGTTTCCTCTCTTCCCTTTCGGAGTGACGAGGAGAAGGACTATAGGATGATATTTTCCTCTTGGGAGGAGTTGGGGATCATTGAGGGCGCCGTCTTTGTGAAGCTTCATCTTCAAAGGAATTCAAAGATTCACTTCTTTCTGGTTCATTGGATTCCTCCTCTTCTCTTATCAGAGAGTCTTCTTTTGGAAGTCTCAACAAGAGGCTTCCTAAGCTCTCTCTCTTCTTGGAGAGGTAGGTAAATCCCATAAGCATGAAGTTGTTAGGTAACTTCGGCTTGCAAGGTAGGGTTTCCCATAGCTTGTTGCAACCTAGTAACAAGATATCTCACAAACATTGGGGCATCATCAGTAGCACCTTCATGTGCAAAGTCAAAGTTGTAAATACTCATTCTACTCTCTTTATTACTAGCAGCAATGCTAATTAAACTTATGTATATGCTACTTTGTGCTTTGGTATCATTAAAACCCTTAGTTGCTTCTTTACTTTACCTTTGAAAATTAGATCTCAAGCAGCTACACCCTTGGTTTAGAGACTGTTGATTGCAAAGAGTAGTGGAGAGGGTGTAACATTACTTGATTGATTATGGTTCATGTCGAGCTTGCCAATAGATCAATAATGGTTAAGACCAAGGAAAGCCCCAAAAGACTCCATTATTAAGTCTATAAATCACAATGGTGTACCTCAAACTATGTCCTTTTCAGCCAAGTTAATAGATCCATGTTCCACTTACCCTCTTGCAATGAACAGTTCCACCAACCTTTCATGGAAAACTTAAGGACCTCTCTTCTTAAGCAAGAAAAGATAAACCAATAGCTCTCATACCAATGTAGCAGAAATGGACTATGAACATTGATAATAGCGAAATTAAGAAAACTGTAGTGAGCATTTTTATGAGAATACTTTGAGAAAATAGAGGGTGAACTTGATTAGATGTAGCAACATAGGCATTATTCTTGATTAACTTGGGCATGAACAATACTTTGCAAGAGAGAGAATTAGAGAACTTGACAACAGTTGAGGATTGGATTTATGTGGAGCATGTCCCCACTCCAAAAGGCTTTTGTATTATAGATTCTCCTATAAAGAGAGACTTGGTACAATACAAGCTTTGTGTTCCTTGAGACCTTGATGGTGCAATGAAGATAGAGAGCTTCATGCACCACAATTATACCCGTAACGTAGCTAAATGAAAGCATTAACTTATCTAGCCTCAATCCCAAGACCTCAAGAACCTTCAAAGGTGGAGAGATCTAGCAGGGAATGCGGATAGGGAATGAGGGTAGGGAAGAGGAAGAATAAGTATTCTTACCAGAAGGAAATAGTGTCCTCTAATACCATTACTCCTAGAGCTTAGCATAACATAGTAGCATACTAATGGGGATGAAGAAGATGGCTAGCATAGCATTGAAGCATGGCTCTTGGTTGGATTTTCATTCCATAGCCAAGAGTTGTTGGTGTAGGCTCTCAATTTCTCAAGCTTGGAAAGGGAGATGGAGTTTTTGCACTTTCACAAAGTGAGAATGAGAGCATGTGAGTGTGTGTGTGAGAGAGATTATACCCCCAAGCACACCCCCAACTTGCTTTGGTCAACCCCTCCTTGTAGCTCATCCTTGAATTTGATTGGACCCCTGCAAGCCTAGCCAATCACATGCTTAGTGCATATCAAGCAAGAACGGTAGCATTTGGACAAGTGTCCTCCTTACCCCTTTGAGAGAGAGGGCTTGATAACACCTAGATAATAATTAAAATAAACTAAATTCTCATTGGACCCTTTAGAGGTCAACCAATAGGCTTTAGGCATGTTATGAGGGCAACATGGGGAGGAGCTTGACATGTTTCCTTGTTGCCTCTTTGGACTTGGCTTGCCTTGACTTAGTGTGTGTGTGTTCTTTCTCATACCCCTACTTGTAGGGCTCTCCCCCCATTGTGTAGGGGTACATGTTGACTTTGGGAACATCTCACCCCTTGAGCACCTTAGTCATGAAGCCCCTCAAGCACCTTAGTCATAAAACATGACAAGCACATCAAGCACCTTAATCATCAAACACAACAAGCACCTCAAGCACCTTAAGCACGACAAGCACCTTAGTCAGAGCACAACAAGCACCTCAAGCTTGGGCCGGGTTCCCACCTCAAGCTCAGCCCTAGCTTTCCTAAGGTCTTAGGTCTAAGGACTTTTAACACCAACCTTTGGAGGTCTTTAATGAAGCTAGCCCTAAGGTCTTTCAAGATCCGTTAGCTAGAATTTTCCTTTGATATACCATCTCTCATTTGGACTCATTGACTTTGGTCCCGTGCTAAGATAGATCCACAAGCACATGTCTATATTCTAACTCTTGTTCCTGTTTATTCTCCCACATTAAATGATTAGTTTAATATGAGAAAATCATTTGGGTTAGCTAGATATTAGCTTTTATAAAAATTCATGGCTACAATACCAAGGTCAAATCTTGGATGTGGGGAAGAAGATGATGGGATCAAATATGGTTAAAAGAAAGGTGCATGATAGAAGTAAGTAGGGGGAAATTTGAAATTTGGGCCAAAAGAGAAAATATGTGCTGTGAGAGGTATAATTTTTTAGAAAGAGAAACATTCAAAAGTGATTTCAAAGCAAAAGTTCATGTGGGGCCTAAAAAGTGACATCTTGTGCAAATGGTAAAAAGGTGGATGTTTTTCCAATTTTGGGATTTAATATTTCTTGCCTACATTTACAAAAGAAAATCACTTTCTCCCTCTAACATTTCTTACAAGGCAAAAAAAGGTCTTAATGTTCCCTAATGATGTGAAGATCCATAGGCCTCATAGAGCATCAGTCACTAGTGTAGCAACACTCATATGATTGTAGCATAGAGGAGGCTCTAAGTCTTTGATGGTCATGGCATCTTGGTAACACATGAAGGAAATGCTCAAGTGCACTATTACTTGGAGGAATCAGAATTTTAGAGGTAACAGTAGGGAGGAAAACAACATCTAGAACATTTAGTGCAACCTTTTCATTCTTGGTCTTGTGGTTTGAGAGTCTAGAACATGGATATGGCAATAGAAGCTCTATGTGTGGTGTGGTAGACAAAGAGTGTCTTCTAGAGATTGTGGTGGATATAGTGTCAATGGCATCTAATAATGAGAACTCATTAATGGGGGACTAGAAATCTAAATGTTTGGCTCAAATGTATATGACTATGTGATGGATATGTGGCAACATCTATCTAAAAATAAGCTCTATTGTGGTAAAAACTGATGGCATCTCCCTTGATGTCTCAAATGTGGTCAAAATAGGCATGGGTAGAAGCATATATATGTCCCTCTCAAGCATGCCTATTGTTGCCCGATATGTAGTGTCGTTATCACTAAGGATTGCACTATCTTATGGCACTATAAAAATATTATACTCACTCCTTCTCTTCCAGGCAAAGACACCGTGTGAGTGAATTCCTAAAGATGTAGAACATCTCTTAGTCAATGCTATCCCTCAAGAAAACCCCATGAGTATCAAGCCAATTGATATGGCATATATTAAAATCTCCTAGCCATTTGTCCCCAAATAGAGTTGCAAATTCCTATGCACTCAAAGATATCCCAATGAATGCCTCAATCATTAGACTAAACTTCCCTTTTCTAGTCTTATACGAACATACTCAACGATCAGCCATACAAAAGTTGGACATTTGGTGTTTTGTGATGATTGCTTATATATCTCAATTTCCTTACTGATCTCACTTGGATCCCATTGGACTAAAGTGTCTGCGACCAAAATTACCCCCTTTTCCTTTGAGGATGAATGGATATATATGGTACAATTTTTCAATAATTTACTTCCTCATTTTTGTTTTTTTTGGACTTCAATTAGAATATTTCTTCTCTCTTGCATCCCACTTTCAAAATCTCAAAGCCCTTCAATGTGGGAACAACCACTTGTTTGACCCTTTTTTTCTAAAATCAAATCTTATGCTTTTCCTATTTTTTGAGTAAATATAAAAAGGAGGAAGCAAATCGCTCTACATAGGCTTGCTCTTTGTGAGTGTCATATGCCATGATGTGTAGGAGAGAGATTGTGAAGGTCACAAAGAGAGAGGATCCCCATTGGTGAGAGAGAGAGAGAGAGAGAGAGAGAGAGAGAGAGAGACAGAGAGAGAGAAAGAGAAGGAGAGGGAACGTGAGAGGTAATGTGTGTTAGTGTATAGTGAACTAGGATTATCAACACCTTTAGAGTGGTTGTATTCCTTTAAAAAAACTTTCAAGCATTATTTAGCACCTCAAAGCATGTAGAGACCACGTCGTGGCTTTTAAACATTTTTTAGTGCATCAAAATCGTTCTGATATTTGAAGGGACCAAGTTGCAAAAGCAAATTTGACCCATAAGAAAAACACAAAAAAGCGAAGGGGATCAACAACTCAAAAATATGGTCCGTTAGAACAACATATGATGATTAGGGCTAGACAACAAGAAGATGGGCATGGATGTTTTTACAAATCCATGCATGCATCCAACATGTTTCTTGATTCTTTTTACCATATACCACATATACCAAATCCATGTATGCATCCAACATGTTTCTTGATTCTTTTTTATACCATACACCAAATACACAAACATGATATGGACTAATTAGGCACAAAGAGACATGTCGAAAACATTCTTTCTATAAAGTGAAGTATCATTCCAACACAAAGGTTAGTAGGCCATGGTAAAGGACATAAGGGAACATAAAGTGTAGGCATATATATCAAGAATACAATATGTGGGATGTGAGGAAGCTTGTTGAGACCTATAACTATTTGTCTTAACTCACACACACTAGTGGATGCACAAGCCAATCTAACATGCTATGTGCTCACTAATATATTATATGCACATAAATGAGACATAAATTTATGATAAAACTAATATAATAAAAGGGAGTTCATACAAATCTTAATAGACTTCCTTATAGGACAATTCCTTTATAGACTCCAAGAAAATCTATATGGTAACTATTTAGGTCAACTACTAAATATTGCCAAAATGACCAGGCCAGTTTGAGGGAAGAACAATTTTTATGAAAGAATGACACCAACCCATTGACTATCCTTTCTTGATACGGAGTCATTAAATGTACAATAGTTATGCACAAGTCTTTATAAAAGGATTGGGTTGATGAATTCTCTTGACTTACCAACTTTGTAGAGTGCTATAGCAAGGAACATATCCTTAGCTCTCCTAGTATTGTAGGGCTATGGAGCTTTAGATAAAGACAAATACAAATGGAGCGTTGGTTGTTATCACATGCATTACTTGCATTTGTCTTTATGTTCTTAGTTTTCTCTTTGATATTTGTTTCAATGGAAATTATTATTTTGTATCTATCATTAAGCATGAAGTCTAGGAAATGGAATGAAATCTTCTTGCGGCTTGCCTTCTTACTTCTTTTTGTATAAGTGGTGTAAATTTGATTACTTCAAGATCTTGTGGAGGCTTCTATAGGTGGATTTACAAACTTGGTTTAAAAATTCTCAAAAATGGGAACCTATCATTATTTTTGTTGTTCCAATGCCCAGGAGATTCACTCTATATACAAAATGGGATGCCACCAACGAGCGGACAAATTTGATAAAACCCTTATATACGACTCATATTAGGGAATATAACCCCCCTTTCTACGCTTATATAATAATCATGCAGAAAACTATCATACTCCTATCTTACATATAAAATTTAGGTCTCACATGATCCAACTGAGTAAAACTAGTCAAAGAGTGTGTAGCATAGTGATTGGCGACCTTCAATAATGGAACCACTTTTGTTGATAAGTAGATGTACCCTCAATGTGTCTTAGTTTGAATTTCAAATTATGTGCTCGCTCAGCCTGCACTCCAGCTACTTGTCCAATTTGGACCTATCTAAATTACTCAAAAAACATGGTTATAAAGTTATGTTAGGTTCTCCATGTAAATTTGCATCTATACAAGATTTTTATAGCTTTCATCCCTCAACAAATGAATTATAATCACAAAACAAGCAATTGATATAAAGCAGTGCTAGTTCTTGCATGTCTCTCTGTAGCTATTGACTCACAAGTTTGAAGGAAGACTCTTTTGGGAAGCCATGATTTTGAAACACAAAAACTTCCTTTCATCCCCCCCCCATAAATATGATACTCCCTCCCTTATTTTTAAGCTTGGGAGATAAATTATTGGGGGCCTGCCCCTAACTTATGCGCTTATGTAACTTGTAAAAAACCCCCCTCCCTTGCACTTATGTGGTGTAGTAAGTTTTCTATGGTGAATCCCCCGGGTTCCAATGCCAGTCATTAAAACTAGAGTTACAACTACAATTGGAAGGAGAGTGGACTATTCACTTTATTAACTATAATGGGGATGCACCAATATAAAGTATCTATTTCTTTCAATTATAAGCATGAAGAACTAAATTAGATTAGGAGGCATATATCAACTAATTCTTTAAATTAGCAAAGAACTCATCCTAGGATGAATGATAAATTATAAAATATGTCTCGGTAACCCATTTACAATTTTGAAAATCACTTTTGATAAGTTGAGAGTTAAGCAATAAATTGAACCATACAATCAATTCACATTATCTTCTATATATAGCCATCATAGCACACTGGAATGGCAAGAATAGCACACACTAATCTTCAAGTGGTCAACTCAAGGTTGTATTTGACCCGAGTAAGACATGGATAGCTACTCACACAAGGTGAGAACATTTATGGAAATTTTGACCCGAGTAAGACATGGATAGCTACTCACACAAGGTGAGAACATTTATGGAAATTTTGATGAAAGAGGACTTTATGAGACATTGGATTGTGTAATCATTGATTTCTACAACTTCTCTTCTTCCCCTCAATCTACACTCAGAGACCTTACACACGTTGCAATTCACACATATGATTTCTTACTTACTATGCATAATCCTAGTCAGCAAGCCCACACATGCAAGGAATAGAAAAGGGAAATCAATACCTTTTTTCCTCTTTCTATCTTCACTCTCTAACTTGCACATAATGAAATGTGTGCACATACTAGCTGACTTACCAAACATATCCTACTCAACAAACACACATGCAAGGAATAGACGTGGGAAGCATGAACCAAGCTTTCACACACTCACCAAATCCACTCAACAAGCACACATAAGCTTGGAGATGGAGTGATTGGCATGCATACCAAGCTCACAAGCAAGCTCAATCATAAGTATGTGCTAGCACACACATGTAATTCTCAAGAAACATCATGCAACTTGCATGCATATATAGCAATTAGTGATCAAGGAAGGCACTAGAGAATAGAAAAGGAGGCACTCCTTACATTCGATGGCCACATGAGCATGGAGAAGCTCAAGGAATCCATAGACATACTCTTGCAAGAAGATTGAGTACATAGTCATACAAGTGTGTTCACATTTCAAAAGATGAGCTTTATACCACATGTAATGTTTGGCCATCCAAGAAGTATTGGGCACCCTGATCATCTTTCATATCATGTATGCTTCACTAATTACAATAAATACAGCTTGGAACTCATCAAGAGCTCAATTAGAATCATATGCACCACATTGTAAGGATTACAAAAGGATTATGTAGGGCACTTTATCCACTATATAATTTTTCCCATATGAAAGCCCACATGCTCTCAAGTGCTTGAGCACAAAAGGCTGTATGGGCCACAACTAATTTATTGAGAAGGTATTATGGCAAGTAAGTTGACATTGCTGAAGACTTTGGAAGGGCATTTTGTTTCTTTTTTTTGGTGGAAAAATGGGCAAATTAGAATACGGGAGTAAGCTACATACGGGGAGCATATGGGATGATTGTGCTGTTGATTGTTTGAGGGGATCTTTTGTAATAAGATTCTATATGTATCCATAGCAAGTCAAGAAGCTTAAGTAAGGCTACACTTGTGTAGAAGATGGGTAACAAAGACTACTTGAATTGGGGGAACAAGGGGGTTGCTAGCAATTAAGGTATGAAGCTAAGAGTTGGATCAAGTTTTTGTTGGAAGATAAATCAATGATGTTGTTAAGTCTTCTTTCAAGGTGAGAATGCATGTGTGGAAAAGAGTTTCTAATGCAAATGTACAATATTGGGGCATTTATACGCATACACAAAAATACACAAACCAAAAATACGTCGTGCAACAAGGGAGACTTGATGGGTTGTTCTTAGCTGGAAAAGGAATGGAACAATGTTTCTCTAGCTATCACCCTTTAAGGCATGTTTTTCCTATAAAGTCTTGTGTGCTCTCGTTTTGTCCATCAGTCCCACACTGGTGTGAGAGAGTTGAACTCTACACCACTCCACCATTATAAAATAATGGACTTTGACTCTTATGCTTATCTATATCAATATGAGAAATGCAATTAAATAGTGTAGCCGTTCTAGCTTGAACATAAACATATTAGCTACTTCCTTTACCATAAAATATATAAGGACTAAAAATTATCTGGGACTAATGCTTCTTGCTCATTTGCTAATTTATTTGTTCAACTCTTATTATGCCAAAGGGTTCTCTTTTTCACCCCAGCAACTTAAATTAATTGAAGAGAGCCCTTACTATGAAGTCAAGATTGAAGTACTTGAGATGTTTGTTTGATAGCTAGTGTAGAGGTTTGGCTATCACTAGACTCCATGTTTAGATCATTGACTTTGAATATTGGGTCTCTGGTGTTGGAGATGGCTTCAGTCTTCTCCTTTTAGTTATCCCCTCTTCATTGGTGTCAAGTGATATGGTCATTCATTGTAGATGTGGCTTTGGTCTTTAAATCATCTTTCGCCTTGCGGGTTTTGCAATGCTCATGGCTTTAATCTCTTTTGGTTCTGGTGAATATGATGAGTTGGCTTGAATTTGTCTAGTAGGCAATTATTCATAGCACCTTTGTAGTACCCTTGTCCTTGAAAGAGACCGTTGAATATTCACTCCCTTAATATGTTTTCGTTGCGTAATTGTGTTTTAGAAGCAATGAAATATGAATTTCTCTTTGGTGTAGGCATGTGTTGATTTCCCTACTTGATTATGACTTTGTTTTGTGCTTTTTTCATTAGTTTTCTCATGAATTTACTTGCTTTCAATTGCACATGGTAACTTGTGCTAGATGGAGTTGGTAGCCACAATTCTTTATGAACTTTGCAGAATCCGTGTGTGCTCGTTGTGCTTTTTGTATTTATCCATCCCTTTGGTATAATTTCCTTGGTTGCTTTGCCTTCTACCATCTAAAATTGTCTCCTTCAGTTATCTTGTGAGCTTTGACTAGTACTTTCAACACTCATTGGTGTGCTCTAAGTGAGGGATACTTTGGCTGATAGAATTTGTACTTCTTGCTTGTAGCTTGTTCTGGTGAGACATTCTTGGGGTTTTGAAATAATTTTCTGCCATGCTTTCTTTTTGTCATGTGGAGATGCCTCTAGGACTCTTGGATGAATATGCATATGGGAGGTCACGGTTTGAGGCATTGAGAAATTATAATTTAGCTTTTCCTCTTCATATGTGGCCCTGATGACACTAGAAGTTGGTAGCATGGAGATTTGGCCATTAAAGGATTGAAGGTTGGAATTTTTCTTACATTTTCTACTAATGGCCCTTGTAGTTGTAGTAGTCCCTCTGTAACATTGATGTTGTGCCATCCATTGTTTAGCAACTCTTTTTAAGTCATGACCTTGGAATCCATGATGGTATTGTTAGAGGGATATGATTTTTAAAACTTGCAATTTTTGTGGTCCAGTGTTGTTGATTCTTGTGTTGTGCCTACCTTTAGTTGATATTTGAGGTTAAGCAGTCTATCTTAGTTGGAGCGGCAGGCAAAAAAGGAGAAGGGCCATAGAAGAAGGAAATCCAATGATAATGAAACATCTATTGAAGGAATTTTAGAATCTGGATCCAGTTCTAGTTCCTCTGAAAGTGAACCAGAGGACAAGAGAAAAGTTTAAAAAGCGGCTTGGACCAAAAAATTAAAGAAATGTCTAAGAAAATTGTTGAGATAGCCAAAACAAGAACCTCATAAGGAAAACAAAAATATGGTGTTATAAATGCAGATCAAAGGACCACATGTCAAATGAGTGTTTCCAATGCACATATTGCAAGGTCTTTTTTTCATGTCTAGAACAATTACGAGATTATAATTCATCACTTTAAAAAGGGAAAGGACCTATCAATGATTTCCTTTACATCCAAAAGCACCCAAGGCTGATGGAGCCAGTGGAACTAGAGAGAATGAAGCCACTACAAGCATTGGAGGGGATAGGGGATGCTACTAGAATGGAACTGGAAGGGGTACAGGCAAAGGAGATTTCTCTAAAAGGAACATGAAATGCTGGCAAGTATGGCCACTTCCCAGCTCAGTGTCCAGATACACCAAAGCCAAAGGTAGCTGACCAAAAACCTCCATAGCCAGTACCCGTAAGAGTGTTCACAAGAAGCAAAGGAGTAGTGATTGAAGAAATCCCTACTGAAGAAGATAATCAAACTGCTGAGGCCAGGAAAAGGGATCAACAGAGGAAAGTGTTGAAGGATAAGGATAAAGAAAAGATAGTAGATAAATGGCAAGAACAAAGGAAGCTTGCAGCAAATATCACTGAAAATCTATCAAGGAAACTGTCAGAACAACCAAAAACTTCAAGGCTTGGACCATTCACAAAATACCACTTTAGTCTTCAAAACCAAAATTGGAGAAGGTACTACATGGACTAGATGAGTCTATGATTGCTGCAGTATAACCTGAGAGAAGGATCAAGGCAAGTCAGAGCAGACTTGATCAAGGCTGGACATACTAGCCTAGAGAAGAGTCAAGTGGATTCTTCACAGCACCAGCCAACACCAGTAGAATGGAATTGTGAAGATTCTCAGGAGGAGAAGTATTTTGGTTCGAACAACGGGAGCTTGAGGAATGATCAAGATGAAATATATGTTAAGGTCTGTGATCAGATTCAAAAATTAACCATAGAGTTAGGTGACATTTGACGCACATTGCCTGAGGCAGCTAAATTTATCAGACAAAAGAGAAAAGCTAAAGCAGAGGCCAGAATAGTGGATTTGGTGGCCATTAGAGATGATGAGGTTCTGGTAATCCAAATAGACTATAAGCTCAAGAAACAATGGGAACCATTATCTCGTGTTATTGAGCTAGGAATAACCAAAATGAAGTCAGCTCCGTTCATAATAAGGATGGTAGATCATAGGGTGGTCCAAGCCACTAGTCTCATTGAGAACATGCTAATAAGGGTGGGGAAAGAGAAATTTAAAACCGGTTTCTTAGTGACAGATGTGCAAGGGGCCTATGGAACGTTGTTGGGAAGACCATGGCTCACAGGTGCTGGGGCTATACATGATTATGCAAACGAGACATTGACTATTCAAGGCTCAAGTAGGAGAATCTAGATAAAGATAGATAACACTTGATCATGGAGGGAGGCACTAAGATCAAAAGAACTATGTAAGAAGTATGGTACAAAGATGATTGACAGGATGTTAGCCTCCATATCTTCCCTTTAACAGAAATTGACCGCAGTGCGGTGCTAATGGACAAACAACAAGTTGAACGATAGAAACAACAATACCTAGGTCAGTTTACGGAATTAAATGCTGAGGAGAGATTAGTTCAGATAAATGGTCAAGAACCAGACCAATCTGTACCACAAAAGCTTAACTTGAGGGCAAAACTTAGTTCAATGAATCATTCAGAGGCAACTGTAGAAATTTTGGCAGTACTACAACAAGATCTTTAGAAGGATCTCCTGGAGGTTGGTAACCCATTTAATGATTATGTTGTTGGCATTCGGACAGATAAGGAATCTGAACCATTGGCTAAGAGAAAGGGAGGTGGGACAAATTGGTTGCTTCTAGATGATCAAGAATTAGAAGAATGGAATCTCGGCTCAAAAGAGAACCCAAAAATGATTAAAATCAACCAGCACTTGAAGCCAAAAATAAAGGAAAAAGCCAAGACCAATTGTTACAAAAGTATAAAGACATATTTTCTTGAGAAAATACCAATCTATAGGAAGTAGATCCAGAAGTATGCCAGCACCGCATACCACTGAAACCTAATGCCAGCACCACATACCACTAAAACTTGAGAAAGCAGCCACTCAATGGCTCTAGTACTTCAAGCAAAAAGTAGGTTACAAAGGGATTATGCCCTTAATAGAGCTCCCACCTTGATTCATTCTCACCACCTCACACCCACTTTCTTGCATCAACTTCACAATGCACCACAATACATTTCATGTGTACAAGAGGCCTCCTTTTATAGGCCAAAAGGTTTGCTCTCTCTCATGGAGAGGCAACCGTGTGTAGCCACCCTTGTGTAGACAAGTCCAAGTTGGACTCTCCAATGCGCCCATGTGTGGCTGTCGTTGAGAAGACAAGTCCGTCTTGAAATTGGCCACCAGCCATTGAATTCGGTAGCTTTGTATCCCAAAAAAACTATAGAACTAATGGCACACATAGTATTCTTGATTTATCATGTTCATATGTATCTGGGTCATTAGGTACATGCACATCTTATCTACATTCAAAATTTGTTAAAGAGTGGTGCTTGTGTCACTCAATTTTGAATCCTCACTTGAATTAGAGTCCATCAGTACAAGACATTTTTTGTACAATGTAGGTGCCACTAAAGAAAGTGTTTCTAGAAAATCTCAAACTTTTTGACAAAGGTTGCAGTCTGACACCTTCAAGGAGACTCACACACATGCTTAGTATCCATTTTGGAATTCTTATTTAGGGTCATTTACTTTACTTTAAATTTGATTCACTCAATTTATTTTGAATCTTGGATGTGAGTTAGGGTTGTGCTTTCTCTTCCTTGATAGCTACAGCTTACAACAAGCTGCCAACTAGCTTCTACCTATGGTTTCCAATCTTTGGAGAACCAATGATTTCAAAGATTTTTTGTTGTATTCCACATACATTGCAATGATTTTATGGGGGAAGAAAAACATGATCTATTTATTTTGAAGGGCTTTAATTGGCTCTTCAGTTTACACATCAAAAAAGACTTATGAAGAAGGTCAATGTAGACCTATGAATAATTTAGGCCCTAAACCTACTAAAAATTTCATGCTTGTGTGAATAATGACTTCAAGATAGCACAATTTTGACCTAAATAACTTTAAATATTATTAATAAATGATGTCAAACATGAAGCAGATATCCTCCCTCAAGATATCTTTTGTTGTGGTTTTGCTTGGGAAAATGTATTAAGGTTGAATAGTTCATGGGTAGCTTTTGGCCATCCTAATTTAAAATTTGTGAGCCAATCTCTATGTGTGCACACATGTAGGCATGTGTGCATGTGTGTGTGTGTGTGCATGCATGTGTGTGTGTGTGTGTGTGTGTGTGTGTGTGTGTGTGTGTGTGTGTGTGTGTGTGTGTGTGTGTGTGTGTGTGTGTGAGAGAGAGAGAGAGAGAGAGAGAGCACACAAAAGACCACCATGTTCAAAAGACAAATGGCTCAATATAATAGAAAAGTGTATGCACAAAAAAAAAAAGTACTTGATCGTATAATTTAATCAAAATGATTTGGTGATTTGGTGGCTGATTTGGGCCTGATCTTGTCTGGATGTCATCTCATGGAGTGCATTGACTACGGGATATGCCCAACATGAGAGGGAAATGGAAGGAATCTTAGGACTGCTTTTAGCATATGCAATGCAAGGACGTCTCTCCAAATGTGAATGCCTATGCTTGCATCTTCAAGACATGTGACATTATGCAAGAGGATAATATGGGTGTAATAATTTTGATCATATTGTTAGTCAAGGATTGTTGAAAACCAATGTCGTGCTTGGCATTGCCTTGGTCAACATGTAAGCAAAGCGTGCTCCACCTCAGCAAGCACAAAAAGTGGTCGCAGAGTTTCTTGTCTAGGATGTTGTCTCATGCAGTGCACTGATTGTGGGATATGCCCAACACGGGAAAGGCCATGAAGCTTAGGGCTGTTTTCCGCAAATGTAATGCAAGGATGTCTCTCCAAATGCAACCACCTAAGATTGTAGCTTCAAGGCATATGGTATTATGCTAGACACTAATATGGGCGAAATAGTTAAGATGATATTGTTAGTCAAGAGCTGTTGAAAAACGATGTCGTGCTTGGCATTGCCTTGATCGACGTGTACGCCAAATGTGCTCTACCTCAACAAGCACAAAAGGTGGTCAAGGAGCTGCTTGTCAAGGATGTTGTCTCATAGAGTGCATTGATTGCACGATATGCCCAACACAAAAAAGTCCAAAAAGCTTAGGGATGTTTTTAGCATATGCAAAGCAAGGCATGTGTGCACTGATTGCGAGATATGCCCAGCACAAAAAAGGAGCTAAAAATGCTGATTTTTTGGGTTGATTTGGAGGCTAAAAACATCGAGTTTTGGGGCTGATTTGGTGGCTGATCTTGTCTGGATGTCGTCTCATGGAGTGTATTGACTGTGGGATATGCCCAGGGAAAGGCGAGGAAGCTTAGGATTGTTTTTAATGCAAGGACATCTCTACAAATGCGATTTCCTACGCTTGCATCTTCAAGACATGTAGCATTACGCAAGATAATATGGGTGAAAGAATTTTGATCATATTGTTAGTCAAGGATTGCTGAAAAATGATGTCGTGCTTGGAATTGCCTTGGTCAACATGTAAGCAAAACGTGCTCCACCTCAGTAAGCACAAAAAGTGGTCGATGAGTTTCTTGTCTGGGATGTTGTCTCATGCAGTGCACTGATTGTGGGATATGCCCAACACGAGAAAGGCCATGAAGCTTAGGGCTGTTTTCAGGAAATGTAATGTAAGGATGTCTCTCCAAATGCAATCACCTAAGCTTGCATCTTCAAGGCATATGGCATTACGTAAGACACTAATATGGGTGTTAAATGATACTGTTAGTCAAGGGGCTATTGAAAAACAATTTTGTGCTTGGCATTGCCTTGGATGACGTGTATGCCAAATGTGCTCTACCTTTTAGCAAGCACAAAAAGTGGTTGAGGAGTTGCTTGTCATGGATGTTGTCTCATGGAGTGCACAGATTGTGGGATATGCCCATTATGGGAAAGGCCAAAAAGCTTAAGGCTGTTTTTAGCACATGCAATGCAAGGACATCTCTCCAAATGCAATCACTTATGCTTGCATCTAAAGGACATGTGGCATTATGCAAGAGGCTATTATGGGTGAAATAATTCCAATGATAGTCATAGATTGTTGAAAAACAATGGCATGCTTGGCATTTCCTTGCTTGACATGTAAGCCATATTTGCTCTACCTCAACAAGTACAAAAAGTGATTGAGGAGTTTAGGGCCCAACACAAGAAAGGTCATGAAGTTTAGGGCTATTTTTAGCAAATGTAATGCAAGGACGTCTCCCCAAATGCAATCACCTATGGTTGCATCTTCAAGGCATATGGCATTACGCAAGACACTAATATGGGCAAAATAGTTCATATGATATTGTTAGTCAAGGGCTATTAAACAACGATGTCATGCTTGGAATTGCCTTGGTCGACATGTATGCCAAATGTGCTCTATGACAATGTTATATTATGGACTTGGGAGTTGATTGACTCTCTTACAGTGTTTTATGGCTCTCTAGCTTTTGTAGACATGTAGAATGTCTTATTCTCTTTCACCAAGAGCAAGATACAGGTTCTTCACCAAACTTGCCATTGTAGTGCACTCTCCAACTAGAATTTTTTGTGCATGGCTACTTGCTCCTATTGCACTTAGATTCTTGATGGTGATAGTTGCTCGCTCTCATGGGCTTGCATAATAGCCACCTCTTAACAAAAAGTAGGATTGATCCTGAGATACTGCGGTGCATTTTTGTGGTAGGTTTCATCATGTGTGCACTTTTCAAAGCACTTTCTTTGCCATAGGGGTTGACTCTCAAGGATTGCCAGTACTTGATCTGTAGCTATTGGAACATCCCTGTAATCCCCTTTTTGGTTTGGCTCGAAAGTTGGCAGCATTTTCTTCTTCCAAAGGAGGGCTTCTTGCTTCATCAGTGGAGAGAAATCATTGCATGCCCATGATTTTTGACTACCTCATTAGGTGTTATTATCAAAAGTGTCATTGATTCTAACATTTTAAGCTCATATTGCATATAGGCATTGTGTGATGGGTCACACACTTCTAAAATCCATGGTTGTATTTCCTTGCTCTCATTTGTTCTATCTGCCATGTCTGCAAAATCATGTAACCCACCCTCTGTAGAAGTGCTTGCTAGATCTCCAGGGGGAAGGTACTTGCTCCCATGTTTTTTGTCAGATGCAGGTGGTGGAGTATTCATTACTACTGTCTGAGCCTTTACGGCAGTAATGGCCACAACTTTCTTTTGTAGCTCGATGGCATGTGTCGTGCTCTATGCTTCCAACTCTTCTTGTGCTCTTGACAATTGCTCTTTAAGCTACTTGATCTCTTTGTCCTGTTGGCTCTGAATTTCCCAATGTCCTACACTCAGTATCTGCCATTCATATCTTTCTTGGGTCAGCTGATCTTTGAGAGTGTTCAACTCTTGCATTGTTGATGTTGTAGGTGATGAAGTAGAGGTGAGGGATGGTGTGTCCTGCATCGGCAAACATTTTGTGAGGGTGCTTTTGACTACACCATATGATTCCCCTAGCTTTACATTTATTTGGCGTTCTTTGCCAAGCTCCTCTTCCAGCCGCCACTGTTGATCGACTTGTAGCTAGCTAGCTATTTGCCTCATTGAAATCTTTAGATTCTTTGTAATAGTAGGCAACATTTTCTTTTTCTCTTTGCAGTTCAGCATGTAGCTCTAATTGCATGCTTTCAAGTTCTTCAATTTTGCATTGTAGCCCTTGATTTGCGTCTTTACTTTTGCTGCTTCAACTTAGGTCTCTTCTAAATCCAATTCTTTGATGTTATTGAGAGATCTTTGACATTGGAATTGTGGTTTGATATGCTCTAGATGCTCATCAATGTCAAAGGAATGGATGAGCTTATTTCCCTCTTTGATTATGGACTTTATGCATGGAGACCTTGTTCTTTGTTCCGATGTATGTGGTTTGTTGGAGGTGCCCGCTCCTTGATCTCTAATTTTTGGCTCCTCTCCAATCTTTTCCTGCTCTTTCTCTTGAATTGTTGCCGGGGTCAGCTTCCTCTTTTCCTATTCTTTCATTTTCTTTTTAACTTTGGCTGTATGTGGCACCCTTGGCATCTGCTCAGTTTTTATTTCTTGTTCTTCCCCCTGGTCAGTAGATTCTTGAGCAAAAGGAGTGGTGGTTGGTTGGGTGGAGAGGGGTGGCACATTATCAGTGTGAATTTCCAAAGGTTTGACACCGCTCCCCTCCCTTGGTTGTTCCTTTTCAACTTTTTCCTTGTTTTGAGACTGAGAGGAGTCATCAGATGATTCAAGATCATCGATTTTTTGCCTTTTTGACTCCTCTTGCTCTCTTTGTGTAGCTTTACATTTGAGCTCATTATGGGCATATTGAAGACATATGGCACTATGCAAGACATCAATATGAGAAAGAATCACTATGATATTGTTACTTAGGGGATGTGGAAAGAAAACATCATGCTTGGCAATGTCTTGATTGACATGTATTCCAAATTTGGTGTACTTCAGAAAGCACAAAAAGTGCATGAGGAGCTACCTACCTAGGATGTTGTCTTTCAGACTTCATTTATTGTAGGGTATGCCAAACAGGGGCAAGGTCAAGAAACTCTAGGTTGTTTTTAATGGATGCAAGGCAAGGGCATCTCTGGATATGCAATCACTTATGCTTGCATCTTGAGGGCATATGGCACTATTCAAGATGCAATCACTTATGCTTGCATCTTGAGGGCACATGGCACTATTCAAGATGCTAATACAAGGAAAAGAATTCATGGTGATATTGTTAACCAAGGGCTATTAAAACAAAATATAGATGAAATCATCTATGCTTTCATCTTGAGCACATGTGAAGACACTGATATGGGAAAAAGAATTCACAATCATATTGTTATTTGAGGGCTACTGGAAGAAGACTTTGTGCTTGGAAATGCCTTGGTGGTCAGCATGTATGCCAAAGTGTACTTTAGAAAGAACAGAAAGTACTTGAGGAGCTACATGTCCCCAAGATGTTGTCTCTTTGAATTCATTGATTGTAGAATATGCCAAATAGGGGCAAGGCCAGGAAGCTCTGGGATGTTCTCAGTAGATGTAGAGTGAGGGCATCTCTCCAAATGCAATCACTTAAGCTTACATCTTGAAAGCATGGCGTACCTCTCAAGATGCCAGTACGAGCAAAAGACTTCACAATGATATGGCTAGTCAGAAGTGCGGAATGAAAACATATATGAAATCAACTACACTTTCATCCTAAAGTCATGTGTCACTACGTAAGACATTGATAAGGGCAAAAGAATTCAAGATCGTATTTTAGTCAAGGGGTTGTTGCAAGAAAACATTGTGCTTGACAATGCCTTGTTCGACGTGTCCAATATCATCTACTTCAAAAATCACAAAATGTTCTTGAGGAGGTGCTTGTTCAGGATGCCCTCTCTTGAGGTGTTTTGATTGCTCGATATGCCCAACAATGGCATCATTGTGAAGATCTAGCTTATTTTTAGAGGATGTGAGTGAGGGCGTCTCTCCATATTCAATTACCTATGCTTGAATTTTGAAGGCATGTGGCACTATGCAAGACATTGATATAGGCAAAAGAATTCACAATGATATTGGTAGTCAAGGTTGTTGAAAGAAAACATCATGATTGGCAATGCTTTGGTTAGAAAGTACACCAAATGTAATGTGCTTTAGAAAGTTCTTGAGATGGGATGTTGTCTCTTCGACTTCATTAATTGCAGGATATGTCAAATAGGGAAAGGCCAAGAGGCTTTGGGTTGTCTTCAATGGATGCAAAGTGAGGGCCTCTCTCTAGATGGAGTCACTTCTGCTTGCATCTTGAAGGTGTGTGGCACCACTAAAGATGCCGATACGTGCAAAAGACTTCACGATGATATTGTTAATTAGCAGTTGAAAGAAGACGTAGATTAAATCACTTTATGCTTTCATCTTGAAGTCATGTGGCACAACTCAAGACACTAATATGCGCAAAAGAATTTATGATCGTATTGTTAGCTAGGGGTTGGTGAAAGAAAACATTGTGCTTGGCAATGCCTTGGTCGACATGTATGCCAAATGTCATCTCTTTTAGAAGCACAAAAAGTGCTTGACGAGCTCTCTGTTCGGGTTGCCCTCTCTTGAGGTCTTTTGATTGATTTGATATGAACAATGGCCTATAGGTTCAGGAAGCTCTTATGCAAGAAATTGCTAGTTAGGAGTTGTTGAAAGAAAACATCGTGCTTGGTAATGCCTTGGTCAACATGTATGCCAAATGTGGTGTACATCAGAAAGCACAGAAAGTGCTTGAAGAGCTACCTGTCTTGGATGTTGTCTCTTTGACTTCATTGATTGTAGGATATGTTGAACAAGAGCAAGGCCAGTAAGCTTTGGGTTGTTTTCAGTAGACGCAAAGTGAGGGAATTATGGTTAGTTATTCCTTGGTTGACATGCATTCCAAACATGGTGTACTCCAGATAGCACAGAAAGAGCTTGAAGAGCTACCTGTCCGGGATGTTGTCTCTTCAACTTCATTGATTGCAAGATATGCCAAAAGAGAGCAAGGCCAAGAAGCTCTACGTTTGTTTTAGCGGACACAAAGCAAGGGAATCTCTCCAAATGCAATCGATTACTTATGCTTTCATCTTGAGAACATGTGGCACCACTCAACATGATGTTATCGGCAAAAGACTTCACAATGATATTGGTAATCAAGGGCTGCTAAAAGTAAACATACATGAGATTGCCTATGCTTTCATGTTGAAGGCATGGGGTACAACATAAGACACTATTACATGCAAAACAATTCACGATCATATTGTAGTCAGGGACAATTGAAAGAAAACATCATTCTTGGAAATGCCTTGGATGACATGTATGCCAAATGTCATCTACTTCAACAAGCACAAAAATTGCTTGAGGAACTGTCTATTTGAGATGCCCTCTCTTGAGGTATTCTGATTTCTTGATATGCCCAACAAAGCGAGGGCCAGGAAGCTTTCGGTTGTTTTTAGAGGATGTGAAGTGAGGGCATCTGTCCAAATGCAATTACCTATGCTTGAATTTTGAAGGCATGTGGCCCTATGTAAGGCATTAATATGGGCTACACAAATCACAATGATATTTTTAGTTATAAGCTATTGAAAGAAAAAATCATGCTTGGTAATGCCTTGGTCAACATGTGTGTCAAACGTGGTATACTTCAGAAAGCACAGAAAGTGCTTGAGGAGCTACCTGTTTGGGATGTTGTCTTTCTGACTTCATTGATTATTGTAGGATATATTGTGAACAAGAGCAAGGCCAATAAGCTCTTGGTCGTTTTCAGTGGACACAAAGCGAGGGCATCTCTCTAGATGCAATCATTTACACTTGCATCTTGAAAGTGTAGCACCACTCAAGATGGTGGTACAGGCAAAAGACTTCACAATCATATTGTTAGTCAGGGCTGCTAAAAGCAAACATAGATGAAATTACTCTTTCCTCATACTATGCAAGACACTTGTATGAACAAAAGAATTCACGATCATATTTTTAGTCAAAGGATATTGAAAGAAAACATTGTGCTTGGCAATGCCTTGGTTAACATATGTGTCAAATGTCATATAATTCAAAAAGCACAAAAAGTGCTCGAGGAGCTACGTATCTAGGCTACCCTCTCTTGGAGTTTCTTATTGTGGGATATGCCCAATAAGGACAAGGCTAGGAAGTTTTGGGGCATTTCAAAGGATATGAAGTTAGGGAATCTCTCCAAATGCAATTAACTACGCTTGCATTTTGAAGGCATGTGGCACCTTGCAAGACAGTGATCTAGGCGAAATAATTCAAGACAATATTAGTAGGGCTTCCCAATCTCGGAACAAAATAAAAATTTGTTTCAAAACATCTAAAATTTTAAGTGAAGGATGAGTTTAGAAAATGCAAGCCCCATGGAAACGGAAAGTCAAAAGACTTTTCATGCCCTTATAAAGAGCTGGTCAAGTGTGCATTGATACCTTTGTGTTTGTCTTCTTTACCTTCTTTCCTTCTCAATGAAGTTCCCTTGCACTATGTGAATAGTAAATTTAGTTTTTTGAAGCCATTAGAAGATACATTAGGGGTTGTTGAAAGAAAACTTAGGGCATGGCAATGCCTTGATCGACATGTATGCCAAATGTGGTGTAGTTTAGAAAGCACAGAAAGTTTTTGAGGAGCTACTTGTCTAGGATGTTGTATCTTGGACTTCTTTGATTGTGAGATATGGCAAACAAGATATAAATGAGGGGTTGTTGAAAGAAAACTTTGTGCATGAAAACGCCTTGATTGACATGTATGCAAAATGTGGTGTACTTTAGAAAGCACAAAAAGTGCTTGAGGAGCTACCTACCCAGGATGTTGTCGCTTGGACTTCATTGATTGTGAGATATGCAAAACGGGGGCAAGGCCAAGAAGCTCTAGATTGTTTTCAGTGGATGTGAAGCAAGGACATCTCTCTAGATGCAATCAATTATGCTTGCATCTTGAAGGTGTGTGGCAGAGTCCTATTGTGTGGCGAGCGAGATTTTTCGAGCAAGAAAAAATTTGAGCAAATGAATGAAGAATTAGTTGGAACATTTAAAGTTTTTCTTGTGCCAAAAATTTATAATTAGTTTGCATCAAGCCTACATCTCTAGCCAATGGTATTGATTAGGTATATATAGCTCAAGCTCCATGGATCATTACTCTCTCAACTCATAACACGACCTCATCATTATTTTTCATGTTCTAAACAAGGTGTCGACAGCCTATCACGCTGCCGTGACCTTGCCACAGGACACTATGTGCATAAGCTTTGCATTTTGATGATGAGCCACTGCCACTATGACTCGTAGCCTATGCCACAGGCTTGAAGTGCAAATGCTAAAATCACCTCGCCGGCCATGTTGACAGTGGAGGTTGTATCTGAATGAGTCGGCCACTTACCTTGGACCGCTCTGCCAAGCCATACCAATACCAGGTTGAAGCTCAATGGATGATGGTCACGTTTGACTCCGGGTCCGCTAACCTCTTCACAAGGTGCTTGACAACTCCTGATGAGCCTGACTGATGAGAAATTTCATATCTGAGGGCCAATCCAACTGGTTTGCCCGTTTGAAGGTGATTGCTAAGGAGGACACTTAGCATTGTGCCCCTGCGGCTGCCCGATGTGACTGGCCGCTGATTTTCTTCTTGATGGATGCTTGCTGAACAATGAGGGACTCTTCACCTAGAGCCCTTGCCAAAGAAAATTGGAGCCGATGTCGCTTGACGACTTGAAATACCCCTGTTGGGCATGTCTTCTATGTATACCTAGAGCCACGATTGGGCATTTGCCTCCAAGCTTCCCACATTCCACTTTGCAACCCCGGTCACATTCCTGGTGACCCAGTGTGTTTGCATCGCTAGCTCGCACCTTTGGTGATTTATCTTGGCAGTAGATATCGCGTACTTTGCTTATGATTTTCGCCGTTGGCAATCGTGGGTTTAGCTCTGATGAGGTCTTCATAACTAGTATTATTGAGATGAGCTTGGAGCAAAGGATACCTCCATAGCAATGTCTCTCAATAGTTTTCAACACATAAAACCCACACCACAAACCATATTAAAGTAATTCCCACAAAACTACAACTCAAAGGCACATGATCTAAGCACACATCCACCCATGGAAACTAGAAATACTGCAATGTGCTCTCCAATACCATATCAAATTACCCTTGCAAATAGGGGAAGTTGGATAAGAGTGCATAGAAACATTGATCTTTTTTCCCCGCTGTTAGGCTTGCATCCTTTATACACCTCTTAGGGAAAGAGCAACTGCGACCATTAAACTCTATTTCTAGAGAAAAAGTTAAAACTTATAGAAAGAACTCCTGCTAATAAACTCTAATTCTAAAAAAGGACTAAGGACACAACCAATATACATAAAATTCTATCACAATGGCTCCATAGAGTGCACTATCAAAATGCATGCCGTTTCAAAAAAAGCAACACAATTTCCAACAGATTTTTGGAGCTTTGTGGGTAGAAGCATGGATGTGATTGATACCCCCCAACTCTTCCCACCTCCTTTACTTGCAGAGATAAACATCGTTGTCTCTATATTTACATTCTTGTTGTAGAAGTCCTTATGTTAAGAATTATGAAATAATGTATTCATCTTCAATCAATCAAAATATTTTGTACTTTTTTCTATAATAGTTAAGTTTTGATTCTCATCCTTTGTGTACTCGAGTACCTAGCAAGTGTAAAGAACACTAACATTTTCTCTAGATCATTTGTTATTTGCAATTTTCAGACAATCCGGATGTTGAACAATATACCAGATGAATTTTTTAGAAGAACAGAATTTGCATTAAGACCTATTGGATCATATTCAGATTTATTACCTAGAATCTCCAAAAATTCCCTTCTCAAATTTGCAAGAAATAGTCCATGAAGCTAAAAATAGCTAGAACAATATGCGAGTCAAACTTGGGTGTGCATGATTAAAGATACACTTGCTAGTTTGACCATCCCATCCCTTTCTCCTCGTTGTCAATGGTGCAACCACTTTTTAAAAAAAATAGCCTGGAGATCTTTACCAAACTCTCTTGACTCCTAGATCCTTGCTTTGCTCCTATGTCACCTAATTATTTCTTGCCTGCTCATGTTGTTTCCCGACTCTTGCCATCTATATGCCTTCTAAGTTTTTTCTCCCGAAGGAATAAATGAAGGTTTATAGTAATAAAGGAATTATGCTCTCTTCTTTATAAAAGTCTTGAAGGTTTGTTCTCGGCCTAGTCAAAGCCGTTTGAAAGTGACTATGTCGACACGGAAGGTTTGGGATGGGTGTTTGAAACAAAATGGACAAAGCTAATATCTAAATAAAATCGAGTCTAAATTTGTCTTAAACTCATGTCGACATGGATACTTTGGGACAATTGAGAGAAGCCATTGGAACTGTGCTGGGACAAAGACCTTGCTCATCTATGCTTGTTAATTTACTTTGCAATACTAAAACTCCACACAACTTTCACACAGTTTGCAAGAGTCTAATATCTAAATAAAACCAAGTCTACATTTGCTTGAAACTTAGCGTGTCGACACGGATATTTTGGGACGATGGAGGAAAGCCATTGAACCTTGTTGGGACAAAGGCCTTGATCAACCATTGAAGTTAGTGTTCAGGAAAAGTGTGCCTAAGCTTAGCATTGAGCCAGTTGAAAAATTAAAACATAGGTTGAAGGGAGGAAAAGAAGGAGAAACCCGCTTTGAAAATTAAAGAGAACAGAGTTAAATTGTAAAAGATGCCCAATATGTTGCATATTTATCGTGTATGTTTGTGAAATTGATTTTTCTCGAACGCTGAGTTTGAAGCATGTGAACCTGCTCTCTATCTGGGTCTCTCTCACTCACTCTCAAAAAACTATCTGAAAGAGCGGCGCGTGCTCTTTCAGATGGTTTTTTTTTTTTTTTTTTTTTGAGAGAGAGAGAGAGAGAGAGAGAGAGAGAGAGAGAGAGAGAGAGAGAGAGAGAGGACACGGCCACCTGAGGCTCTGAGAGTGAGTGGCATAGAGATGGGCCGGGTCTAATTAAGAGACTTTGGTTGTTTGGGATGCTACCTTGATGTGCTCTCTCTGCCAAGATTCTACAACATGCAGCCAACGGGCGTTAGCAAAGATAGACACCGTTGTAGTGCAGTGCATATAAGCTGAGGGGGGAATTAAGAGTTTGTGTTGACACATGCAAGGGTCCAAGGGAGAAATGAAGAGCCATTATGCTAGCTAACGAGGAAGCAAGTGCTTCCATGCAGCTCGCTGCCGAGTGGCGGAGTGAAGGAACTCTCAGTAAAAGAGGGTGGAGATGCTTCTCCCTGGCTTTCTATTCCTACACCTCGCCATCCCATATCGAAGGTGAAGCCGGGCCCCAGAATGCGTCTCTGCTCCTTGTTGTTCCATCCCATAAGCAGGAGGAGAAGGCGGATTTTGAAGGCTGAATTGCCTGTTGTGAGCATGCCATTGTGGAAGAAGAACCTTGTTCTCTCTCTCTCTCTCTCTCTCTCTCTCTCTCTCTCTCTCTCTCTCTCTCTCTCTCTCTCTCTCTCTCACACACACACACACACACACACACACACACACATTCTCTGAAAGGGAAAGTTACCAAAATACCATTTGCAGAAATTCCCAAGATACACTTCAAATTTCAAAAACTCCCAAAATACCCCCAATATTTTTTCATAAATTCCCAAAATGTCCTTCAAAATTTTCAAACTTCCCAAAATACCCCTGGTTGTGAGAGTAAATTTATCCAAAACAAATTTTTCTTAAGCTTCTTATAAGATGATTAATTGTCTATCATACAAGATGCTAAAGCAAGAATTCAAGCTGGTTATGTAGGCTTTGGGGCTAAATGGCTTCATTATTTTTAGACATAACTATCTTTTTTGCTAGGTAATTTGTGACAAATTACATGCTAAGCACTCAAAAAAGGATCTCAATTGTTGAAAAGGAATAAAGATATATCTTGAACATTTCAACCAAAATAGATACAAGGGTATTTTGGGAGTTTCTAAAATTTGAGGCGTATTTTGGAAATTTTCACAAATTAGAGGGGTGTTTTGGTAAGTTTTCCTTTGTGTGTGTGTGTGTGTGTGTGTGTGTGTGTGTGTGTGAGAGAGAGAGAGAGAGAGGGAGAGAGAGAGAGGACTTCTATTCAATGCCTTCACAATCACCTTGGCCCCATCTTTACCCTTCATGTTCGTAGTACCTCCATGATCTTCATCACCTCCCCCGCCCTTGCCCATGAAGTCCTCGTTAATAAGGGTAAGAATTTGCAATCCTCTAAAAATTCTCAGAAAGAGCCCGCGCAAATGTGGTAGAGTTTTGAAGAGTTTATTTTTAAGGGTTTTGTTTATCTGGTCACTGGTCAAAATGAAGATGGTTGACCTTCTTGCTTAAGCTAGTGTGCCTCCAACAAGCTTTAAGCATTTCCTTGCTCAACTAGATTCGATAAATATGGACCTTCATATTTGCCTTTTCTAGCCAACTTCATTGTGGCAAAGCTATTGGTTGTAGCAGCCAAAAACCCAATGAGCCCTTGGAGGGGGGTACCATGTGGGTACGTGCTCAAGCAAGTGCGCATTGGAATTCACTTTGTTTAAATTTTGGAAAATAGAGTACCACCTAATAGGAGTGAGACAACTCCACAAGGTAGTGGAGAGGTTTCAACATGATTACAACAGAGTTAAAGGAAGCTGCAAGAGCGGAGCCAAGTTGTTGCATACACTAAGGGTTGCAGTCTTGTAAGAGTTTCCAAGAAAGGAGGGGAAGATGATGAAGCGCGCTGGGCATGGAAAATAAACCTATGGTTGAGAATCAGTGAATTTGTTGATTGCTTGAGTAATGCTTGAGGTGTTTAGGGACAATGATAGATAGATAATATGTAATTTGATGCTAAATGTTTTCTATTATGATTTAAGTTTTATATGTATTTTGCTTCATAGTTTTGCTCGTTTTTATGATTTTACCATAATATTGTTAGTCAGGGATTGTTGAAAGAAAACATAGTGCTTGGAAATATTGGCCTTGGTTTATATGTATGCCAAATATCACATACTTCAGCAAGCACAAAAGCTTGTTGAGGAGTTGCCTGTTTGAGATGCCCTCTCTTGAGGTGTTTTGATTGCTCAAAATGCCCAGCAATGGGAGGGCTAAGAAGCTCTAGGCTGTTTTTGGAGAATGTGAAGTGATGGTAGCTCTCTAGATGCAATTACCTGCCCTTGAATTTTGAAGGCACACGGCCCTACTACGTAAGACATTGATATGGGCAAAAAAATTCACCGATGATATTATTAGTCAACGGTTGTGGAAAGAAAACATCGTGCTTTGTAATGCCTTGGTCGACCTATATGTCAAGCGTAGTGTACTTTAGAAAGCATAAAAAGCGCTTGAAGAGCTACTTATGTGGGATGTTGTTTCTTCGACTTCATTAATTGCAAGCTATTCCAAACAAGGGAAAGGTTGGGAAGCTCTCGGTTGTTTTTAGCGATACAAAGTGAGAGCATTTCTCTCTAGATGCAATCACTTACGCTTGCATCTTGAAAGCGTGTGGTACAGGCAAGAGAATCCAAAATAATATTAATAGTCGAGGATTGTTGGAAAAAAGCGCAATTCTGGGCACTGCCGTTGTGTGGTGCACTTCAGAAAGCGCGAAAAGTGCTTGATGAGCTTTTTGTCTGTAATGTTGTCTCTTGGACTTCATTGATTGCAGGATATGCCAAACAAAGGCTTGCGCAAAAGAGACAATTTTTAGCGGATGCAAAGCGAGGGCACCTCTCTAGAATGCAATCACTTATCTTAAAGGCCGAAAGAAAATAGCTGAGTCACCTATACTTTGTTCTTGAAGGCATGTGGTACTACATAAGACAAGGGCAAATGAATTCCCAATCATATTGGTAGTCAAGGGTTATTAAAAGAAAGCATCATGCTTGGTTGGTTGTGCCTTGGTCGAAGTGTATGTCAAATGTTGTCTCTACTTCAGTAGCTACCCATCTCGGTCTGGGGGGGGGGGGGGGGTGTTCCTTTGGAGTGTACTGATTGCTCGATATGCCCAACAGGGGCAAAGACTGTTGGGGTATAAAGCCCAATGTGATCGCCCAGGTAAGTGGGCGGGCCGCCAGGTATGTACATATATTCTTTTGTAAAAACCTAATAAGAACTCACTATGCTCTACACATTATAGTAGAGCGAGTTCACCATATCGTCGTGCTCTTCTTCTCGCACTCTCTCTCGCGTCGCACTTTCGCTCGTACTCCTTCAACTCGTATCAGAGCTCAGATCGAGGCTCGGGGCAGCCCTGTAGGAGGCTAGAGTCACCAACTCAGATGGGGTGAAATTCGACAAGCAAAGACACGGCCCCAAATCTCGTGGGAAAGCCCGAAGAGCTTGGTGTTGTCAAAATTTCATTCTGAGGTCATCTCGGCCACCGTTCAGCTTCGACAAAGGTCTGCGTAGGCCATTTTCAACTACGTGGTCTTAACGGGTGCAGATCTGACTCTGCAAATTTGGGGTTTTCGACCTACGACTACAGGTGTTGAGGATATCGACACTCCCAGAGTGTTGATTTGTGGCTGTCTACACATCGAAGGACGGCTCACAGTTCTTGGAGGCGTGTCACATACGACACGGGCGCATCTACACACAGACTGTAGGCGACATCCACTAGTTCATCAGGTAGCTCATGTTTGCTGCTTGATATTCCAGATTTCATCCTGACATTGCAGGTACTTCCACATGGGATGTATTGTCAGAGATGATGTATGTTTGTTGAGGGTTTGCTGGTTGTGAGTCACGCAGCAAACAACCGCCGCAGCGGTTACAGCATATAGTGGGAAATTTGTGGATGTATGACTTTGTGGGAAGTCTATGTACTGTCAGATTTACTACAGTCTTTGTTGAGGGTCGAGTGAGGTTTTATTGAGCTGGGGGATTTTCGAATGTTGAGATCCTTTCGGTGATACAGGTCTTGGAGCGATCCCTCAAGCACCCTTAGATAGGCAGCTAGGATGTATTGACTGTGAGTTAGACAGTTGGGATTGCATTGTCACAGTCTATGCTTACAGGACAGTGAGAGACAGTACAGGTGCAGGACAGGTTTACCCGCAGTTTACAGTGTCAGAGAGACAGTGTTTTTGAGCTGTTTTTGGTCTGTTTTTGAGTACACCAGAGCCATTTTACAAAGGAGACTCTGCCGAAATTTATGCAGAATCTAAAGCTTTCTTGGTTCATTTGACAGGTTGATATTGGTTCAGAGGTCAGTTTACAGGGGAAACTCTGCCGAATTTTTCCCAGGAAAGTAATTTACTGTGAAGCGTAGCTATGGCTGGATCACAAGACACTGCTCTTTACAATATCAAGAAGTTGGATGGAACCAATTTCCCATTGTGGAAGAAGCAGATTTGGCATGTGTTGGTACAAAAGAAGCAGATAAAACCTATAAAGCTCAAGGGGATAAAACCAGAAGATATAGACGAAGATGAATGGAACGAAATGGATGAATTGACACTTTCTACCATTATGCTGACTTTGGCAGAAAGCGTTTACTTCAATGTAGCAGACGAGATGTCGGCTTATCAAGCATGGTTAAAGCTGAGTGATCTTTATGAGAAGCAGAGTGCAGCTTCACAGGTATACTGGCTTAAGAAGCTTGTTGACTTGAAGATGAAAGAAGGGACACCTATGTCCAATCATCTGAATGAATTCAACACAATCTATAGTCAGTTGTCAGCTCAAGGTGTCAAGTTTGATGAACCTGTTAGAGCTATGTTCCTGTTGATCACATTGCCGGAAAGTTGGGACACTTTTCGCACAGCTTTGAGTAATTCTGCACCTCCACATGGTTTGAACATAGCAGGTGTAGAAGGAAGTCTGCTTACTGAAGAAACCAATAGAAAGACAATGGACAAAGGCAAAGGAACAACCTTAGTTGTTAGGGGAAGGACCAAAAAAAAGTACAAAGGTGGAAAGAGGAATCAGTCTCGTAGCAAGTCCCGCAGTGCTAAAGGCAAGAGTGACATAGAATGCTACCATTGTGGCAAGAAGGGTCACATGAAAAGAGATTGTAGAGAATGGAAAGCAGAAAAAGGCAAAGAGAAAGCTGAAGACCATGGTGAGAAGAACAAGTCCTCAGTGAAGATTCAAGAAATAAATGTGACAAACACTGTTGCAGAGGATGACAGTCTAGTGTCAGGAGACATCTACTTCTTGAAGAATACAATGGACTCAGCTCTTCTTACAGCATCTGATGGAAATGCACTGAGTGACTGGATTATAGACTCAGGGGCATCACTTCATGTGTCTCCAAACAAGGAGTGGTTTACCTCTTATGTGACCACTAAAGATCATGTTCGGCTAGGCAATGGGCAGACATGTGAGATCTTAGGTGTTGGAGATGTTCAATTGAAGTTTCAGAATGGCTCTTCTTTCACGCTGAAGAATGTGAGACATGTTCCCGCAATTACAAAGAGCTTGATCAGCACAGGTTTACTTGATGATGCTGGCTACGTCACCACTTTTGGACAGAACATGTGGAAGATATCCAAGGGTTCTATGACAGTAGCACATGGAGTAAAGTTTGGAGGACTTTACATGATTTATGTATCAAATGTCTCTAAAAATGTAATCAATGTAACCGAGCAGCCGAACGTTTCTTTGTGGCATAGCCGATTAGGACATATGTCCAAGAAGGGAATGGAAATCCTGTGTCGTTCTGGTTATTTGCCTGGCTTTTCATTTAATGATTTTGAATTCTGTGAACATTGTCTGTATGGTAAGCAAACACAGCAGCCACATAAGCATAGAAGCAGTAGAAGAGATACACAGCTGGCACTTGTTCATAGTGATTTGTGTGGACCTATGTCTAACCTATCTCTAGGGGGAGCTTCTTACTTTATGACATTTATAGATGATTACTCGAGAAAAGTATGGGTTTACTTTCTCAAGCACAAGGATGAAGCGTTTAGTGTTTTCAAAACGTTTGTGACACTTGTGGAGAATCAGAGTGGCAAGAAGCTTAAATGCTTACGCAATGACAATGGTGGAGAGTATGTTTCAAAGGCCTTTCAGAACTTTTGTGAGTCAAAAGGTATAAAACGTGAACTTACTGCTCCTTACAATCCTCCTCAAAATGGTGTTGCTGAGAGGATGAATAGGACCATACAAGAGAAGGTCAGAAGTATGTTGTCTAATGCACAGCTGCCAAATGGGTTTTGGGCTGAAGCTATATCAACAGCTGTTCATCTTGTAAATAGATCTCAAGGTTTTGCAGAAGGATTCAGTGCCAGAGATGGTATGGTCAGGCAAAATGCCCTCATACAAGCATCTTAGAGTCTTTGGCTGTGAGGCATATACTCACGTTCCAAAGGAATTTAGGAACAAACTTGAGCCAAAGAGTAGAAAGTGCATCTTTCTAGGCTATGGTAATTCTGGTGAGATGGGGTACAGACTTTGGGATCCCGAATCCAGAAAGGTTGTCCGCAGCAATGATGTTCACTTTAATGAATCCAAATATCATTCTAAACCAGAGAGGGTTGAGGAGATTAGAAGAGTTGTCTTCCAAGAAGATGGACCTGCACGTGCAAGACAAAATGTCAGGGCTCAAGAGGAGCAAGGACAGGATAGAGTGGAACCACAGGTTGTGGCTGAGCCTGAGCCACCTATTGTGCGTAGCTCTGGACGTGTCACGCGACCTCCTGATAGGTTTGTTCCATCTATGAACTATGTCATGTTGACTGATTGCAATGAGCCTTCATGTTAGAAGGAAGCAGTGCAAATGAAGGACTCCGGGAATTGGCAATTGGCCATGCAGTCAGAGATGACAGCTCTGCATAAAAACAAGACATGGAAGCTAGTTAAATTACCACAGGGCAAAAAGGCTCTACCTTGTAAATGGGTTTACAGGTATAAGATCACCGCTCATGATAGTCAGCCAAAGTACAAAGCAAGGCTTGTTGCCAAGGGCTTTAAGCAAGAACAAGGCATTGACTTTGATGAAGTCTTCTCTCCAGTGGTCAAGATGACTACATTGAGATGCTTTCTTGCATTGGTTGCCATATTAGATTTGGTGTTGCACCAAATGGATGTCAAGACAGCGTTCTTGCATGGTGATTTAGATGTGGAAATTTACATGCAGCAGCCAGAAGGGTTTGTTGAGAAAGGCAAGGAAGATTGGGTATGCCAGTTGTTAAAGAGTCTTTATGGCTTAAAACAATCACCGAGGGCATGGTACCATAAATTCCACAAGTTTATGCTTTCTCAAGGCTACAAACGTAGTGAGTTCGATCACTGTCTATATACAAAGAAGGCTAAGGATGGTAGTTGGCTAATCCTTATTTTGTATGTGGATGACATGTTGATTGCTAGCAAGCACTTGGAAGAAATTTCAGCTTTGAAGTCAAAGATGGCAAAATCGTTTGACATGAAAGACATGGGTGAGGCAAGTCATATACTTGGTATGCGCATTGAGAGAGACAGATCAAAGAAGTTGATTTGGTTATCTCAAACATAGTATATTGACAAGGTTTTGCAACGTTTCAATATGGAGAAGGGAAAGGCATTGAGTGTTCCATTGCTACCATATGTGAAACTTAGCAAACAAGATTGTCCTGTGTCTGAGGAAGAACAGGCTGAAATGGATAAGATTCCATATGCGTCTGTAGTGGGTAGTTTGATGTATGCAATGATTGCTACTCGCCCAGACATTGCATTTGCAGTGGGAGTAGTAAGTCGATACATGTCAAACCCAGGCAAGAAACATTGGGAGGCAGTGAAAGGAATATTGAGATACCTGAAAGCTACAAAGAGTATGCGTATATGCTATGGGAGTCAGGAGCTAAGTGTAAAGGGTTTTACAAACTCAGATTATGCTGGTGACTTAGACAACCGAAGGTCTACGTCAGGGTATGTCTTTACATTGACTGGTGGAGCAGTATCATGGCGTTCTAGATTACAAGATTGTGTTACTCAGTCTACTACAGAGGCTGAATATGTTGCAGCATCAGAGGCATGAAAAGAATCAATTTGGCTTAATCGACTAGTAACAGATTTGGGAATCAAAGAAGAGATGCCTATGTTATATTGTGATAGTCAAAGTGCTATACAATTGGCTCGCAATCCAGTTTATCACTCAAAGACAAAGCATGTGGATGTGAAGTATCATTTCATCAGGGAAATGCTCAAGGATAAGCAACTTTAGCTTGTCAAAGTTCACACCACAGAAAATCCTGCTGATCTACTTACAAAAGGACTCCCCTCAGAGAGCTTTGCGCATTTTCGCAAGCAGTTAGGTGTAGGTAATACATCACTTCTCTACATCTCTTGTATATTAGCTTGTATAGTAGCTTCTCTCACACTTAAAACACCACATTGGACTTTAAGTGGGAGGTTGTTGGGGTATAAAGCCCAATGTGGTCACCCAGGTAAGTGGGCGGGCCGCCAGGTATGTACACATATTCTTTTGTAAACCCTAATAAGAACTCACTATGCTCTACACATTACAGTAGAGCGAGTTCACCATATCGTCGTGCTCTTCTTCTCGCACTCTCTCTCGCGTCTTACTTCCGCTCGTACTCCTTCAAAGACAAGAAGCTCTGGGCTGTTTTTAGAGAATGCAAGTGAGGGCATCTCTCCATATGCAATTACCTATGCTTGCATTTTGAAGGCATATGGCCCTATGCAAGACATTGATATGGGCAAAACAATTCATGATGATATTGTTAGTCAACGGATGTTGAAAGAAAACGTCTTGCTTGACAAAGCCTTGGTCGACATGCACACCAAGTGTGGTTTACTTTCAAAAAACATAGAAAGTGCTTGAGGAGTTACCAATCTGGGATGTTGTCTCTTGAATTTCATTGACTGTATGATATGCCAATCAAGAGCAAGGCCAAGAAGTTCTGGGATGTTTTCTGTGAATGGAAAGTCGAGGCATCTCTCCACATGCAGCCACTCACATTTGCATCTTGAAGGTAGGTAAAAGACTTCATGATGACATTGTTAGGCAGGGGCTATTAAAAAAAAAAGGTCGATGAAATCACCTGCTCTTCCATCTTGAAGGCATGTGGTACTACACAAGGCACTGCAGTATATAGGTATTGGGCAAAAGGATTGACGATCATATTATTAGCCCTGCAGGAGCTGATGAAACAAAACATCGTACTTGGCAATGCCTTGGTCAACATCGTGCCTTGAGGGGTTGACTATTTGGGATGCCCTCTTGGAGTGTTTAGATTGCTAGACATTCACAATTCCCAATAGGGGCAGGGCCACGAAGCTCTAGGTTGTTTTCAAAGAATGAGACCTACGCTTGCATTTTAAAGGTATGTGGCCCAATTAGGTCTCCCCAATGTCAGACAAATAAAATTTCTTCCAAAACATATTCAGTGCATAAGTGAAGGGTGACTTTAGGAAATGAACAGACAAATGAAGGTCATATTAAGTGCATAAGTGAAGGGTGACTTTAGGAAATGAACAGACAGATGAAGGTGGACAGTCAAAAGACCTTTTGTGTACATATAAATAGGTGTTTCTCTCCTCTTCATTTAGCTTTTTCTTCTAAGTTCTCTTTAGCGTTTTCCTCTCTCTCTCTCTCTCTCTCTCTCTCTCTCTCTCTCTCTCTCTCTCTCTCGCAATGTTGTATTCATCTTTCTTAGGTAATATTGTTGCAAATGTCATTGCCTGTCGTTACGTGCTATAGATTAATGCATCGTTTTTCTTGTTTTTGAGTGGAATCTTTGAATTAGGAGTACCTTTTAATTAGCAAGACACTGCAAAAGAATATATGAAAGAAGTGAGAGGATATTGAAAGAAAACATTCTACTTGGCAATGCCTTGGTCGACACGTAAGCAAAATGTGGCGTACTTTCAGAATCACAAAAAGTGCTTGAGAATACTTGTTCAAGATGTCATTGGTAGTGCAAGGAGCATTAGAAGTACTTTAGAGTTTGGGTGCTTTTTGTTGCAAGCCAACCTATGTGAACAAAGGATGAGAGAGAGAGAGAGAGAGAGAGAGAGAACACCATGCTGCACAAAGGATGAGAGAGAGAGAGAAGACAGGCGACACGGTTATGATGCCATCATTAAATGTAACTAACTGTTCCTAAATTCAACAAAAGTTTTATGTTTGTAACTCAATTGCTTACTAGATTTGAGCTACCCGCTTGAAGCATATTCTATACTACAACGGTTGGCGGCCTCTCTCTCTTTCTCTCTCACTCTTCATCGTGCGCACATGGGCTTCTTTCAGTTTTGGAGTTTAGCCTTCATGTCGGAGATTTTAACATGTGTAAAGGGCTCCCCCTTCCGCCATATTATGTTAGTCTAGATGATTGTTGTAGTTTCATCCACTCAACTCAAACCCTCTCTCCCTTTTGCTTTGATTAGCCCCATGCTAAGAAGAGCCAAATTTGCATACACCAAAAGCTTCAAGTGTTTCTTCACCTAGTGCATATCATAAGGGAAACTCTTTAAAAATTTTCTTCTATCAAAACTACCGCCAAAGCATTTGGAAGGAGTTTGGCGTTGTCATGTATAACATGATGCCGCGCAAAAACATGGGAAATTGATGGGATCCACGATGGGATGATTGAGCACCATAGATTTTGGATCTTGTCCCCCTCTCATCTTAGACGATTGAACGCACAACTTCAATTTAGAGACATGTACCCTAGCCACATCGCCCATCCAAGTTGTTTGCGCAAGGTAGATGTCTTCCTCGAGTTTTGACATACAAATATATCACAAGAGGGGAAAGTAAAGTACCCGAGAGTTTCCCATCTCAGATATAGCTGATGACCTCCAGCATTAGATATGTAAGACATGTACTGCTGCACGCATGAGATTTTGCAGCAACAAGCAGTCACGACTACCTCCATTACAGTCTTAGTTAGCGTCAATATTGGCATATGATGATTTCTGTGAAATACAGGCGGATTATGGAGCTGTAGAAAGGCAAGGCAAAAAGTGGATGGCAGCAAAGTTGACAATGAGATCAAGGTAAACCAACCACGAATTTTCATTTCTGGTGCAAACTTTTCAAAGTACAATAATACGGTGTCAATGAAATTTGACAAGAAGAATAGGATCAAAGCGGGCTCAAACTTGTAATCGTTTGTTCATCATATTATAAATTGGCTTTGCTGTTCTAGCCACCTGCTGCTGCTTTTCTTCAAAATGGTTGGTCGGTGATGATGCGACCTGGCTTGCTGCACTCTCCTCACTACAAACCTCCTGCATACACCAAATTAAGGAGATGAGTTTTGCTACCAAGACACTTGGTTACGAGAGAGAGAGAGAGAGAGAGAGAGAGAGAGAGAGAGAGGCAGTACTATGACAGGTAACTTTGCAGTCACGTCCAGTTGCTTTCGCAAGGTGACCCGTAAGTCCTGAAACTCCTGCTTTCATGTCACGCCAAAATTCTATTTCAGCTCTCAACATATCATCCAAAATGCTCTTCCCGACTCACATGTCACTTACCGCTTTCAGTTGCTCCACCTCCACGTTCAACGTGTTTCTAAGCTCTCCCAGCTCCTGCAATTTCTCTCTCTCTCTCTCTCTCTCTCTCTCTCTCTCTCTCTCTCTCGATGGGGGCTTGCCTGTCGGTAGGTGTGCACCTGGTTGTCCAGCTTCCCTCTCCACTCTCTCAAATCCTGAAAAAGGAAGGAAGGGAGGCCCTTTTACTATCTAAGCAAAGAGTGAAAAATGGCGCAGACTTGACTCACGCGAACGCAGGTGAAACATAAAATACCTTTCGTAGACTCTGCACTCGAGCGAGAAGCTCTGCTCTGGAGTCACTGATGTCCTGCACCTCCCACACACTCATCGTGAGTCGTTATAACTACGACTGAAGTGAATATGAAGAGAGAGAGAGAGAGAGAGAGAGAGAGAGAGAGAGAGAGAGAGAGGGAGAGGTCTTTGGAGACTCAGCGTGGATGCACTCGAATTAGATGAACCAAAGAAACAGCTTGCCTTGAATGAGGTAGAGTCGGTGTGGGCGAAGGGGGGCGTTGAAGGATCAGTGGCCGTACATTCAGCAAAATTCTCTTCTATCTGCATTGCATGACCGGCAGCACATAAATTAGCGGAGTGTTTGAAGTTTTAAACACTAAAACGTCCTCGAATTGCAGCTGTGGGAAAGGGGGGCGACCTCAGCAATGAGAGGGGTCATGGTAACGGGCGCTGCTGGCAGTATATCCGCCATGGGAGCACGAAGCTGTTCCTAAAAGAGAGAGAGAGAGAGAGAGAGAGTACTGATGAAGCGTAGGAATTGCGGGGCGTGGAGGTGTCCAACGGCTTTGAAGAGGAGCTCTACCAACGGCTACTCCCCTTTTCAAAAGAGAGAAGAGAGATAGCGACAAACCTCAACAACGAAAATTAAAGGGGCCAACTTTTAAGCAACCAAAAGCGAGACGACGAATTGCAGCCAATCTGGAGCACTGTTTTCAGCTTGGGACGGTGCGTTCGAGATAGCTCAGCACAAGAACTGTCGGGGATAGAAGAATGCACGACGCGAACCAAAATTTCCAGTGTGTCAAAAATGACCGTGAATAAGAAGCCGATAAGGGGTAGAATATGAGTCGGTATGCCAGCGAGGCTCGAGAGCAAGATCCGACGGCAAGGATGGTTTGTTGCACTGCGTCAACCATTCCAGCACGGAAGCCACTCCAACACTAGCTTTCGTGCGTCACATTTATGGAGCAAAACCTTTACAATAATAGGGGCCAACGGGTTTCACGATAGGAACCCAATTTTTTATTGGCCCCTTCACCCTAACAAGTGCAGAGTCCACCACACTTGGGTGGTCATAGAAAGCTTGTTCCAATTTCCTCCCCTTATTGAGAGATGCATAACCCCATGAGAAGAAAAGTTCTCTAATGTTGTAGGAGCAATCCCAAGAGACCTCAAAGATCTATCCAACAAGTGTTAACTCTGATAACTCAAGAGGAAATTATTGTACAAGTGCACAGGTGGTGCTCACACGAAGCTTAGTTATCAGTAACTCTGCCTAATAACTATGCCCATTCATGAGGGAGTAGTTATTAGGCAGAGTTATCAGTAATCCCTCATAACTCTGCCTAATAACTATGTCCATTCATGAGGGAATGTATCAAGCACACTAGAACTATGCACACTTCTTTGCAACTATGCCAATTTTGGAATAGTTGCATAAGGACCATGGATCGCGATCCATGTTTTCAAAACCCTAAACTCAGAGAAAACTGGCAGTGCACTCCCCATACACCCAGAAAAACACTGTGCTACATTGATTTGCAAACCATGCTCCAACATGGGTCGCGATCCATATACCCTAATGACAAATTCAACAAAAAGCTCAGCCTATGGTTAGAGGTAGCAAAGAGGAGCATGCCATGAAAATTGGGCACAAAATGGGACACTAAACCACCAAGAATCAAGAGTTTTAGTAGATTCAGTCTACAAATGGTCAGTTTAGGTCCAACCTATGATAAAATGATCATAGACCCAAAATTCTATGTCAAATGTCTTAGGATATGTGTCCAAAGCAAACCCGCCAAGTCTGGTAGCATTTGACCTTAGAGCATGGATCACAATCCATGTTCCTTGGCAAAATTCTGACAGAATTCAAATTTACAAACCAGTGGTTTCATAGAGGAGAAATACAAGGCAATTGATGTTAGGACAATGCATAAATGTTGGCTTTGAAATTCAAAGTAGATGTGTCGGAAACCAAAGTGCCAAAGAGAAACAGTCAAATTTCAAAGTTTGTGAAATCTTGCTAAAAGTGCTTTCAAGGTTCCCTGATTTGCTCGGTTGGATCTCCAACTTCACATGCAATCAGAGAGCATTGAAAATTAATAGACAAATGGGCAACAAGGTGATCCTCAGATACAAATCAACAAAAGTCAAGGAAACATCAAAAACCATCAAAAAGGGGTCCAAAATTTAAATATAGTCAAAGTCGAAAAAATATGGATGTAAATTGAAAGACGAAGTAAACTCAGAAAAAGCATGTCCAAAACTTGAAAAAATATGGCTAGTGTACTAGGATAAGCTATAGGAACATGTGTGCTAAATGGAAATTCCAAACCACCCTGCCCAACATGGATCGCGATCCATGTATCTTTTTCACCCAGCCAAGAGTGGACATCACCATCTAGTCCTACATACTCTACAAAGTCTAGCCCTAAAGAACCAAGTCATTTGGATCTCAAAATAGGTAGCTTCCACCAACCATCTGGATACATTGACCACCAACCTCCAAGTTGCAACCACTAGGGCATAAGTGAATAAGACTGCCCCTGAGCAGTACAGCACGGCCGCCGCCATACCCCACTAGCAAAAATATGCCTTGCATCTGGTCCTCAAACGCCATCAGGAAGGGCGCAGATAGTCGGACGCCCACTCCTCAAAGCAGCCCCTATCTGCAAACCATTGCATCTCCCCACCCAGTGGCCACAGCGCCTGCATCCACAATGAATCCAACACCTGCCATGCCAGGAACTCCTCGATGAGCCACCATGAGGGGCCCCTGCCCATCGTGCAAACGTTGGACCCGAGAAGGGAGAAAGCTTGGGTTTGAGGATTCTCCACGCAAGCATCACGAAGAGCAATCTTTTAAAATGGAAGTTGCAAAATGGAAGCATTCACATGGCAATATTTTAAAAACCTTCTCAAGCTTATTGTTTTCAAATAAAACTATTATCGCTCTAGAAGGGCTTCAATGGTTATATAACTATAGTGATTGTTGTGGTGTGGAGATAGCGCGTGCGCACGCGCACGCACACACACACAGAGCTAGCGCAGATATTACTTTGATAGTATATCATCTTATAGCAATGGTATCTCTTTTGGAAGAAAAGATCCTTCAAACTCCAAGGGAAATAAATGAGATTGTAAATTATTAAATATGGTATTGAGTACTCCACTTTTTTTTTTTTTAAATGCTCATTAGAACTTGTTTTGAATCAACTCAAAATAATACATGCAAACCCTGGCACATCCTTTGCACAAGGGCTTCCAACATGTACAAAAAGGTCAATTCAATGGGTGCAAAGCCCTATGGGGGATTTGAAACCATTGACCCTAATCATACCCTTAATCCAAGTTAGAAAATTTTCATTGTTGCACTATATTTTTGGTTCTCACCAAGCCGCATCCTCCTGCTTGACAAAAGCCATTGGCACATTTCCAACACCAATTCTACATGCAGCAATCCGTTATTTTTTTGGAATAGTTATTTATTCCTAGAAACCCATATGGCTTTCAGGACTACATCTCTAACTATACAAAGTTCTATCCTCAGATCTTCATTGTCCAAGCTCCTAGAGGCCAGCACAAGGTCTCGTCTAAAGAAAGGGGTGCCAAGCTAGCAAAACACCCATCTGCTGACTCTTCCAATGAAGCACTTGATCACTGGACATCTCCATATGAGATGGGAATGATGGTCTTACTTTGTTGGTTGCATATAATACAAGTACAATTGCCAAGATCCCGTATTGTGGCGTTGTCCCCAGTCGGTAGAAAACCAAAAAGCATTTTCTAGAGGAAAACTTTCTTAGCATCTTTGCATTCAAGTGCCATATATTCTCAAACACCTGGCTCCATCTAATCTTGGTCCACTTTTTGGACAAAGTTTTGTTGAGATGTCCAAACCCACTTCTTATAAAGATCCACCTTCTCATAAATGCTATTTGTCAAGGGAGAAAGAAAAGACTTTTTCTCCTGGCCACTTCCATGCCTTTCACTCGACTGTTGTGGAGCAAGGCAGGTGGGAAAACTGGGAAAGGAGATCCAAGAGTCTACCATCAAGGACCTCTACTTGAAGGGACAAGCTATTGAAATCCTTCAATCATTTTAGAGACTGCCATCCTCCTACACAATGATTCCACAAATAGGCCAGGGTGCCAAAACCTTTATTATGCAGTCGTCTTGTAATCTCGATCGAATGGCAATCAAGAACAAGACATTGTAGAATTGGGCCTCAAGGAGACTAGTGTAGATCAATTTTTTTTCAATATCTGGCCTCTTTGTCCCAGATAGTGTGGAGGTGGCTTTGCAACACTTACCAATGAATATACCAATGAAGCCCCCAAGGGCTATCTACAATCCTTTGGGGGACAAAGTCTGTTTTGTAGACTAAGATTCAACCATTTTCCCTCTCTAGACTTCAATTTGCATTCATCACCATTCCCTAGCCATAGAGGCCCACCTAAGATTTGGCCAAAGTCCAGAACAATTTTGCACATAGGGTCGTGAATGGTAGGGTCAAGGATGCCCAACCCTTTGTGACTCTTCGGCTTGGCCATGGCCTCCCACTTACCCCATTGCCATAGTATGCTTCTAGTTACTTTGTTTCTCCATAGAAACTCCTTGATGGGCTTGAGGAATGACTTTCAGTTTCTCAAAGATAACTGGAGGAAAGGAGAGACAAAGGTAATGTATGGTAGCATTGATGAGTCTTGCTTGGCAATGAAACGAAAGCAGGATAAATTTCCATATTTTCATCTTTTGTTTAAGCTTGTCCTAAAACCAATCAAAAGCTTGTTTGAAGGTCATCCCCTCCACCACAAGTACTGTGCGCTCCTTGCCGCACTGTCGAAGCAAGGGACTTGCCGATACACCGTGTGCGAGCCACAAACGGCTCCAAGCACACAACAAGCCTAAACTAGCAAGCTCAAGAGAACAAAGGGTGTGTCACTCACCGCTCTACGCTCGCCTTCGTGGTGGATTCCTCGCCGCGATGAAGAAGAAGCTGCAGTGGTGCCGCGCTCAACCGCTTCGCCGCCGTCGTGCCTTCGTAATGCTCGATTGCACACACACTCTCCCTCTCTCTCTCTCTCTCTCTCTCTCTCTCTCTCTCTCTCTCACACACACACACACACACACACACACACACACACACACACACACACACACACAAGGAGGTGAAGAAGAAGAAGATGGAGCAAGAGCACTCTTCAATTGCACAAATGAGAGAATGAGTAAAAATTAGGTTTAGTTGGCTTTTATAGGAGCTCACCCCATTCACACTTGGGCGCCCATGCTTAACCAACTAATCCCTTGAATGTCCAAGTTAAAGTGCGCCTCTCATCGGCGATCACTCTACCTTTCCCTATTGGTCCGACAAGCCCGGTACCTGACTCTACCAAATACATAATACACGTCCGTCGTAGGTGATGGGGTGTCCGTGTGCCGTGAGGGTTAACATACCCCCCTTCCTGATGTAGATTCCGTCCTCGGAAGCTATTGAGTTGAAGCTGGTTCGTCGAGGTGGAAGAGCATTTGAGATGAATGTCCTTAGCCTTCTTCAGTCACTGCAAAATCAAACAACATTGGCATAGTAATTGCATTCTCTTAAAAAGCATATGCAGTTTTAGGTAGACACGTTGATTGGTAAAAGAATTTCAAACAATTTG